>NC_137784.1:123148855-123748855 GCF_963455305.1 Plecotus auritus
AGCCTCCACCCATGAATCTATGTGATTCTTAAACTTGATAACCACTAATGATTGACTCAGTCACTGAATCTCAGTTCCAGCTTCCAATAGGGAGAACTCAAGTGGCCTGATGAGAATCTGATGGTCAGGTGTCCAGCCCTATTCCATTAATCTGTGGCCCAGGCTTGAAATCCTTATGTAGCACATGTGTAAACACAGCCTGTGAACTGGGAATAGTTTCTAAGATTGTAGTATCAGTTAAATGGTCACATGGTCATCACTAAGACAAACAATGACAAAAAAATATTTACACATTTCTCCCATTCCCAAACCCCATCTCTGGCAACCACAAATCTGTACTCTGGCATATTACTCAGTATAAGAAAGAATGCATAATAATCTGGCCACTCAATATATATATATTAGAGGCCCAGTGCATGAATTCGTGCATGGGTGGGGTCCAGCCATCCTGGCCAGGGGGAGGGGACATGGGCGGTTGGCCGGCCTGCCTGCTGATCGAACTCTTGGTTGAGGGGACAACTTGCATATTAGCCTTTTATTATACAGGCTATACACTGAGTTGCCAGATTATTATGCATTCAGAGGTCATAATAATCTGGCCACTCAGTGTATATTTGTATGCCATAAGCAACTGTAGACACAAGCTGCGGACCTTCCCCACAAGCCACATGCATCTATAAAAAAAAGTTTTCCCTAAGTAGTAGCCCTGACCAACTTTAAAATAACTTTTCGTGAGAATTTTCAGCTGAAAATATTCAAGAATACCAGAATTGTGAGTAATATATTTATTTTTATAATATTCATTGCTAATTGATTTTTTAAATTAGATTCAAAATATCGTGGCATGTGGGGATGGTTTCCGTTTCGGACGCGTGGCAGTTAACTGGTTAAATCCACATAAAAGCAAGATCATACTGTATTTCTCTTCCTCTGTATGACTTATCTCACTTAGCATAATGCACTTGAGATACATCCATTTTGTAGCAAAGGGCAAGATTTAATTCTTTCTTATACTGAGTAATATGCCATTGCGTATTATATACCACAGTTTCTTTCTCCATTCATACATTGATGGACACTTAGGATATTTCCATTTCTAGGCTATTATAATATTACTAAAGGCCCGGGGCATAAATTTGTGTATGGGTGGGGTCCCTCTGGGTAGCTTGCAGGGATCAGGCCAAAACCCTCTCTCCAAAGCCACCTGCAGCTCCTACCTGCCGCTCCTGCTCATCCCAGCCCCACTGTACAGATCAGGAGAGGCTGGCACTGCTGCAGTAGCACTTGCCAGCCATGAGCCCTGCATCTGGTGCCCTCTCAAGGGGAGTGGCCTGTGGGATGGAGTTAAAACCCGCTCTCTGATATCCCCTGAGGGGTCCTGGATTGCAAGAGGGTGCAGGCCAGGGTGAGGGACCCCACTGGGGCAGGATTGGGTCAGGGAGGGACTGAAGGAGGGCTCCAGGGCATATCTGGCCCATCTCACTCAGTTTTTATTGGCCAGACCCCAGCAGCAAGCTAACCTACTTGTCGGAGCATAAGCCCCCTGATGATCAGTCCAAGTCATAGCAACTGGTCCACCAGTTGATTGTCTGCCCCCTGGTGGTCAGTGCATGTTATAGCAAGCGCTTGAGCAGCCTTAACATATCATTAGCATATTACGCTTTGATTGGTTGGTTGATTGTTCGGCCGTTCAGTCTATTTGCATATCACCCTTTTATTATATAGATTATTATATAGAATAATAAACATGGGGGTACATATATTTTTGAATTAGTGTTTTCCTTTTCTTTGAATAAATAACCAGAGATAGAATTGCCATATCATATGATAGCTCTATGTATTTTTAAATTTTTGAGGAACATCCATACTATTTTCCATAGTGGCTGTGCTAATCTGCATTCCCACCAATGGTGCACGAAGGTTCACTCTCCTCCACATTCTTTTTATTTTTTCTTTTTTTTAAATATATATTTTATTGATTTTTTACAAAGAGGAAGGGAGAGAGATAGAGAGTTAGAAACATCGATGAGAGAGAAACATCGATCAGCTGCCTCCTGCACACCTACTGCTGGGGATGTGCCCCCAACCAAGGTACATGCCCTTGACCAGAATCGAACCTGGGACTTTTCAGTCCGCAGGCCAACGCTCTATCCACTGAGTCAAACAGCTTAGGGAACCTCCACATTTTTGCCAACACTTGTTCTTGTTGCATTATTCATGATAGCCATTCTGACAGTTGTGAGGTGATATCTAATTGTGATTTTAATTTGCATTTCTCTGATGACTGGTGACATTGAGCATCTTTTCATATATCTATTGACCATCAGTATGTCCTCTATGGAGAACTGTTTATTCAGGTCCTTTGCCCATTTTTTAATTGGGTTTTTTGTCTTCTTGGTGTTGAGTTCTTGATATATTTTGGAAATTAAACGCTTATCAAATGTATTCCTGGTGAATATGTTATCCCACTATGTGAAATGTCTTTTCATTTTGTTGTATAAAAGTTTTAGTTTGATGTGCACTTGTAGTTTTCTTTGCTGTGAAAAAAAAATTTGTGTTGTAGTCCCGTTTATCTTTCTTTTGTTTCTTTTGCCCAAGGAGATGTATCAGAAAAAAAATAATTGTATAAGAAATGTTGGTAATTCTACTACCTATGCTTTCTTCTAGGATTTTTATGGTTTTGAGTCTAATGTTTAAGTTTTTAATCTATTTTGACTATACTCTAGGAAATGATGTAAGAAGGTAGTCTAATTTAATTTTTTGGCATGTATAGGTTCAATTTTCCCAACACCGTTTATTGTATTTTTTGCCTTCATTTTCAAATATCAATTTACCATTACAGCATGGTTTTATCTCTGGGTTCTCTATTCTGTTCCATTGATCTATATTTCAGTATTTATGCCAGAACAATGTTGTTTTGATTACTATGGCCTTGCAGTATAGTTTGATATCTGATAACGTGATTCCTCCAAATTTGTTCTTCTTTCTCAAGATTGCTGTGGCTTATTGGGGCCTTTTGTGGTTCCATATAATTTTTGGAATATTTCTTATAGTTCTGTGAAATACACAATTGGCATGCTTTTAAAAAATTATGTCATGTGGACATTTTAATGATGTTTATTCTTCCTGCCCATGAACACGGTATATGCTTTCACTTATTTGTATCTTCTTCAATTTCTTTCTTCAGTCTCATAGTTTCCTGAGTACATGTCTTTTACATACTTGGTTACATTTATTCTCCCTTTGTCTCTCTGAAAAATGAAAAAGACTTATTGCTGGGCCGTGGTTGTTCAGTGGTTGAGCATTGACCTGTGAACCAGGAGGTCACGGTTCAAATCCCAGTCAGGGTACATGCCCCAGTTGTGGGCTTGATCCCCAGTGGGATCCGTGCAGGAGGCAGCTGATCAATGATTCCACGAAGTATAATTTTCAACTGCATAGTGCCATGAGAAACTATCAAAATATGCTATATCCGTTCCTACTTTGTGTGGCCATTTCACTTTAAAAAAGAAAAACTGGTATTCTTAGAAAATCAAACTGAAAACTTTATCTAATCTTACACTTGGGATATGTGTGCTAACTTCTCTGGCATTAAGTACATTTTGAATAAAATGTAAGCTTCTAAGTATCAGGTTTGTAACAGGCAGATGTTAAGATGTGAAAATAGCTTAATATTTATAGTGAATCTTTTACAAATATATATCAATATGATAAATTGCATAGTCTTTGGTTTAATAATTTCAAGCCTAGAAATGTATCATAATGAAATAATATGACAATTTGGTAATGGTATACACACACATACTCACACAAATAATTTAGTTGAACAATTGTTTAAATAATGAGAGATTGGAAACAGCTGGATAATAAACTATTAGAGTAAGTCCATTAAATATTGTACTGTGAAGTCATTGATGATAATAAAGAATATTTATATAAATTGATACAAAAAGGCACCACAACATATTGTCATTGTGGAGTAAGAAAGGAAGAATGCATAGAGTATATAGAGCAAGAAACACACATGTACACACATACTTAGTCGTAGTGAATGTATGACTAAGTATACATGTAAAAATGCAATTTCAACATAATCTAAGTTTTTAATTATATTATTTTGGGGTCTTTTTACTTTCTTCATTATGCTTTCTTATATTGTTTAAATTTCAAAATGATTATGTATTAATTTTCAAAATCTGATGAAAGCCATTAAATTTTTCTATTGATTTTAGAGAGAGGGAGAGAGAAACATTGATTTTTGTTCCACTTATTTTTCTTAATTGTCACCCAAGAATATGTTTATTGATTTTGAGAGATAGGAAGGGAGGGAGGGAGAGAGAGAGAGAGGAAGAGAGAGAGAGAGAGAGAGAGAGAGAGAAGTATCAATGTGAGAAACATCAATCGGTTGCGTCCCGTAGGCACTCCCACTGGGGATCAAACCCACAAGATTTTGGTGTACAGATGAAGCTCCAATCAACTAAGACACCCAACCAGGGCTGTAGTTTCACTTATTTATGCATTCATCGGTTGACTCTTGTTTGTATGTGCCCTGACCGGGGATCTCATCCCTAACCTTGGCCTATCAAGATGACTCTCTAACCCACTGAGCTACCCAGCCAGAGCCAAAGCTATTAAACTTTTAATTTAAATATTAAACTACTAGAGTATGAGAACATATTAGTTAATGTTTTTATAATCTTTGTAAGGATGTAAAAAGTCCTTGGAAGCCTAATACCTAAGCCAAATTGAATAATGAAAAAGATACATCATTTTGACTACTTAATAATTAATCATTTTAGCAAGGAAAATCATAAACAAATGAACCTAGGTGTCCATTGATAGAGAATGCATAAAGAAGATGTGGTGTGTACATATACAATGGGATATCACTCAGCCACAAAAAAGGAATGAAATGTTTGCATTTGCAACAACATGGATGGACCAAGTGAGTATTATGCTAAATGAAATAAGTCAGAAGTGAAAGACAAATACCATATGGTTTCACTTATATATGGAATCTGAAAAAGCAAACAAACAAAACCATGCAGAAACAAACTCAGATAGAGAACAAAATGATGATTACCAGAGGGAATGGGGTGGGAGCATGGGTAAAAAAGGGAAAAGGGATTAAGTACAATATTTTAATTATAAAATAAGTGACAGGGATGTAATGTACAACATAGGGAATATCTATAATAATAAAAGCATAATATGCTAAGTAGATCGGACAGCCGAACGACTTTCTAGGCGATGTTCTGGACGAAGCTGGGGCTGCGAGGGCCAAGCCCCTTACATGAATTTTGTGCATCAGGCCTCTAGTAGTCAATATCATAATAACTATGTACAGTGACAGGGGTACTAGACTTATCGTGGTGATTACTTCATAAGGTATATAAATGTTGAATCACTATACTGAATACCAAAAAACAATATAATAAGGTATGGCAACTATAATTAAAACTAAAACAAAACAAATGAACAAACATTAACAATTATAAGCAGAAATTATAGCTACATGTTTAAAAGACAGTGGATGTATATTCCTAAAATATAAGGAGCACGTACAAATAAATACTAGTAAGAATACATTTGAGCCGAAACCGGTTTGGCTCAATGGATAGAGCGTCGGCCTGCGGACTGAGGGGTCCCGGGTTCGATTCCGGTCAAGGGCATGTACCTTGGTTGTGGGCACATCCCCAGTGGGAGGTGTGCAGGAGGCAGCTGCTCGATGTTTCTCTCTCATCGATGTTTCTAGCTCTCTATCCCTCTCCCTTCCTCTCTGTAAAAAAAATCAATAAAAAAAATATATTAAAAAAAAAAAAAGAATACATTTGACCCTTGAACAAAGTTTGAACTGTATTAGTCAACTTACATGTTATTTTTTTTCCAATAAATACCTGTACTGTTTTCTAACCACATTTTGGAAGTTTGTGGAGGGCCAACAGTATGTACTAAACTACATTATTTTATACTAGAGGCCCAGTGTGTGAAATCGCGCCAGACCCCAGACCCGCTGCACCATGGGACCCCAGACCCCACTGTGCTGCTGCAGGAGTGGCACCCCAGACTCCACCGCACCTCGTTTGGTTGTTACGGCATTACAGCATTATTTATAACTAGAGGCCTGGTGTACGAAATTTGTGCACCGGGTGGGGTGTCCTTCAGACCAGCCTGCACCCTCTCCAATATGGGACCCCTCCAGGGATGTCCGACTGCCCATTTAGTAGGATTGGGCCTAAACAGGCAGTCGGACATCCCTCTCACAATCCAGGACTGCTGGTTCCCAACTGCTTGCCTGCCTGCCTTCCTGATTGTCCCTAACTGCTTCTGCCTGCCAGCCTGATCACCCCCTAACCACTCCCCTGCCAGCCTGATGGATGTCTAACTGCTCCCCTGCAAGCCTGTTTGCCCAGAACTTCCCTTTTCTGCCATCCTGGTCACCCTTAACTGCCCTCCCCTGCAGGCTTAATAGCCCCCAACTGCCCTCCCGTGCAGGCCTGGTCCCTCCCAACTGCCCTTCCCTGCTGGCCATCTTGTGGTGACCATCTTGTGTCCACATGGGGGCAGGATCTTTGACCACATGGGGGCAGCAATCTTCTGTGTTGGAGTGATGGTCAAGCTGCATATTACTGTTTTATTAGATAGGATAGAGGCCTGGTGCATGGGAGAGGGCCAGCTGGTTTGCCCTGAAGGGTGTCCCGGATCAGGGTGGGAGTTCCCTTGGGGCATGGGGTGGCCTGGGCGAGGGGCTGTGGTGGTTTGCAGGCTGGCCACACCCCCTGGCAACCCAAGCAGAGGCCCTGGAATCTGGGATTTATTTATCTTCTACAATTGAAACTTTGTAGCCTGGAGCGGAGCCAAGCCTTCTGCTTGCTCCGTGGCGGCAGCCATTTCTGTTGGGATTTATGTATCTTCTATAATTGAAACTTTGTAGCCTTAAGCGGAGGACAGGGTGTGCAGAAAGCTTGGCTTCCTCCATCGCCGGGGAAATCTAAGCCTCCCTCCTGCTCTCTCTGTGGCTGCAGCCATCTTAGTTGGGTTCATTTGCATACTCGCTCCTGATTGGCTGGTGGGCGTGGCTGGTGGGCATGGCTTGTGGGTGTAGCAGAGTGATGGTTAATTGGTTAATTTGCATATTATTCTTTTATTAGATAGGATATAGATAGGGGACTTGAGTGTCTTCAGCTTTTAGTATCCATGAAGGGTTCTAAAACCAATTCCCCATAGATACCAAGGGGCAACTAAAGTTTTGAGGAGTCAAACACTATACATTTGATATTTGACTGCGTGTATGTGTGTGTGTGTGTGTGTGTGTGTGTGTGTGTAGTCGTTGCCCCTAATCTTCGTGTTTTTCAAGGTCAATTGTATATGACTCAACTAGTTAGTTCACATTAAATGACATTACTCACTTATTTAAAATTTTAATATAATGTGAACTTAATAATCATTTATCTATAGCTAATAAAAAATGTCACAATATTACATGATCCATTAGGATAGACAAGCCTTTCCTGAAAAGTCGTACGCAAAATCAGTGAACATATTCAGGGCCTAACTATATGTGTTCTTATGGGAGTGAACTTCTTAAACAATAGGCAATTCTCCATTTTTTTTCCAGAGACAAAATCGTTGTTTTTTCTTTTAGAAATCTCATACTTTAAACTAGATCTCCCGACACTAAAAAGAGTACAAAACAAGCAAAGAATATCTGCATCTGTTTACTAATTCCCACTGATAGGATTGAGTATAAAAATGTAAGCATACTTCTGAACTTTTGTATGTGTCTTTTCCTTTAACCTATGAAGCTGGGTGTAACAAGTACATCTCCTAGCACTTTATCTCTTTATCTCAATGGAACAGCTACAATCTGGTGACAATCACATGGACTTTAAGAGTCAGAAGGATGTATTTTGACTATCACTGCTGACATTTAGTAGGTGGTTAATTATTTCTGAATGACAAATGCTGTAATTTTCAGAATTTAGAATTACTGAGACAACAAATATGAGGTTAATGATATCTCCTCACATGGCCCCTGGTAGAATATAAATAAAATGCCTAGCATAATGCCTGGTACATAGCATGGATTCAATTAAAATAACCTAAATAATAGTAGGGTGTTAGGGGGTGGGAGTTATATTTTCTTTCCCTAAGGAGGAATTATAAATACCTTATCATTTTGTCTCTTTTGATGGGATTCAGTTTCAATACAATCACATAGTTTTGTTTCTCAGTACACAGTGTAAGGAGCTTTGAACCTTGAAACCTTGCCCTTCTGAAATGGCACTTACATATTTCTCTGTGAACAGGTCATTCAGATCATGCATGAAGGACTAATTTTGTGAATCCTGCTCTGAGCTAATTATATTTTTAATTGCCCTCATTTTAAATTCATAAATGTCAATAAAATTATTTAAACACAATGAAAAACAAAATGAAACACCGAAGTTATGAGATATATATCTGTTAGACTACTGGACTAGGAATTGCTAACCACTATTTTAATTATAGTTCTTTCTTACTATGGAGACATGGGTAAGATTTGTGGGTGTTTTTGAAGAATTTAGTTTGTGCATTGGTAAGTTTGAATTATATCTTTTTCAAAAGGATATAAGAAACATGAATTTCTCTGTGCCTGACATTAACTTAAAAAAATGGATATACTAAGCAAAACACTACATTTCAGCTTTACATAGTGATCAAAATACAAAAGCAGAAAAGAGAGGGCAACAGGACAGGTCATTGAGGAACTCAGTGTTGTGGTCAATTGGGGGCATTGGAGTCTGACCTGAGTATGAATCTATACTCTGCAGCCTAGCATAGGTTGCTGAAACTCTCTGCTTTCTTTGATAAATAAGGATATTGATGCTTAATTTTTAGGACAATTTTAAGAATTAAATAAATATAATTAAGACAGTCCCTGATCTATATAAGGTGTTACCAATGAATAGCACTCCTTTAGTGCCTTACTTATGACACTATTTTGATGAAACTTATAAGGGTTTAGACCAAATTTATATACTTAAACCTAGATATGTTATCAGGTGACTACAAGAGAGTAGGTCAGTTATTGAAAGTATTACACAGTAATATGACTTAAGGCAGACACTATAGTTAATGGCAATACTGGACTTCTTAGCTACCAAGACATGTATTACTGGCATTTAATAGCTTTTTATGAGGAATATGTCCTTGAAAAAAAACACAGCTAACTTAAAATGAATGTCAAAAGTAATTTTTCTCATAATAAAGAAATGATAAAGGAAACATCAAAATAATTTCTGGGTAGCCAGCTGCAACAGCCAATTTTCCAGGGCTGACAGAAAGAAAAGCTGAAATTCCTAAATGCCTGTACCATACTCTGAAACATGGATAAGAGGGATGAGCCCACAAGGTGAGGAAGAGACCCAAATTTGCAAATGAGAACATCCATGGAAAGAAATTGATTTCAAGTCCATCTGACCCCATTTCTAAATGCCCAGTTCAAAAGAACCTTCAGGGGAAACCTTTCTGGACTTTTTTTTTTTTTACTGATATTGATGAATCTGATTGAACTAAATTATATTTTACTGAAATGATATAAGGCCAAAACGTAAGTATTTAACAGAAAAGGAAAAGAAAATTTGACAGCACATATAAATGGCAAATATATCACAGCACCAGCCTTGAATTCTTAGAGATTGTGTGCTGAAGTTGGGTCAGAGCTGGCATTCAGGAATGAGCTCTCTATCTGTATTGCCTATAAATATCCTGATTGATTGCTGAGGACAAAGTTATTCTGAACAGAAACTCAGGTGTAACAGTAAAAGTCTAAATAGAGAGTTTTCTCTCTTCTATTTCAAACATCTATAGTTTAATTTTGTAAGCCACGAAGAGTCTAGAACAATCCTATGTGTTGAGTAACTAATCCATGCCATACTCTGCAAGGTGGATGCTTTGAAAGAATCATCTATCTCAGCCATGATCATAGCAACCTTCTTCTAGAGAGAATATCAAGGATCACACTAGAGATGCTGGCTCATGTAGGCAATTTTGAGAATCTAAGTGGCTAATAACACTTTCCCCCTTACCTTATAACCTATATTCTTCATAAAATACTTTTAATAGATTTCACTCTACCTTTAAAAGAAGCAAGTAAGGAAACTATGGATTTAGTAAATTCCCCAAATTGGCATAACTACCAAGTGGCAGATTAATTCTAACCCAAGATGTTCTGACTCCAAAATCTGTTTTTAACAATGTACCACACAGTGAGCATTTGTTCCCTGAAAAATGGCTTGAGAATACTGCATTAAAAAACACACACACATATTTCAAGATATATAACTATTATAGTATAAAATATGATAGGAGTTTTCTCCACAAGCATTTCTTTTATATTTTTATACTCTGGCTTTCAAATGATTTTTAAATGAAGGGTTCAAAAATTATACATGCATTCAATTGTACTGGAAATGCTGCTATGAATGAAGTCTCAATGCCTTTGATTGCTCTAAAAGAGTTATCAGGGTCCCTAATTTCTTGTTCTCCTCATAAATGCTCTGAATTTTCATAGAAATTTTAACTTTAAGAAAACACAATTTTTCTCATTCCTCTCACCTCCCCCCTCCACCAACCCCAAAACCAGCCACCCATGAATAACTTTCTTAAGCTTTTAGACAAAAGAATTAACAGTAAGACTGTGAACAATAGGACTGTAACTGAATCTTGTAAGAAGGAAACAGAATAGCTTTGTCATGTTTAACTGTGATGACACATTATTTCAATGAGTGCAACTCTCCACGTTTTTTACCGAAGTTTTAGGTTTCCTTCTCTACCAGTAGGAAGCAGAGGACTTGCAATCATATGTTGTCAAAATTTATTTTAAGTCTCAACAACTTTCTACATCTTTAGTTTGAAATCTAAAACTCTAGCAAAATCTTATTATAATTCTTGGGACAAAGTTTGAATTAATAGGCATATCATACAAGAACAGAATAGAGATAAAAAGATATTTGGGGGGAAGGAAAGAGAAAGAAAAGTATAGGCATATGCTCTCTGTTCATTCTATTCCTGATTCCCAAAGATGTACTAGTATCAGTCCCAATTCCACATAACCCCTCACACATGTAACCTGCTATTTTATTTGTATTTCCACCTCCACCTTTCACACTCACTGACTCTTACATGTGAAGGGCCCTTTAAGACCATCTATTACTAGGACCAGTCTGGAGAAAACATATTTGCTAGGTCACAGACTTGGTTCATGGCAAAGTTAGTATTACAAGCAGAGTCTTGCAATTACCAGGCCCTAAATATTCAAGCATTTCAAAATTAATAAAAATAATACAATCCATTGTAGATGAGAGCTTAAACAAGAAGCAACTATCACAGAAGGATTTGAACCAGAACTAAAAATGGAAAAATATTTCTCCAATGCATGAAATAGTTGCCTACAACTGCAAGATTAAGGTTTTTCACAAATTATGAGCTTGAATGTGATCTTATTAAATACTTTACCTTAATATCTGTATTATACTTATCAGGTAGGTATATTTAGTCATAAGAGCAACTTTCTGCTAATTAACTTTATAATATCTTAGTAACTATACATATCAATGTACTATTTCCTTGGTTGCAAAGGAATTGGAGCAGGAAGCTAATAGTCTACTTATATTGGCTTGACTCTCAAGTGGTTCCTGTCTCATTTTGCCATAACTAGGAACATGGGATCACAATAAGAGTACCAAGGGAATATCCAAAGATGCCTCCAGACTTTCCCTTCTTGTATCTTGCACTGACTTCCCAGCAGTTCCTGATTCTTTGGACTTTAATTTACATCTAGATTCTCCTTGTCATTTTGTTCCATTTTTATGTGGCAGCCTGGCTCATGTAAGTTTATACTAATAACAACCTGGCAATGTAACACTGTGCAATGTTGGCTCTGGTAAAAGGCCCACATCATGTCCATGAGAACATAAACCTGAGTTTAGTATGGATGGGCAGAATACCACCTGAAATGGCCCTGGCTTACAGAAAGTACCACTAATTCTAATAGTTCTTTTTGCCACATGGTATAGAAAGAAAAAAAAATTAAGTATCAGGACAACATTTTTCAATTTCCTGCTTTGTGACCTCAATCTTCAGCTCTCCAACACAGGTTTCTTGTCAGTAGAAAGAGAGATTTAAGTGGTTCAAGATTTATCAGTCATAACTGGTTGTTAATATTCCAGGGATAGTTCTAAACATACAGACTCTTAGCATCCATACTTCATATATTAAATCATAATACCCACATTCTGGGCTCAGAAAGTTGTAATTTTTAAGGCTACCCTAGGGGCTTGAATGATCATTCAGTGTAGGGCTTTATTGCACTAGGCATCCTCTATGGTCCTTTCCAAATTTATAATTTTCTCACATATTTTAGGTGAATTAACAGAAACTGATGAATAGCAATAGAATATAATGAAACTTTATTATGTTAATCACTTCAAAATCAAATGACAGCTTTTTTAACATTTTGAGATTCCACATTTTAAGTTCCCATGTACAAATGATATCATTCAGGCTTTTACTTTTTGCATCTTGCTTATTTCACTTAGCAAAATAAACCAGTCAGAGGAAGACAAGCATTACATGATCTCACTCTTATGTGAAATCCAATGAACAAAATAAACTAACTATTGAATCTCAGAAGGAAGGCTGTGTGGGTCGGTGGGAGGAAAGAGGTCAACCATAGAATTTGTATGCATATATGCATAGCCCATGGACATAGCCAATAAGTTGATGAAGACCTGGGGTAGGAGGCGGGGCTGGGCTAGAAGGGATCAATGGGGGGAAAAAGGGGGACATATGTAATACTTTCAACAATAAAGATTTAAAAGTTCAAATAAAGAAATTTTTTTAAGGATTGGGTACCCTATTATCAGATTCTAGAAAGTTATAGCCCTGCAGGACCTTTCAAATTCACCTTATCTAGTGTATTCACAGAGATAGAGAAACTGAAGCACAAGGAAGAAGCTTCACTGTTTGGATCATACAGATAACTGCTAATAGAGATGGGGCCAGAATGCAGGTTTTCTGAATCACTTCAAAGTTCTTTCTTTCTTCCTTTTCCCCCTGCAATACGAGGTGTTGTAATAGCAATTTTTAAAGAGAATAGTCAATGGAATAATTCCAAATCACTCTGCAGACAAAAGACATTTATCAAAAGAGAAAGAGAGGTTTTAAAGTAGGTTTCCTCCCCAAGAGAGTTCCTTTAAGAGAAAAATCCATCCAAAATGTTCTCCAAAACCCTTTCTAAGTTCAAAAAAGATAAACAACATTATTGCTCATCACATATATAATTCATATCTATTAGACAGCACATTTTATGGTCTTGGTACCTTTGCTCTTATGAGATGCTGTTGATCATATATATATATATATATATATATATATATATATATATATATATAATGTATTCAATGTCAAATTATTGGTTAAGAGTACAACCTCCAATAATAGCATTGTTCCTTTGGGAAAATATAATTCACTTTACAATGATTTCCTTTGCCTTGCAGTTTGCAGAAATGCATTGTGGCACAAAGTAAAGATTACATGTTTGTTCAGTACGTGCCTGATTCACCATGACAATATAGAAGTTAGATGGCCATTTGAAGTTGTGTATTTGGGGACAAGGTACTTAGATTGTTTGATCTTCAATTTCATAACTTTCAAAAATTGTAGTGTAAATTATGTGACATTATATATGCAATATTTCTATTGTAGTACCTAGAATATAATAGATATTTGGTAATTATTAGATATAACTATTATTGCAATGTTTATGTTATGTCAACATATGGCCATTCCCAAGTTGCTGTATCATTATATGCAACACAAATACAATAGATACTAAATATTGTATATCTTTTAATTTTTCCTTTAGAAAATTATTTTTCTTTTATTTGTTTTCTTATTTTCACAGACTTAACCTCCTTCTGCTGAAGTTGTCTAACACAAAGGATATTACAAGTTCTATGTTGCGACTTTGCTACATTATTACTGTTATATTCCCAATTTACCGGTAAGAGCAGCCAACCATGGTCCACCTCAGACTTAATCAAATAAACAGATATATCAGAAATAGATTACATGTAAAAGGAGGCACACACATTATCTCAAATTATCCCAACTATATTCCTATGAGCTAGGTGTATTATCAATATCCCCATTTTGTAGAAGAAGAAACTGAGAGTCAGAGAGATTAAGTAATTTATCCAAGGTCACAAAAAAAATAAGCGATGCGTCTTGAATTTCAGAGCTTGAAATATGAGCCATTGCACTGCTTGTTCATTCTGGCATCTCTGTTTAGTAACTGAGTAAGTATGTGTTATTGATACCTGTGAGCAATGGAGATAGTTTCCACCAGCTGTGCCAGCACAGATTTCACACTGGGACCTGGGATAGACCAACTATTTCTTGTTATCCTTTCCCTTTTCTTCACTATTTGGGTTAATTGTTGGTGGCAACCTTCCCAATTTAGTTAATTGAGATATATTTTGATAGAATTACAGGAGGAATGGAAATCACCTGGAGATCCCAGTGCAAACATAAGAATTGATGAGTATTTGGATTAGCCTCTTGGAGAGACAATGAATCAGGCTTTGCTTTTCCATTTGCTTGCTTATCCAGGGCTAGTTTTATTATGTTAGTATCTATCACTTGTGTTGTTGCTATTTGAAGATTTAAATATATAAAAAAGTAATATGCTGGTATTGGAGTACCTCAGAGGTGTACTGTTCTAAAAGTTTGTTAATATTTTTGGTTGCCCAGAACTTTTGATATACTTCCTCTATTTGATGAATATTTACCATCAACGGGTCTCATTGGAAAGCAGATCCAAACATGTCAGAGGCCCAGTGCTAAGAAAATTGGTGAGCAATGTGCATTACCTGAGATTATCAGGTGCAATGGTAATGTTTCCACCAGACCAAATATGTGCTGTAATTTTAGGTACTTTCCTGTCTGTACCACAGATTGGTTCTCCAACGTTTTGGGGAAATCTTAAAGCTAATACAGTTTAATAAATTTTTTTTTAATGTTTGAACAAGCTAGTTTGTTTTTGTTTTTGTTTCAAGTAAGAACGGTGACTGGTGAAGGGTTGTTATGTGACTTAAACAAGTCAATCCATATAAAGCATTTAGTACAGTTCCTAGTATATAATAACTGCACAATAAGGGAGTATGAGTTGTGAATGAGATATGGAGTGATCAGAATATACACAAGAAAACAATGGTTACCTCTGCATAGTGGCATTACTTAGGGTTATTATTGTTCTTTATATATATTTATGGGGATTCCTAAGATAATTTATGAAAATAATATTGCAAAGGTAAATATAGTAAAGAATATCACAAACATTAATGAAATTTGAATGTTTCATACCATTTCAAAATTAAGAGTGCCTATTATTACTGCCAATGTGAAAAGAAATGCATTTTGAAGAGCCATGTGAAAAGCAGAAAAACAAAAGTAATAAGAAATTTGGTCCAAAAATAATTCAGAGTAAATATTTAACATTATAATAAAGGATTTATGATTTGAGGCTTTGTAAGGTTAATAGAAAGCTAATGGCCCTAGCCAGTTTGGCTCAGTGAATAGAATGTCAGCCTGCGGACTAAAGGTCCCAGGTTTGATTCAGGTCAAGGGCACATACCTCGGTTGCAGGCTCCTGGCCCTGGTTAGGGGCATTTGGGAGACAACCAACTGATGTGTCTCTCTATCATTGATGTTTCTCTCTGTCTCTCCCTCTCCCTTCCACTCTCTCTAAAAGTCAATGAAAAAAATAACCTCTGGTGAGGATTAGAAAAACAAACAAACAAAGAATGCAATGTTCAATATCACAGGACTTGAATCAAGGATAATAGAGACTACACTTACAACATTTTAGACATCTGAACCTTAATATGAGTACTGCCAATTTCTAATTTGCATCCTCACCTTACCCCAACATGCCAGAAAATTGGTCCTCTTAAAATCTTACATATCTCAGTAAATGACAACTACATTTTCCATTTCCTTAGGGCAAAAACATCTGAGTAATATTTGATACAATTTTTATTACCTCTGCGGTTATCATACTGGTCCAAGTCCCCATCATCTATTGCTAGGGCCTCTAGTCTCCCTGCATCAATCCTTGCCTCCCTTTAGTCTGTCCTGAGTGAAGCACCCAAAATTATCACATTAAAAAGTCAGATCCTGTCAGATCCTATTATTATTCCTTTGTTCCAAATCTGATGGCTTCTTGTTTCGTTCAGGAAAAGACAAAGTCCTTATAATAACCTATAGTTTTGGTTCCCAGCTACCTCCCCAACTTTACCTCCTATCTTTTCCTCCTTGCCCATTGAGCTTCAGCCTTGCAGCCTTAATTCTTGCTGTTCTCTCCACCTAGAACATTCTTACCTCAGACACTTCCATATGTCAAATATAATACCAAAGAAGCCAATGACCACCCTATTTGAAATAGAATCACCCCGATGACACTGCCTGCCTATATCCCTTACTTTGTTTATTTTAATTGTTTATTTGTTTGGTCTATCTCTTTCTACTAGTAAATAACTTCCATGAGTACAGGGATTTTTCTTTTTCTATTTTATTCCTATCCTATATGCTTAACAACAGATATTTAGTAGTTAAAAATGTGTTGACTGAATGAAAGGGTCTCACTAAAATTTCCCTCCTTCAATTCAAACTAAAGATAGCAAATGATTCAGTGCCAATTAAGTAAATTTTCAGCAGGACTATATAAGAATTAAATTGATTAAATAAACAAGAAAAGAAGGCAGAAAGCTATACATAATTTATAAACAGAAAAGGCTGTCTTGATTATGGGTTATAAATTATTAACCCACTCTCTTCTTGGCAGGTTTTAGTAATCAGCAGAGACTGTCTTTTAGGTATGAAGTTCTCTGAATTGACACTAATATCACCTAGGGCTGGCAATGATCTCTGTTTCAACCTCTAATGCCAGCCCTAGGTTTTTGGGTACAGTGGTTTCCTTAAGTTGAAACTGACCTTATTTTCTGTTAAAACTATTCATACATGTGTAAATATAAAAATCAAATTCCCAAGACACCCAGGAAAAGTTCATGTGTGAATGTTCTATGCATAGGAAAAGAATGAAGCACATTTCCTAATAGGCCACAGAAGGACCTTTTAATATTTTTATAATTATTTTGCACATACCACTTTTATTTAAATACTTTTGACAGCTAAGCGACCTATTAATGTCTCAAAAATATTTTCCAAACAAACAGATTACATGGCATGCTTTCAAATTAAATTTGACTCTAAGCCAAATAATTTGATATAGATTCTGGAACATGACATGTTTTCAGATTAAGTTTGACTCAGACAAATAATTTGATATCGATTCTATCTCTTTCTTGGAAATGAAGAAGCCTCAGATCAGTGTTTTGCTTCCATTTTTTCTCTCACTATATAACTCTGGAATTCTGATTTTGTCATAACCTTTTAGTCTTTCTCATCTGTAAAATGGGGCTAATCACTAGGAGTGGATTTATATTTTGTAGGACCTAAAACTTACACATTTGAAGAATCCTTCTTAAAAAAATGTACTATATAGGGCTTTGGCAGGGACCTGTGAGACTGAATGGCTCTTAATTAGCTTCACAGTACATCCACTTTTGCAAATAGCAATAGCAGCTAATGGTAAGGTAAAGTGCCAGCTATGCAAAAGTTGCATTCACAAACCACATATCTTTACTAGTACTCTTTTACTCTCCTCTTACTTGTGGGATAATTGATAGTTATAGCATGTCCCCTGCAGTGCAATCCTATATTTCTATTTATCCTGCAACTTAGCAGGATCTTTATAAAAAAAAAAGGTTGGTCTCCTACCATGAGTTTAAGAGTAAGAAAATACTTTCTCAGTCCCCCTATTTGCATCTTTCACCTCAAAAAGTAGAGAAACATAATACTGATTATAATAGATGCTGCATTGAATTAGCTATGGGAATGCCATTCATTGAGAGTTCAAAAATGTGCAAAGGCACATAGGTACATAAGTGAATAAGATATAATATCTAAACAAAGGTTGCGGTACCAAAGACAGATGGGTATCTACAAGTTAGAAAGTATTACATTCTATAGGAAATGGGAAAACTACAACCTGAGAATTCTTAGGAAGTGCACAAGTGGAAACAATTCAGAGCTTTAAATGAAATAAAAAGCAACCTAATATCTTCAAAATGGGAAGTATAGGAAACTTAGTTTGGAAACATGGACAAGGAAAAAGGGGAATGATCTAGTTTGAGATTTGAGCTGAGAAGCAGGTATGTTGGCATGTAGGATATAGATCTGTGTGTCTTTGTAAACCTGGCCTAATTATATCATGTTCCATCAGGTAAAAATGTTTTAAATATATTTTTATTGATTTCAGAGTGGGAGAGAGATCAGTGATGAGATGAAATAATTGATTGGCTGCCTCCTGCATGCCCCACACTGGGGATCAAGCCCACAACCCAGGCATGTGCCCTGATCAGGAATAGAACTGTGACCTCCTGGTTCATAGGTAGATGTTCAACCACTGAGCCATGCCGGCTGGGCATCATCAGATAACATTTTAATACCCAAGGGGCACTGACGAAATCCCAACAAATCTTTAACCTGAAGTTGCTTTCAACTCATAAATTCAAAATGTTCAGAGGCCAATGAGAATTCATTCAGAGTCATAATTTTCTTTATAAAACACAAATATTAAAACACTGAAATAAAGCATTTAACATAAATCCACATAGCTTTTGCATTTCAACACACTAATTCAACTTGCTGCTGTCAAGCACTCTTGTTAGAGCTAAAATTAAAGAGCATTCTTCAGAATGATTCATTAGGTTACTTCCTCATCAATGGTAAATAATCCTGACAAAATTGCATTGACTTCAAAAGTTCAATAACAAACAATTTCATTGTTTGCAAAGAAATTGTGCACTGTCTTGATTTAATTTACTTGGGGTCACAACATTTTCTTACTAATAACAAGAAATATTAAGTGTTAACAAAGATTAAATTGATCCATCCATTTTTGACACCGGAAAGCAAATAAATATTCACCACAGTAAATCTCCCACTGAGTAAATTCCCTCTATTATTTTGATTTCTGCCAATGGACGCAAATTGAGAAAACTTACTTTTACTAAAACTCTTCATTAGTTGAAAGTAAACATAGGCTCTGATAAGAAAGAAAACAAGTACACATTTGACTTCAACTTATCTACAAGTCAGACTTGTCCGTTTGGAGACGGATCACATGCATCTCCCTTCAATCAGTGCCGCTGACATTGGTACTCCAAAATCTCAGTATAGCGACTACCCAAGGTTCCAAATCTGATTGGAACTTAGGCAGGATAATGTGAAAACTTCTACTGAAGTGGTGTTGACTTTTTCTTCTTAGTATATTTGTTGGAGTGGGGAACACAGCCTCACCATGTCACCCCTTGGCAATGTCACTGTCTCTCAGTTTTCCACTCCTGAACTGTCTCCTCTCCTGCCAAAAGCTGAGCATAAAATTTTCACGATTGAAAAATGCTGTCTGCAAATGTTAGCCATCATTTCTCTTCACTGTCCAAGACACATGTGGGCTTCATCGGCTTAGCTTCCTACAGCATATCAGGGCTACTCTTTCATCCATTATCCATTGTTCAATGAGCCAGTCATAAAATGTGCCACTTTGGATTTTTTCAGAAATACTTCTAAGAAAATCATCCATTTTGTTTCCCAGCTGCCCTTATACTAGTATAATAATAATCACTAACACATGACAGGTATTCTAAAAGGACTTTCCCTGAACAATGTTTTAATCCTTACAACAACACGTCTTTGTTTATCCTTATGCTACACATGATTAAACTGTGGTTTAGAGAGGCTAACATAAATAACATCACAGAAATGAGTAAAGGTGGCAATAAGAATATTAGGGACCCATCAAACCATCCTTACGTTTCCTTCTTGGAGGTGAAATACATTTCCCAACCTCTCCTGTAGTTAGATGGGGCCATGTGACTATGTTCTGGCTAGGAGAATATGGTTAGAAGTGATGTGTTCCACTTCCTATGGCCTTTAAAGCCTCCCATACAGCTCCCCAAGCTTTCTTTTGGCCTTTAGCTCCTGGCCAAGAGTAGCAGTGTCTTTGTGGAATCATCTGTGTCTTTAAATGTCTACCTAAATAAATCTTCACCCCCTACTCATGCTGCTAACGTTCCTGGACTCGAAAATGAATGAGAAAGAAAGCTATATTAAAAAAGCTATTCCACTCTGTAAAGTATATGATTGTCTAACAACTATGTTGTGCACCTGAAACTAATACAGAATAATATTGAATGTGAACTATAATGGAAAAAAAGATGGAAAATTCTATGTTACATGTTTTTTATCATCTTCATGATGAAATAAAAAAAGAAAGCTATTGGGAGTTGGGGGCTCTATGTTAAAGCAGGTAGTTGACCCCTCCTAATACAGTAAAACTGGCCCTATCATCCTTTCCCACCTTATCCACCACATTCACTCTCTTGCTATTTACATTTTAACAACTTACTGGAACATCATTCTCTGGTTCATCTATCACCAAACTCTCATGAATCCTCCAAGTCTATTTTAAATGCTATCTCTAGGGGAATGCTATCTTTTCCTCCGCTTTCACTACATTGTGTTTATACCTCAAATCTAGTAAGTTGCTTGAGTGCTTCCAAGCACGTGAACATGAGAAAGCCACTTTCCCTCTCTGGGCATCCACTTATAATAATGCCTGTTTAGTACTTAGCATGTGTCAAGCCATGTGCTAAGCATTGCCTGTGCTCCATCAATTTAATCCGCATAACAAACACTTGAAACAGGTATTATTAGTATCCTCAGTTTATGATGGAGAAATGGAGGACTAGAAACATACCCAAGATCACACAGCTATTAAGTAGCAGAAGCTCAACTTTTACACTTAAATAACTACATTACAAGTTTTTGTGCATATGGCTGTCTACTCCAAGGAGACACATATAAATAATTTCAATATCTCTGTACCTAGTTTATTTCTGATCCAGAGTAGGCTACAACAATCATTTTTAGAATGACTAAGTGGAGGGATAAATGAATCAGAACCAGAATCAAATTCCTCTGTTCCCAAACCTTTCCTCTACTATGTTATATTGTCTTGTATTACAGGTGCAAATTTATCCCAGAAACAAGTGCTTACTTGAAACTTGCTACATAGTAAGCATTAAATAAATATTTAAATAAATAAAAGGGTTCACAACAAATAGTTGATGCAAGTGTAACTACAGAAGAAAAACAATTCTTTATAACTACAAATTCCCCTCCCACGAAGAAATAGTCTGTCAAGTAGAAATATATTTTACACTTCTGAGTATTTCTGTGTTTTTGGATCTGAAGGCTTGAAAATCAATGCTGAAGAGAGCCAAATCAATCTACATAACAGAAGGTGAAGGATTTGCAGTTCTCAGTGCAGTTCTGGATGGAGGGATGGAGGGTATGAGAAATAGGAGGAGGGAGAGGAAAAGCAGCCAGCATGTCTTGGGATAAAAGTCTATAGGAATGCTCCAGAGATGGGTGGCTGGTGCACATTTTAGAGTAGGATATCTAATGTTGAAATTGAAATCTCAGCCATGTTGAAAATGCATATTCCTCCTCCATATTTTTGTGAATCCCAAGTCTGAATAAACTTTCCTATGTCTTCATAGGGTGTGTGGCATGTTTAATGGAAACCAAGAAAGAAGCTGTGCATTGACAGTGTCAGGGAACAGAGACAGTATTCATAGAAACAGAATTCCAATGTCAATAATGACCATGAGAAAGTAAGTTTTCCATGAACTAGCAAAAATCTTGGAAATGGTGTTAGTCATATGATTAGAGTTCAAGTCAATTTATCATGGCCCCAATATCTTGGTAAGTCCCACTGACTTCTGGGTTATTTGAGGTACTACAAAATGCGAATTTTTATTACATAAATGCATCAGAGGTCTAAAAGCAGCTTTGCCCTCAATGAAATGCAAGAAAAATTTTCTCATAGTCTGCATGGGCAATGAATTTTAAAGAGCTAAATATACATTTACAGATGGATGCCGAGGGAAAGGAGTTAGATATTTTAAAACACTTTCTAAGAGGAGATGAAATTTTTAAAAGGCTTGTGTATCTCACATTTAAGTGAGCAAGGAACAGTGAAATGGCAATTTCTCCCTTCACCTGGTATGAGGAGTCATGCTGTCTAGGATGCAAACAACCAAAGAGTAATGAATTTTGGAGTAGTGGACAGAGAGACTTTAAGGCCACTATCAGAATAGAATTTGTCCTTCCAGGGAATTATATAAAACTGCCTCTACCACAGCTGCATTGAGCTTTAATTTGAATGTATAGGCAGCTGCAAAGACATATGCAGAACTGAGAGTCACATCTCTAGCATTTACACAGATTGTATAATTAGCAATTAAGAGCAGAAACAATTAGGGCACTAGTAATATCTGTACTTTAAAGGCTGAGTTTTCAGCATTTGCCAACACAGAAACTGAAAACTCTTTGAGATGCCTACGTTGCCTCTGATCAAAGCAGCCAACACTCTGAAGTGGACACAGCTACATTTGCACACAGAGTCTTGAGACCCAGAGCAACTCAGCAACACTCATGTGACAAGACCTGATCAGGCCCCATTCTTGACTGTCAGGACCTTCGGGATAGCTGTGTTTTATACACTGAGTGGCCAGATTATTATGATCTCTGAACGCATAATAATCTGGCCACTCAGTGCATATATATATATATATATATATATATATATATATATATACACACACACACACACATATATGGGCCCGGTGCATGAATTTGTGCATGGGTGCATGGGTAGGATGAATTTGTGCATGGGTGCATGGGTAGGGTCCGGCCAGCCTGGCCAGGGGGAGGGGACATGGGCGGTTGGCTGGCCTGCCTGCTGGTCGAACTCCTGGTTGAGGGGACAAGGGGACAATTTGCATATTAGCCTTTTATTATATAGGCCATACACTGAGTGGCCAGATTATTATGCGTTCAGAGATCATAATAATCTGGCCACTCAGTGTACATTCCACTGCACCATTATACTCGGCTTGTTCCTGTGTTGTTGTTTTTTGTTTGTTAGTTTGTTTGTTTTGGTTTGTGTTTTTTTTTGTTTTTTTCTCTATTTAAAACAAAACAAACAACAGGAGCAAACAACCTCATCTTTACCTTCTGTTAGTAGTCTGGGAAGTCATGGTGTGGAGCAGACCTTGAAGGGCTGAGCAAGCCAGAGACTGAGAATCATCTCTTAGATGAGACAGTTCAGATCTCTTCTGCTTTGTAATCAGAAAAAACAGTGAGGTCTCCTGTTTCAGACAGACTCTGTGTAACTTTAAAATGGGTCTAAACACTCAGGGAGGTGCTCCCTCTATCCTTCTGCTATTCTAGTTAAGAATCAAGGCATTTAAAGGAGGCGATAGAAAATGAGACTAAAATAGATGTTCAGCGATTCTACACCCATAAGCAAAAACAGTTCTGATGATTTAGTCATGGAATAGTCCTACTCAAAAACCAGACTGATGAGGGGTAACCACTAAATGTTTGTGGGGGGAGTGCAGCCACCTTATAGTGTGAGGGCAAAAGTCCAGTCTCTACCATGAGAGCCAACACAATATTACCTCTGAATTTCAGTTGAAAATTGACCCTAAAGGCCCCTGGGCTAATCACAGATGTAGAGAAGTGAAGTGTTTTGAAATTTTTGTCAAAGTTCAATTCATCATTTAATAGTACCAGTTCTCTGAAGCCTTCACAGTTACTGCAGGGCACAGTAATCCGCTCTTCCCTAGAAATGAGAGACCTTTTTCTATGCAGGGACTATGTTGGCAGGCGTGTGCTCAATGGATTATATGCATCCTCATTTAAGTTTTATCACACTTCTACCCAATATTTGTAGGGTAAAAATTTCCCTATTTCTTCTTGAACACCTGACAGCCTGCTGTAAGTAGAAATAATTGCTCATCCTCTACCTCTAGCAAGTTTCTCCTCATGTGAGGAGGAGTGATGCATCTGCTTAGTTAGACTGTAAAAATCTGACACCCATTGATGCAAGCTTCCCTAGGGAGAAGGAAGAATGACTGAAAGGTTAATGTTCACTTGTGCTCTCCACCTGCAGCTCTCACGATGCTGTGAGGAAGTAGCTGGGTGGCAGTCCCAACTATCCGCACATAGGGGCCAAAGTTTTGACTGGTCAGCAAAGAAGAGGAAGTCTGTTTTATCTCAACCAGCTAGTTCAGCAATTAGAGCTGATACTTTATTCCCTGACCCCCAGGCCTTTTTCTCAGTTCAGACCATTAAAAAGAAAAAAATATAGTAAACTATTTCCCCACATCTGGCAACAGGCAGCTTTAACCCATATTATAAGAAGTTGAAATCTAAGTCGCTTATGTGACTTGCCTACTTGTTTTCTACTTCATATGTATTAGTTTCTTCCATCTAATTTATTAAATGTAAGGTATATGAAGACAGGAACCATATTTTTCTTTAATCAAGGCAAGGTATCGTTCTGAGATTTTGGTAATATATGCAGGTGATTTAAGTGCTATAAAATAATTGAAAGAAGCTTCCTATGAGGCAGGTACTACAAACAGCATGTTTCATAACACATTTCACTTTCAACACTGTTAGATAGGTATTACCATTCCAATTATAAAGGCAAGAAAATAGAGAGACCAAACAAATTGCTGAACTTCACAAAACTAGAATGGGGCCAAGCTGGAATCTAAACACAGCTTTAGTCTCATTCTAAGTCACTTCTTTGCATTCACCCACATTTGCTTACAACAGGTTGGACAATTCCCAACAATATATCTAATCAGGAGGAAGGTAAAATGTTCCCATTGTTACACTGTAACACCAATTAATTAAGAATGGTAATGGTAATGGATCTAATCCTGAAGGCCCTATGATGCCTAAATTTGGCCGAGAGTGGGTATTTAATAAATTCTTATAGGTTGAACAATAATGACAAATTCTACCAACAAAAAGCATTCTACCATATAACTTGTAAAATACTAAGTTACAATTTAGTGGATAGGATCTACTGTCCTTAAGATTAAAAAAAAGTATTTTTAAAGATCAAAAGAATTATACCTAAAATTATCTAATTTCTGGTTTTCCTTCCACTTTGCTTGCTACTATAACTGCTATGGCCTATAGAGTTTTCATCTATACAATGAGAATATTAATAAAGCCTGCCTCATCTTACAGGGCTGTAGGGAGAAAGAGATAAAATTGTTCTAGGGCATATATCTATCACACCAATTATGTTGGTATATTGTCATTATTTGGTTTTGTGACTGCCTCCCACACTACACTAAAATCCTTAAAGAAAAAGACAATTTATTCTGCATTGTGATCATGTTCTCAATATCTTTCAATCTAAAAATCATTAAAGGAATGAATGATTTTATTCATAAAATAATGAATAAATGAAACTTCTTATAGAGGAGCATCATGACATTTAATGTATGCATATATGTGTAACTATATATAAAATTACATAAGTACATAACTATATGCATTCAAATGTATATGCATACATAACTATATATAATGACATATATAGATAAAATGAAGGGATTGAAACTTTCCAATACTGAGTTACTTTTAATTTAAAGTTTTACCTTTAATCAATTTATAATTGTCATCTTCTCTGCCACAATGCCCCCTTCTTCATCAATGAAATTAGTTATGGTTGCACAGCCCTATAAACTTACTAAAAATAATTGAATTGTATACTTAAAATGAATAAATTTGGTGGTATGTAAATCAGATCTCAATGAACCTTTCTTTCTTAACATATCTCTGTTGTATTCAAGTTGCAAGTTTTTGCTTTGTTTTGGTTTGTGTTTGTCTAGTAGTTGGTTTCAATAGACCTGACACTTTGCACTTAACCCAACATCGAATTCCCTATCAGGATGCTTTTCCCTAATCTCAGCAGGCTTACTATATTCTCTTTATTTCAAAGTTAGCATCCTACTTTACATATACTAGTCTCCAGTTCAGTGTGGCATCCCTGATCCAATCCTGTGATGGTGCATGATGAAATGTGCATACACCTTCCTGCAATATTTGTCCTCTGCACAGTTACCTGAAGTGTATGTCCCTGCCATAGCCTATGACCACAAAATCTTGTATGCAATGGCTTTTTAAAAATTGATTTAAGAGAGGAAATGAGAAGGGAGAGAGGCAGGAACATCAATGATGAGAGAGAATCACTGATCGGCTGCCTCCTGCATGCCCCACACTGGGGATGGAGCCCACAACCTGGGCATGTGCCCTGACAGGGAATCCAACCATGACCTCCTGGTTCATAGGTTGACACTCAACCACTGAGCCATGCTAGCCGGGCATTGTTGACTTTTTTTTTCCACCAATCCCAAACTAACTTTGGTTCACCCCTTAGCTCAACCATTAAGAGCCTGACAGATCTTGGCTACTTTGTGTATATCATGCCGGAAGGCATGAGGCTAAATGTGCCCTTAAATCCAGATACATCTTCAATAGGCACATTTAGCCCTACACCTAGGGGCACTTTGTTACTCTACTCTCATGCTAATTTGGGGGCATTTTTAAATATTCGTTAATTCCCTAGGCTATTCTCTGACCTACCTTGTGCTGGGAGTTCAGCCAAACTCTTTCTCTCTTCTGTAATTCTGTCCATACCAAGGAAGAAACTAAGAGATCCACATATGACCAATGTGCCCTATTTTGGGAATCAAAATCTGAAAACTGACTCTCTTTGCCTTCTTGCTATAATAATTTTAAGCCACCACCACCTCTTCTTCCTCTTGTCAGGCAATGGGTGACTCTAGAGCAGTCTCAGGCTGAATGCAAAGAAGGACAAAAAAAAAAAAAAAAAGTAGATAGAAACAATTGAAAGATATTGCCTGCACTACATGAGATTATTATTTTTAATATCTATGTTCTCTTCTGAATCATAAATTACATTAAATGTTGAGGAAATATTCAATTACAATAGAATGCAAATGACACTGTGGTATGAACCAATTTGAATATCAGATTCAAATAACTGATTTAGAAGAAAAACATTTTTTAAAGGGTATTAGAGTCAACACATCAGAGTTAATAAACCACATAGTATACATATCACCTGAAGGCAACAAGTGAAAGGGACACTTTCCCCATGCCAAAGGAGATATTGCTATAAGCCCATATCATTTATGTATGATTGCCAGGTTTAAGATAATGGATCTAATTAGCTAATTTCAATTTACACTCTCACATATATCTAAATAATGGGATTGTTAGCACTAGACAAGAATATATGTTAATAAAAAATCTGCGGGTGTCTCAAAGACAAACCCATTGTTCGAAAAAGAATGCTTTGCCATATCTTTATCAGATTAATTGACTCTGAAGATCTCCTTTTATCTAATCCATGGATTGAGCAAAAAAGTCTTTTTGGGGATGCTGTGAACTTTGTTCTAGCTATTCAAGACAGCTTGACAGCTAATAAAACTCAAAGCAAGTAGAGAATAAAGAAAACCTTACTAGATGTCAGATCCAGCCCCTGTCATTGTTGTCCCTATCTTTTGATAGACTGCAAAAACTTTGATCCAAGCTTCCCAAACAGGTACTGAGTTATTTCATCCCATGTGCTTTCTGGGTGGCCTCCAACTTGTGCACGCATTATCTCTAGCCATCAGAGGTCTTTTCTATTAATGGCCTGGTGCTGTACATACTAGGTGTACCAGTTAATAATGCAGATTTTTTTCAATAGATGGAGTTACACATATGTTGATATATATGCAATTTGATATGTATGCTATTTTGTTGTATTGACAGCAAGCTTCAAAACTTCATATGTCAAATTTGCTAAAGGTGTTAACATAATAGATATTTTTATGCTTAAAAATGTCAAATTTTGTGCCAAAAAAAGAGCACTTGTGGGAAGTTTTAATTCATTACTTTATTTTGAAGAAAAGCGCTGCTAAATACTTTGGGAAGCTTATGGTGAACATGCTCCATCTCAAGATATTTGTGAATGCTGTTTTAAACGCTTTAAAAGTGATGATTTCAATGTGAAAGACAAAGAACGTCCAGGTCAACTGAAAGTTTGAAGAACAACAATTACAAGCATTATTGAATGAAGATGCATGTCAAACTCAAAAACAACCTGCAGAAAGATTAAATGTTGCTCATCAAACAATTTCCAATTGTTTACAAGCAATGGGAAAGATTATAAAGGGAGGAAAATGGGTGCCATATCAACTGAACGAAAGACAAATGGAAAACCAAAAAGTCATTAGTAAAATGTTGCTTCAACAGCATGAAAGAAAGTCTTTTTTGCATCGAATTATGACTGGCGATGAAAAGTGGATTTATTTTGAGAATCACAAATGCACAAAATCATGGGTTGATCCAGGTCAACCATCAACATCGACTGCTTTGGAGAGAAGACAATGCTCTGCATTTGGTGGGATCAGGAAGGTGTGGTGTATTATGAGCTTCTAAAACCAGGTAAAACCGTTAATACTGATCATTACCAAGAACAAATAATCAATTTGAACCACGCTTTGATCATCAAATGACCAGAATGTGCCAGGAGACAAGGCAAAGTAATTTTGCTTCATGATGACGCACCATCACACACTTCAAAACCAGTTAAAGACACATTAAAAGATCTTGCCTAGGAAGTGTTAACCTACCTGCTGTAGTCACCAGACCTTGCTCCTCAGATTACCACTTTTTCCTATCGATAGCATATGCACTTTCTGAGCAGCACTTAAAAACATACAAAGAAGTGGAAAATTGGGTCTCTGAATGGTTTGCCTCAAAACAAGAAAAGTTCGGAGAAACCAAGATGGCGGCATAGGTAAACACCTAAACTGCTGCCTTGCACAACAATTTCAAAACTACAACTAAAAGACAGAACGGACACCATCCAGAACCACAGGAAAGCTGGCTGAGTGAAAATTCTACAACTAGAAGGAAAGAGAAAACCTCACAGAGAATTGGAGGTACGGCAAAGGGGCTTTGTGCGTGCAGAGAGGAAGGGTGGCTGAGAGCCTGGCTGACTTTCTCTGGCGGAAGGGGGAAGGAAGCCTCCGACCGCACTGAACCCCAGTTCTGACTACACTGAACCCCAGTTCCAGGCGAACCCCTGGGGACCCACGCTCTTACGGGGGGAGTCTGGACTCTCAGGCGGAGACTCGAGCTGGGAAAGGCAGAAGTCTGAAGGCACACGCGGGCCAGTGCGCACAAAGGCTGCAGAGGTTGCCACAGGCTTTCCCTAGTGGAAGGGAGTCAGAGGATCCTGACTGCACTGAGCCCCAGTTCTGACTGCAGTGAACCCCAGTTCCAGGCGAGCCCCTGGGGACCCACGCTCTTGTGGGGGGAGTCTGGACTCTCAGGTGGAGACTCGAGCTGGGGAAGGCGGAGGACTGAAAGCTCACATGCGCGCAAGGGCAAGGCTGACTGGAAGCCAAGACTGAGACTCCACCCCATCCAAGCTGAGCACAGAGGCTATTGCAATTTGGCAAGTCTAATCCTATAAGGCTGTCTCCAGCACCGAACTTCTCCCAGCATAGACACAGCTGATCCTTACAGCCAACTGGCCCGGAGGTCAATTCTTCCCAGTGATACCAACAACAATAAAGACTTAATTACAACAAGGCTGTACACACAGTCCACAAAGGGGTGCACCAAGAGTGTCCACCTCAGGTTAACTGGGGAAGCAGACCCACTGGGCCATATTGGAAACCTAGCACAAATATCTACCTTACCAACTCAGGGAATCAGTGAAAATGCGGGGTCAAAGAATCAGATCACAAACGAAAGAAATGGAGGAAAACAAACGACTGGATATAGAATTCAAAACCACGGTTATAAGACTTTTTAAGAATATCCTAGAAAAGGCCGATAAATATAACGAGACCCTCGAAGATATGAAAAAGGACCAACTAGAAATTAAACATACACTGACTGAAATAAAAAATATTATACAGAGACCCAGAAACAGAATAGAGGAACACAAGAATCAAGTCAAAGAATTGAAACACAAAGAAGCAAAAAATACTCAACCGAAAAAGCAAAAAGCAAAAAAAAAAAAAAAAATCCAAAAAGTTGAAGATAATGTAAGAAGACTCTGGGACAACTTCAAGAGTCCCAACATCATAATTATGGGGGTGCCAGAAGAAGAGAGAGAGCAAGATACTGAAAACCTATTTGAAGAAATAATGACCGAAAACTTCCCCCACCTGGTGAAAGAAATAGACTTACAAGTCCAGGAAGCCCACAGAACCCCAAACAAAAGGAATCCAAAGAGGACCACACCAAGACACATCATAATTAAAATGCCAAGAGCAAAAGACAAAGAGAGAATATTAAAAGCAGCAAGAGAAAAACAGTTAATTACCTACAAGGGAGCACCCATACGACTGTCAGCTGACTTCTCAACAGAAACTATGCAGGCCAGACGGGAGTGGCAAGAAATTTTCAATGTGATGAATAGCAAGAACCTACAACCAAGATTACTCTACCCAGCAAAGTTATCATTCAGAATTGAAGGGCAGATAAAGAGCTTCACAGATAAGAAAAAGCTGAAGGAGTTCATCACCACCAAACCAGTATTATATGAAATGCTGAAAGGTATTCTTAAAGAAGAGGAAGAAGAAAAAAGTAAAGAGAAAAATTATGAACAACAAATACATATCTATCAACAAGCGAACCTAAAAATCAAGTGAATTAAAAACCTGAGGAACAGAATAATCTGGTGAATATAATAGAATCAGGGGCATAGAAAGGGAATGGACTGATAATTCTCAGGGGGAAAGGGGTATGGGGGGTTCATGAAGAGAATGGACAAAAATCATACACCTATGGATGAGGACAGTGGTGGGGAGGTAAGGGCAGAAGGTGGGGTGGGAAATGGGTGGAGGGGAGCTATGGGAGGAAAAAGGAGAAATAATTGTAATAATCTGAATAAAGATTTATTAAAAAAAAAAGAAAATAAAGGTAGACATTTCTCCTCAAAAAAAAAACAAAAAAAAAAACAACAACAAAAAAAACACAAGAAAAGTTCTATTGGGATGGAAGATGGGGGAAATTACCTTAAAGATGGGGGAAATGTGTAGCTAGCAATGGACATTACTTTGACTAAAGCACTTTTGATGTTTCTCTTGAAATTATCGTGTTTTCTTTGATTACAAAAGCTGCATTATTAACCGATACACCTAGTATGTTTCATTAGCTATGTGTGCTATAAAAAGAAACAGGTGCCCTAGCTGGTTTGGCTCAGTGGATAGAGCATTGGCCTGCAGACTGAAGGATCTCAGGTTCGATTCCAGCCAAGGGCACATGCCCCGGTTGTGGGCTCGATCCCCAGTGGGGGGCGTGTAGGAGGCAGCCGATCAATGATTCTCTCATCATTGATGTTTCTATCTCTCTCTCCCTCTCCCTTCCTCTCTGAAATCAATAAGGAAATATATTTTAAAAAAAAAGAGAGAGAGAGAGAAAGAGGTTAGGAAGTACTAATATAGATCCATAATAGAAAAGTGGTTTCAGTTCATGAAGTAAGCTGCAGGCATTGGCAGTAGCTGCCTTACGCACTATAAAAAGAGAGATTCTGGTACAATGGTCAGTTTCAGTGAGAGTGAATACTATGCTTAATTATTAATACATACCATGTGTCTGGGAGGGATGAGAAGCTACAGCAAACTATATTTCTTAATTGTGGCACATGTATTATAATTCTTAGTGTGCAAAAATAAACTCGTTGTCTTTGCTAAGGAGGCAAGGTATTGTATATAAGAGAAAGTGGGGGCATGGAGAGGAGTAAGAAACTCTTAATCAAATTTAGTGTGAAAAGGCACTTAATTACAAATTTTTCCCATGGGCCTGCAATGTGTTTGTAATACATGTTACAAAGCAACTCTTGAGGAAAAGCATTGTCCCCATAGAGACCTGTTAAAAGTAAATGATTATGATTATGCTTGTTCGCAGCTCCGTTTAGGCAAATGTAGCCAGGGCTTATTATTCTCGCTACCTGGCAATGTGTTCAGGGCCTTTTGTTTTACTCTAGCTATCCAAAGCATGCCAGGTCAGCACCTCCTCTTGTCATATTTGGCATCCAGAAAGAATCTGCTAAATTATACCATTCTAGCTAGAAAAAAGGGAAAATTATTCTTCAAAGATTCAAAGTTTGAGTAGAATTATTCCTTAATAGATTCTAAACTTTAGTGATCTCTCTTTTGAAACTAATATTGTTAATTTAGGGGAGGTCTCCTGTCTTCCCATAATCAGATATCTTATAATTGGATGTTCATTTCTGTTGCTAGTCATGTCTCAAAACTGATACTAGGTAATAATAATTCTCAAAGATATTCTCCTCTAATATTGTCTACTTAGATATTTGTACAAATAAGAGTTAGAAAAGGAAACACTGCTTAAAGGACTATAAATCATCTAAGATTCAGTTTCAAAGATAGGGAATATTTTTATCATGTTATAGCTTTAAATATCATCTAATTGCTGTACTTATTTCAGTGTAAAGGAATAAATGAAAAATAAAAATATTTCAAATGATAAAAGTAATTATTTCCACTTCAATATTCAAACCATGCTTTACAAAGGTGCAGTATTAAGTATGATGTTTTGATAAGAGTAATTTTCAAAATTACACCTCAACTTAATATCCCCATTTTAATTAGAATCTTCCACAAGATTTCTACAGTCAATTGGAAATGTGTTACCAACTTCTTTATCAATATAACCAACCTTTAGAACAACTCACAGTCTTCAAAAAGTCCCAGAATACTTGAAAGTTTTAAGTCACTTTCTCTCTTAATTGAGAATTATTGCTACTACCTCAAGAAGAACCATAATAGAATTAAATTAATATCAGTATGTATATTTGCATTCAATTCTAAGATTGTCAATTCTTCACAATTCCCACTTAGTGATATGATAGGACCATTTCTCTTAGTTAATGATGACAGATTAAAGCAGATTACTGCAAAAGAATGTAAAGCCACCAGTAAAGAAATGAATTTTATAAAGATCCTATTATTCAAAAGGATCCCCTTCACATTCTCTTAATATAGCCTATGTAATCTATTGTATTTTGTTTTGTTTTTTGTCTTCACAATTCATTTCTACCTTGACTAGCCTCAAGAGGAGCACCCAGTGATTCAGGGGTCTGGATTTAGTCAATTTCATTATTAATTATTAATTCCCTTTGTGGCTTTCTAAGGAGATTGCTTTAACCTCCAACACAGCATATTTTAATCCCCATACATTTAAATTTTCTGTAGAAAATGGCAATTCCTCTTCAAGGAGCATTAGAGTTCCACTGTCTTAGTACTTCAGCCAGGCTATGTGTATATTCACAAAACACTTTCAGTTTCCAAAATTGTCATTTCAAAAATTACATTTTAAGACAGAAGCAAATAGTTCTTTTCTTGCTCACTGATGACTGGGACCAATAACTTGAACAGAAAACTGCTGCAAAGTACTCAATAGTTTAAACATTCCATATGGCTATTAAAGGACAAAATTATACTGCCAGCCTCAATAAAGGAGCCATGTCTCCATGCAGTTAACAAAAGGTGGAATGTGCTTTTGGGTTTCTCTACCTTCAAGTTGCCTAGCACCTATCAGATTGTCCTGGAATTATACAATGTCCCTTCTCCTTCTCCTTCTCCTTCTCCTTCTCCTTCTCCTTCTCCTTCTCCTTCTCCTTCTCCTTCTCCTTCTCCTTCTCCTTCTCCTTCTCCTTCTCCTTCTCCTTCTCCTTCTCCTTCTCCTTCTCCTTCTCCTTCTCCTTCTCCTTCTCCTTCTCCTTCTCCTTCTCCTTCTCCTTCTCCTTCTCCTTCTCCTTCTCCTTCTCCTTCTCCTTCTCCTTCTCCTTCTCCTTCTCCTTCTCCTTCTCCTTCTCCTTCTCCTTCTCCTTCTCCTTCTCCTTCTCCTTCTCCTTCTCCTTCTCCTTCTCCTTCTCCTTCTCCTTCTCCTTCTCCTTCTCCTTCTCCTTCTCCTTCTCCTTCTCCTTCTCCTTCTCCTTCTCCTCCTCCTCCTCCTCCTCCTCCTCCTCCTCCTCCTCCTCCTCCTCCTCCTCCTTCTTCTTCTTCTTCTTCTTCTTCTTCTTCTTCTTCTTCTTCTTCTTCTTCTTCTTCTTCTTCTTCTTCTTTGTGTGTGTGTGTGTGTGTGTGTGTGTGTTTGTCAGGCATCATTTTATTTTTTTATTTTTTATTTATTTATTTTTTAATTTCCTTATTGATTATGGTATTACACATGTGTCCCTATTCTCAAAACACCCCCATACATGCTCTTACCCCTCTGTTGTCTGTGTCCATTGATTAGGCTTATATGCATGCATATAAGTCCTTTGGTTGATCTCTCCACCTTACCCCCACCCTCCCCTACCTTCCCTGAGGTTTGATGTTCTGATTGATGTTTCTCTGTCTCTGGATCTGTTTTTCTTCATCAGTTTATGTTGTTCATTATTTTCCATAAATGAGTGAGATCATGTGATATTTATCTTTCTCTGCCTGGCTTATTTAACTTAGCATAATGCTCTCCAGTTCCATCCATGTTGTTGAAAATGGTAAAAATTCCTTCTTTTTTACCGCAGCATAGTATTCCATTGTGTAGATGTACCCCAGTTTTTGAATCCACTCATCTGCTGATGGGCACTTAAGCTGTTTCCAAATCTTAGCTATGGTGAATTGTGCTGCTATGAACATAGGGGTGCATATATCCTTTCTGATTCGTGTTTCTAGTTTCTTGGGATATATTCCTAGAAGTGGGATCACTGGGTCAAATGGGAGTTCCATTTTTAGTTTTTTGAGGAAACTCCATACTGTTCTCCACAGTGGCCGCAACAGTCTGCATTCCCACCAGCAGTACACAAGGGTTCCTTTTTCTCCGCATCCTCGCCAGCACTTGTCATTTGTTGATTTGTTGATGATAGCCATTCTGACAGGTGTGAGATGGTACCACATTGTTGTTTTGATTTGTATCTCTCAGATGATTAGTGACTTTGAGCAGGTTTTCATATGTCTCTTGGCCTTCCTTCTGTCTCCTTTTGAAAAGTATCTATTTAGGTCAGTTGCCCATTTTTGATTGGGTTGTTTAACTTACTTTTATTAAGTTGTATGAGTTCCCTGTAAATGTTGGAGATTAAAGCCTTATGGTAGATATCATTGGCAAATATGTTCTCCCACGCAGTGGGCTTTCTTGTTGTTTTGTTGATGGTTTCCTTTGCTGTGCAAAAGCTTTTTATTTTGATGTAGTCCCATTTGTTTATTTTGTCTTTAGTTTCCATTGCCATAGGAGCAGTATCAGTGAAGAAATTGCCTCTGCATATGTCTGAGATTTCGCTGCCTGCAGATTCCTCTAGTATTTTTATGGTTTCCTGTTGTATGTTTAAGTCCTTGATCCATTTTGAGTTTATTTTTGTGTATGGTGTAAGTTGGTGGTCTAGTTTCATTTTTTTGCATGTATTTGTCCAATTTTCCCAACACCATTTATTGAAGAGACTGTCTTGACTCCATTGTATGTTCATACCTCCTTTGTCAAATATTAATTGAGCATAGTGGTTGTGGTCGATTTCTGGGTTCTCTATTCTATTCCATTGATCTATATGTCTGTTCTTGTGCCAGTACCAGGCAGTTTTGAGAACAGTGGCTTTGTAATACAGCTTGATGTCTGGTATTGAGATCCCACCTACTTTGTTCTTCTTTCTCAGAATTGCTGTGGCTATTCGTGGTCTTTTTATATTCCAGATGAATTTTTGGAAAGTTCCTTTTAGATCTGTGAAATATGCCGTTGGTATTTTAATTGGAAGTGCATTCAATTTATAGATTGCTTTGGGTAGTATGGACATTTTGATATGTTGATTCTACCAATCCATGAACACGGTATATTCTTCCATCTGTTTATGTCTTCCTCTATCTCTTTTTTCAGTGTCCTGTAGTTTTCCACGTATAGGTCTTTTACCTCATTAGTTAAGTTTATTCCTAGGTATCTTAATTTTTTTGGTGCGATGGTAAATGAGATTGCTTTTTTTAGTCTCTCTTTCTGTAAGTTCATTATTGGTGTATAGAAATGCCATAGATTTCTTGGCGTTAATTTTGTATCCTGCTACATTGCCGAATTCATTTATTAAGTCTAATAATTTTTGATGGAGTCTTTAGGGTTTCCTATATACAGTATCATGTCATCTGTAAATAAGGACAGTTTTACTTCTTTTCCAATTTGCATGCCTTTTATTTCTTCTTGTTATCAAAATAGCTAGTACTTCCAGTACTATGTCACATAGGAGTGGTGAGAGTGGGCATCCCTGTCTTGTTCCTGTTCTTAGGGGAAATGGATTTATTTTTTGTCCATTGAGTATGATGTTGGCTGTGGGTTTGTCATATATGGCTTTTATTATGTTGAGGTATGATCCTTCTATTTCCACTTTTCTGAGAGTTTTTATCATGAAAGGGTGTTGGATTTTGTCAAATGCTTTTTCTGCATCAATTGATATGACTATGTGATTTTTATCTCTCAATTTGTTTATGTGATCTATCACGTTTATTGATTTTCAAATATTGTACCATTCTTGCATCCCTGGGATAAGTTCTACTTTGTCATGGTGTATGATCTTTCTGATGTACTGCTGGATCCTAATTGCTAGGATTTTGTTGAGGATTTTGGCATCTTTGTTCATGAGAGATATTGGCCTGTAATTCTCTTTCATTGTGTTATCTTTATCTGGTTTTGGTATTAGGGTGATGGTGGCTTCATAGAAGGAACTTGGAAGTGTTCCTTCCTCTTGAATTTTCTGGAATAGTCTGAGGAGGATAGGTTTTAGTTCTTTCTTGAATGTTTGGTAAAACTCCTCTTTGAAGCTGTCTGGCACCGAGCTTTTGTTTGTAGGAAGATTTTTGATGACTGCTTCAATTTCTTCCATAGTTATCAGCCTATTGAGATTTTTAGAATCTTCCTGAGTGAGTTTTGGAATGTTGTATTTTTCTAGGAATGTGTCCATTTCCTCCAGGTTGTCTAGTTTGTTAGAATGGAGTTGTTCATAGTATTTCTTAACAATCCTTTGTATTTCTGTGGGGTCTGTTGTTATTTTGCCTCTTTCATTTCTGATTTTGTTTATTTGGGTCCTCTCTCTTTGCTTTTTGGTGAGCCTGACTAGAGGTTCATCAATTTTGTTTATCCTTTCAAAGAACCAGTTCTTGGTTTCATTGATCTTTTGTATTGTGTTTTTGGTCTCTATGTTATTCATTTCTGCTCTGATCTTTATGATTTCCTTCCTTCTGCTCACTGTGGGCTTTTCTTGTTGCTCTCTTTCTAATTCTTTGAGTTGTAGAGTTAGATGATTTATTACCATTTTTTATTTTTTTATTTTTTTGAGGTAGGTCTGTAGAGCTATAAACTTCCCTCTCAAAACTGCTTTCATTGTGTCACATAGGTTTTAGATAGTTGTGTTTTTATTGTCATTAGTCTCCAGGATGTTTTTAATTTCTTCTTTTATCTCATTGGTAACCCAATCATTGCTTAATAGCATGTTATTCAGCTTCCAAGTGTTTGAATTTTTTGGAATGTTTTTACTGTAGTTTATTTCTAATATTATGCCATTGTTGTCTGAGATAATTCTTGATATGATTTAAATCTTCTTGAATTTGGGGAGATTTTGCTTGTGACCCAATATGTGGTCTATTTTTGAAAATGTCCCATGTGCACTTGAGCAGAATGTATATTCCGTGGCTTTGGGGTGAAATGCTCTGAAGATGTCAATTAGGTCCATCTGATCTAGTGAGTCATTTAGAATTGCTCTTTCTTTGCTGATATTTTGTCTAGAGGATTTATCCAGTGATGTCAGTGGTGTATTAAAGTCCCCTACTATGATTTTATTGTTGACAATCTCTCCCTTGATATCTTCCAGGAGGTTTTTTTTGTTTTTTTTTTTTGTTTGTTTGTTTGTTTTTAATGTATTTGGATGTTCCTGCATTGGGTGCATATATGTTTACCAGGGTTATATCCTCTTGTTGTATTGATCCCTTCATTATTATGAAGTGGCCTTCCTTATCTCTTCTTATGGCCTTTACTTTGAGGTCTATTTTGTCAGATATAAATACAGCTACCCTAGCTTTCTTTTTTTTTTTTCCATTTCCATTTTACTGAAAGATGTTTTTCCATCCCTTCATTTTCAGTCTGTGTGAGTCCCTTTTTCTGAGGTGGGTTTCTTTGAGACAGCATATTTATGGGTCATGTTTTTTATCCATTCAGCCACTCGATGTCTTTTGATTGGAGCATTTAGTCTGTTTACGTTTAAAGTTATTATTGGTAGGTACTTGTTTGTAGTCCTTTTTATTTTTTGTGCCTGTGTTCCTTCTTACCTTTTTATTTATTCTTTTTACACCAGTCCCTTTAGCATTTCTTGCATTGCTGGCTTGGTAGTGATAAACTCCATTATCCTTTTTTTGTCTGTGAAGCTCCTTATTTCCTGTTCAATTTTGAATGATAGTCTTGCTGGATAAAGTATTCTTGGATTCAGTCCCTTACAATGCCCCTTCTTGCCTGCTACATGTTTCATTCAGATCTCCTGATTAAGCCTATACATGTTTTCCCCCTTCATTCAGTGTCAATGTTTTTGCAGCCAAGTTTTTTTAAAATAAAGCAATAAGATTGCATTAAATCTCATTGCAAAATAAATACTTGACATCTTTCTGTTAGCCCTTATACATTCATCCAACAAATGTTATCATTCAATGCCTCCTACATACCAGGCATTGGGCTTGGCCATGGAAATACAGCAGTGAACAAAAATAGACATAGCTCCCAACACTATGGCTTAAAATCTATTAGGGAGAGATAGATATTAATAAAATAAGTACAAGAAAAGGACCTGATGTCATGAGTATATTTTATCTAGTCTTGAAACTAAGGGAAAGGAAACTTTTAAGAATGTTATAATTAACTTGATACTTAAAGAATGAATATGAAGGAGGAGGAGAAGAGTGTTTCAGAAAAACAACAGCAAGAAAAGATCAGTATAGCTAGAGTACTAATCATGGAGGAACCGATTTGAGAATGAAGCTAGAGTAATGTATGTGGAAACGACAGGATTTAGGTACTTGTAGGTCATGAGAAAGGGTTATTTTTTTTTTTTCTGTTAGCCAAAGAATGATGTGAATTTATTTAATTGTAGAAGGTTGTGAATGATGATGGGATATGATTAGATTTGCAATTTAAAAAGATCAGTCCTACTGCTGTATGGAAAGAAATTTGAGTGTGCAGTAGTTAGGAGGCTGCTGCAGTACTACATGTGAAAAATGATGATGGCATGGACTAGAATGTTAACTATGAGGAGTTTTGGACACATCCTCATAGATATTTTGATTAAGCCAATAAACATGGCCTCTGCATTAGAGAAGACATCTGGGCTGAAAATATGAGTCATTACACTGGGACAGTAACATTTTTTAAAAGGATGTTTGTTAATTTAAACTAGCAATGAAAGAAATATATTTGTGCAAAAATTTCTTACCCAGTGAAACCTACCACTGAATATCTACTCAAATTTCACCCTCATTTCAGTAGCAGGAATAACTTTTTGAAAATACTTTTGATTATAACAAATCATCAAATAGAAGAACAATAACATAGTGAACTTACAGGTTCTCTTTCTTCTACAGCTTTCCCAGGAATTATGAATTAAGAATGCAAATTCTAGGATTAAAATTTAAATAAAAATCATGCAATCTATCAAAGTACAGAGCTGCTATTTAATAGGCTAAGACAAGGACAAAAGAGTTCAGAAAAGTTTCCAAAGAATTCTGTAAATCATTTATTTATGACTATGTCCCATTTTCTCAAAAAATGATTTGTGACCTGGCCAGTGCTGCTAAGTGGTTAGAGCATCAGCCAGAGCACCAGAGGATCACAGGTTTGATTCCTGGTCAAGGGTATGTATGTCCCTGCATTGCCAGTTCACTCCCCACCCCAGTCAGGGTGAGTGTGGGAGGCAACCAGTCGATGTGTCTCCCTCACATAGATGTTTCTCTCTCTCTTCCACCTCTCCTTCCTTCCCATCTCTTCTCTCTGAAAAACAATGGGAAAAATATCCCCAGGTGAGAATTAGCCAAAATAAAATAAAATAAAATAAAATAAAATAAAATAAAATAAAATAAAATAAAATAAAATGATTTGTGGCTTTTAAAGGTACACATAATGCAAAACAGAAGGCTAAAAAATAAAGGTAGAACAAAATCAATTAAATGGAAGCAATGACCTTGATATTATTAGTCATTATGATTAAATACCATGATTGTGTTCTGATTTGAGCATTGCATTTCCTATAAGTTAAAAGGTGGAAAAGGAGAAATGCTGAGTTATTCAGTTACATATGCTGAATAAAAATTGGGACATATCATCTGATAATGGGATAAATTACAAAGTTGAGACATTTCTGGAATATCTGAAATATAAGGTTCTTTTTGTCATATAATTTTCATTGCTGGATAAAAGACAATGTGCATATATTTTTCAGAGATACATTTCATTGTATTAAATTCAAGAAGTTATTAATAGTGTCTCTAGAATTTGAAATAAAGTTTGGCATACAAAAAACATAACTGACTGGTAAAATGTCTGATCCTCTGTCCTCTGTTCAGCATTGCCAATGGCTGTTCAGAGCTCCATTTTCTCCTCTTGTGTAGATATTCAGTCATAATCTCATTTCATAATAAAGCAATTTTAATAGGCTTTGGATCATAAATGCAAAAACAGAGTATAGCACTGGTGTAAAGACCAGATTCTCCCAGCTCTTTTCCTTCCCCATATGGGCTACTCTTTTCTCCACATCAATCAGTGATTGATCTGCTTTTTTTGGCTCAGTTCACAAATGGGTAACTTTTCCAAGTTATAAGGAAGTATCCTGAAAGACATTTCCAATAATAAGCTACTTTAAATCTATTTCTTTTCATAGGGATAAATATGTTGTGTTTTGGAAATATACAGAAGCAATAGTGGAAGAGTATGAATTTCGTTTGTAAATATACCTCCCCTAAATCTTTAAATGGCTTTCATCTCATATTTTAAACTGCAATATTAAAAAAGCACTACGTTTGTTTTATTTCAGTTGACTTTTTAAAGAGAGGAAGGGAGAGAAAGAGAGAAAGAAACATCAGTTGGTTGGTTGCTTTCCATATGTGCTGCAACTGGAATTGAACATGTCAATTATTGCTGTACAGGACTATGCTCTAACCCAGGGGTGGGCAAACTTTTTGACTCGAGGGCCAAAATGGGTTCTTAAACTGGACCAGAGAACTGGAACAAAAGCACGGATGGAGTATTTGTGTGAACTAATATAAATTCAAAGTAAAGGAGCGAGGGGAGAGCAAGAGAATCCTCCACTCTTTCGGCTCCTCGGGCCGGATAGAACAGCCGAACGGGCCGGATCCGGCCCGCGGGCCATAGTTTGCCCACGGCTGCAACCAACTGAGCCACATGGGCCAAGGTGCACTGCTTTTTTTTCTTGTTTCTAAAAGATATTTGTTTTCTGTTATGGTACTAATTATATATCAGTTCAATTATATCTCACAACTTTGATGACATTTCTTTGAAACAGGGTATCTCTCTTTAAGTAGTGAGAAATACTAATAAATATTGTACCGAAAACTTAGTTATGTGAACACAAAATTCCTAAATTACCAAGCCTGTTGTTAAGTCTGGCATCACTTCAAAGCAGTATTTCTGCAGTCTGTCTCCTGATGAGACTGTCAATTACTTCTTTAGGACCATGTATTCATAAAACAGCATATACTTTAAGGGACAGAATACGCCAAAGTAAATTATATCTCTTGGGACATAGTTGAGATGTCAGAAAGATACTAACAAAGCCAGTTTAGGCTTAGGTAACATAATAATGATAAGCTTCATTTGTATGAAACTTTAGGATTTGCAAAGCATTTTCACATATAATATTCTTCAATATGAATAATATTCTAGTGTGGAATACATAAGATACAAATTTAAGAAAATAATTCAAAGAAATATAAAATCTAGGTGTTGTAAATCTTTGTGCCTATGTTCTGTTTGTCTGCTTATTATTGTTAGCCTTAAGTGTCCAAAAAATTTTCTTGTCATTCCTATGAGTTGCTTGGCTGTGGCTATATTTATCAGATTGTAAGGAACACTCTTGGTCTCCTCCATTTCTCTTCCCTGAGTCATTTTAAGGAAGCAAAATGTCCTCAGTCAAGATGTACTAATTGTAAATCCCTTGCTCATAGATGACATGAATTCATTTTTTTAAGATTCAATTCAATAGGATATTTAGGGAGTCTCCACCTCATGAGTCTTACAGAAGAGTCCTGGATGTGGCTAATGCATAATCTCTCCTTTCAAGGACCCTGCAATCTCACAAATTTGAGGGAAATGTGCAACCCTGAAAACAAATAAAGTAAAAGGAAATAACTGCTCTATTAAAAGTTCAAGTAAAGTGTTGTCAGGGTACAGAGAAAAGAGCAGAAGTTATAGAAAGTTTCACAAATAACACATTGTTTGATCTTGCTCTCAAAAAATGATTAGACTATGTAGAAGTATGTATAGGCAGAAGAAATAAGACTTTTTGTGCAGAGTGTTTGGGAAATCCCAAAGAGATGATCAAGGCTAGTCAAAATATCCTTTGGAAGATATCAAAAATAATACCAATACAGCAATCTCTTCAGAAATAATGTGTGTGTCAGGACAATATTTCCAAAAGTGGCATTTTCAAAGCTATATTTAACACTTTCATATAGTCCATAATCTTTGAACCTTTAAAGAAACATCTAATATAAATTTCCCTTTATTAACCTTTATTCCTTTTATTTTATTAATTTAAATTATTTATTGTTTAAAGTATTACATGAGTCTCCCTTTTCCCCCATTGACCTCTCCTTCCCTGCTGCTCCCATCCCCCAGCACATGCCCTCACCCGCTACTGTCTGTGTCAATTGATTATGCTCATATGCATGCTTACAAGTCCTTTGGTTGACCTCTTACCACCTCCCCCCACCCCGGCCCCACCTTCCCTCTTAGGTTGGACGATCTGTTGGATGCTTCTGGCTCTATTTTTGTTCATCAGTTTATATTGTTCATTATATTCCACAAATGAGTGAGATCATGTGATATTTATCTTTCTCTGACTGGCTTATTTTGCTTAGCATAATGCTCTCCAGTTCCATCCATGCTGTTGCAAATGGTGAGAATTCCTTCTTTTTTACAGCAGTGTAGTATTCTATTGTGTAGATGTACCACAGCTTTCTAATCCACTCAGCTGCTGATGGGCACTTAGGCTATTTCCAAATTTTAGCTATTGTACATTGTGCTGCTATGAACATAGGGGTGCATATATCCTTTCTGATTCCTTGGGATATATTCCTAGAAGTGGGATTACTGGGTCAAATGGAGTATATTTGCCAATGTTATCTCTGATAAGGGTTTAATCTCCAAAATTTATAGGGAACTCATACAACTTAACAAAAGGAAAATAAATAATCCAATCAAAAAATGGGCAAAGGGCCTAAATAGATACTTTTCAAAAAAGGACATAAAGAAGGCCGAGAGACATATAAAAACATGCTCAAAGTCACTAATCATCTGAGAGATGCAAATCAAAACAATGAGGTACCATCTCACATCTGTCAGAATGGCTATCATCAACAAATCAACAAACAAGTGCTGGCAAGGATGCATAGAAAAAGGAACCCTCGTGCACTGCTGGTGGGAATGCAGACTGGTGCAGCCACTGTGGGGAACAGTATGGAGCTTCCTCAAAAATTTAAAAATGGAACCTTGATTCCTTTTACATGAAATCAATAATCAGTTGCTTTTCTGTGAGGGCCTCTAAGATCTCTATATATGTGATTATAGACTAGTGTTGCAAGCATCCCCATCATGTGGCATTTTTGGGTTTACCAAATTTGAGAGATAGTATACACTTGGAGTTTGCTAGGAAGCCCATCTTTAAAAAATGCAAAAATCTTACTATGACATTTCCCCATGCCTTTCTATTACTGGAAAGAAAATAACTTCAAGTATAAACTTTGTTCTTCTCAAACAAAGCTGAATTGCATGCTGTCTGAGTAGTAAACAGATGGATTTTACTTAGGGCAGAATCAGCCTAAGCATTAGCCGTCTGTTCCATTATATATCCAGGGCTACATAATCAAGCTTACTCATACTTTAAAACACGCATTACCATTCATGGTGCAGATCTGCAATTGTGCAGAATATAAAAAAGTGGTTCTACAACTTTTCCATTTAGAGTTTTGGGAGACTAAGAAGACTCACACATTTGTTTATGAAATATAATTTCCAACTTTAAGTTACACAATGGCATTTTTTTTCAATAGATTTGTTATCTGAGGTTGATTTTTCAGTGGACTATTATGTTTTACATTAATTTCTAAAAAACAGAAGCCATAACATAACTGCTAAGTTTCACTAACAAAGTCATTCAGTAAGAAAAAAAAAATATTGAATAGATTGTTTAGCACCACAGAGTTAAAGCAATAAGTTAGTTGACTAATTGTTTCACTGTTCAACTACTTGTACAGTAAGAGGGGTACATGGATACAACCCATTCCTCATTCTTGAATAAATGTTGTTTAATTATTCAAACACCAAATAAAGGAGAGTGATTTTGTTCACTAGAGTCCACACTCATTCCTGTTCATCTATGTATCCACACAGCACAAAGTATAGTGTCTAGAATGTAATAGGTATTTATAAATGTTGATTGAACTTAGTCGCATTATTCAAAAATTAAAACATAGTTCTACATGCTGCTGCCAGAATTTTCTCCAAATTTAATGTTTAGTGCATTTGATAGCATTTAACCTTTGGTTGAATCAACACTGTGAAGACAATATCACAATATTCTAGGTGACTAAAAAAGTATTCACCACCCATACATCTAAGAAATCCATTTTAAAATGTAATATTAGCTGTATTCTGATATTCAAAGATAAAATATGTTGACAAAATTAAAATAGTAAACATGATACCAAATTTATTTTAGGAACTTAAGACATACATTTTTCAGGAACTGATAACGGATGTTGTTTTGGTTTCATATTTTTACAAAACAAACTACCACAAACTTATAAACTTAAAACAACTTGTGTTTATTATCTCAAATTTCTGTAGGCGAGAAGTCTGAGCTGTGGTGGTTTGGGGTTAGCAGTATTCTTTGATTAGGGTCTCATGAGACTGAAATCAAGGTTTCAGCCAGACTGATCTCTTATCTGAAAGTGTTGGGGGATAAATCACTTTCAAGCTCATGGAGGCTGGTAGCAAAAATCAGTTTCTTGTTATTGTAGGTCTGATGCCCCCTTTTTTGCTCGTTGTTAGCCAGGGACTGGTCCTTAGAGGCTGTCCACATTCCTTGGCAAGTGATCCCCTCCACCTTCAAGCCAGCGACTTAAATCCTGTTTATACTTATCTCTCATTTCCCCATCTACAATCAGCTGAAGAAAATTCTCTGATTTTTAAGGATTCTTGGGATAAGGTCTAGCCCACCCAGATAATCTTCCTATGTTGAATAGGAAGCTCATGCTAGTAATCCCAAATTATGATTCCCACCATGGAGGACAGCATAGATAATCACAGTGCCCATTATGAATAGGAAGAAATTGCAGACCTCAGCCCACTGCACCTTATGGTTCAGAGTTGCCAAGGAGGACTCAACACACAAGGCACTGGTTGGAACTAGGTTTTCCTTATACATAAGAAAAGCGATGGTGCAAGGTTAGCATTGGTAGTGTGTGTTGGTTTCCTATGGCTATGGTCTCTCCTAATAGCCAATGCAGGGTGATGGACTACACACCCTCTTCATGTTACAGAAGACCATGTTTTCTTCCCATGAAGGTTGGATATACTGGTGGAGCCAGCCAGGGGCCTTATGAAGCAAACACTTAAGAGATCCAAGGAAGTTCACTGTGTGCCCAGAACGGGGGAAATATTTCCCCTAATAAGAAAGAAGAATTGGGGCCAAATGACAGCTCACCCCTCAAATTCCTCATAGGAAAATGTTCCTCTCTAGAAATGGAGAGGAGCAGCAGGTTGGGTGATGGCTCCTTCCACAACAACTATCTTAAGATCAACTGATTTAGGCCTTTAATTAGATCTGAAAAATCCCTTTACAGCAGTACCTAGATTAATAGTTAATTGAATAACTTGAACAAGAGACCAGGAATCTTGTGAGGCATTGAAGAATTTTGGCAACCACAAATGCGCTCCACAGAAGGAGGAAGCAATCTAAAAATAGAGAAGAGTAGACACTCAAAAAAAATTGGGGCTCAGTACAGCAGAGAAGAGAAGGGAAGGGAAGTCATTATGAAAGCTCTAATGCCATCTTAGAAAGCTACACGTCCAGCCTGGGTCAGGACTACAAAGGATTGTATAAAGAAACCTTTGTGAGAAAAATATTTTTAAATGATAAATTAGTTTATAGGTTTCAAATGTTTGGAAAAATAGTATTAAAAGGCTTTTTATAGATCTGGCATACTTAATATTAAAATTAAATTGATTTAAGTCAATAAGAACATGACAATTTAATGCTGAGACATTAAAAATTGTACAAAAATATGTAATTATAGCTCTTATGTGGCCCAATTCTGGACAATACTTACATAATCTAACAAACACAACCACTGAATATTAATTTAACCAAAATTGAATTAAATCATATGGATAAAATTAAAAGAAAAAGGAAGCAGAGTAAGAAAATTAAATTGTTATCTACCGTTGAAAAGAAAGTCAATAGATAATATATACAAGTGAGAAATATAAACAAATAATTAAAAATATTAGAGGCCTGGTCAGTGTTTCTCAGTGGTGAGAGTGACACCCCACACACTGAAGGGTCATAGGTTTGATTCCTGTTCAGGCCTGGGTTGCAGGTTCAGTCCCTGGCCCTGGTTATTAGGGTATGTGCTAGAGGCAACCAATCAATGGGTCTCTCTCATCAATTCATCCATGTTTCTCTCTCTCAATCTCTCTCTCCCCCTCTTTCCCTTCCAATCTCTCTAAAATTCAATGGAAAAAATATTCTCCAATGAGGACTGGCAAAAAAATATCAGAAATATGAAATAGAAAAATCAAGTGATAAAAGAAGAGAAAGTGGTTTATGTGAAGGGATGGTTCCTGGAACTTCCCTTTTCTATTACAGGCACTGTACTGCTTCTTGACTTTTTATATTATGCCCATAATTTACAATGATAAATATTAAACTAATTGCAAACATATTTTATGCATATGCACTTTGGTCAATGAGGATTCATGAAACTGTATTCCAAGCTTCAGGAAATTAAACAGTCTCAAATTCTACCTTCAAAAGTGCCACTACTAAATATTAGTAAATTATTCAAAGGCATTTTTCTCAGCTGAAGATTCTAGCATCATTTGCATTAGTTAAGATAATACATTACCAACTGACTAATATCTAACTTTACAAGTTTTCCTGAAAGCAGCATTAACTAATAAATGCATATAACTAATATAACACTGACTTCACACCAAACCTATTGAAACTATCTAATACTCAATATTTTGCTAGCTTCACCATCATGATAATCTACTGTCAAGCTTGAAAACATCATTTCATTAATATGTCCTAATGATGATACCACTGAAAGTCAATTAACAAGTGTTTATGTGGGAGAAAAACGCTCAACAAGGGCACCATCCACTAGTATGCTTATGGTTAGCAGACAGTTGCCAGGAAACCATTACTCCTAGCACATATTTCCTAAAACTTCCCTTACTCAGCAAGGAGGGAGTATTTTAGAATTTCACTTTAATACTTCACTTGTCTCCCTTTTGACTCAACTGTGAAAAGTCATGGATGCTCTCAGGAGATACCTTAAAGGGGTCAATAAGTTCAAGTAACCTGAAGAATGCAGAAATGATTGTCAGTGTTGTAATATGAATATAGCTAAGGTGACTGTAGGCTGAGACTGCTTTACTTGGGCAGCATATTGGGAAACCATTTAACATTATGAGGATGGCGGCATAGGTAAGCACCTAAACTGCTGCCTCGGACAACAATTTCAAAACTACAACTAAAAGACAGAACGGACATCATTCAGAACCACAGGAAGGCTGGCTGAGTGGAAATTCTACAACTAGAAGGAAAGAGGAAAGCTCACGGAGAATCAGAGGAGCAGCAAAGGAGGGCTGAGGTACGGAGACGCACGCAGAGAGGAAGGACAGCTGAGTGCCTGGCTGACTTTCTCTGGCAGGAGAGGGAAGGAAGGCCCTGACTGCACTGAACCCCAGTTCCAACTGCACTGAACCCCAGTTCCGGGCGAAACCCCGTAGACCCAGGCTCATACAGGGGGAGTCTGGACTGTCAGGTAGAGGAGAGACACACGGAGACTCAGAGACTCAGAGACCCAGGGGAGCCACGGCGGGTGTGCACATGCATGTGAGTGCTCGCAAAGAAAGCTGAATGCGGAGGTTGCCGCAGGCATTCCTTAGTGGAAGGGAGTCGGAAGCTCCTGACTGCACTTAACCCTAGTTCTGACTGCACTGAACCCCAGTTCCGGGCGAGCCCCTGGGGACCCACACTCTTACAGGGGGAATCTGGACTGTTAGGCGGAAACTCAAGGGAGTCGCAGAAGGCAGACATCTGGAGGCACACACAAGGGCAGGGCTGACAGGAAGCCAAAGCTGTCTGCTCCGCCCTAAGACTCTGCCCTATCCAAACTGAGCACAGAGGCTTTTGCAATTTTGCAAGTCTAATCCTATAAGGCTGTCCCCAGCACCGAACTTCTCCCAGTGTAGACACAGCTGATCCTCACAGCCAAATGGCCTGGAGGTCTATTCCTCCCAGTGATACTAACAACAATCAAGACTTAACTACAACAAGGCTGTACATACAGTCCACAAAGGGGTGCACCAAGAGTGTCCACCTCAGGTAAACTGGGGAGGCCGACCCACTGGGCCATATAGGAAACCTAGCACACAAAGCTAACCTACCAACTCAGGGAAGCAACAAAAATGCGGAGGCAAAGAAACAGACCACAACTGGATATAGAATTCAAAACCACAGTTATAAGGCTTTTCAAGAATATCCTAGAAAAGGCCGATAAATTTAGCAAGACCATCGAGGATATGAAAAAGGACCAACTAGAAATTAAACATACACTGACTGAAATAAAAAATATTATACAGAGACCCAACAGCAGACTAGAGGAATGCAAGAATCAAGTCAAAGATTTGAAAAACAACGAAGCAAAAAACACTCAACCAGAAAAGCATAAAGAAAAAAGAATCCAAAAAGTTGAAGATAGTGTAAGGAGCCTCTGGGACAACTTCAAGCGTACCAACATCAGAATTATGGGGTTGCCAGAAGAAGACAGAGAGCAAGATACTGAAAACCTATTTGAAGAAATAATGACTGAAAACTTCCCTGACCTGGTGAAAGAAATAGACTTACAAGTCCAGGAAGCACACAGAACCCCAAACAAGAGGAATCCAAAGAGGACCACACCAAGACACATCATAATTAAAATGCCAAGGGCAAAAGACAAAGAGAGAATATTAAAAGCAGCAAGAGAAAAACAGTTAATTACCTACAAGGGAGCACCCATACAACTTTCAGCTGACTTCTCAACAGAAACTATGCAGGCCAGACGGGAGTGGCAAGAAATATTCAAAGTGATGAAAAGCAAGAACCTACAACCAAGATTACTCTACCCAGCAAAGTTATCATTCAGAATGGAAGGTCAGATAAAGAGCTTCACAGATAAGAAAAAGCTAAAGGAGTTCATCACCACCAAACCAGTATTATATGAAATGCTGAAAGGTATTCCTTAAGAAGAGGAAGAAGAAAAAAGTAAAGAGAAAAATTATGAACACAAATACATATCTATCAACAAGTGAACCTAAAAATCAAGTGAATTAAAAATCTGAGGAACAAAGTAAACTGGTGAATATAATAGAATTAGGGGCATAGAAAGGGAGTGGACTGATAATTCTCAGGGGGAAAGGGTACGGGGGTTGCAGGAAGATACTGGACAAAAATCGTACACCTATGGATGAGAACAGTGTGGGGGAGGTAAGGGCAGAGGGTGGGGTGGGAACCGGGTGGAGAGGAGCTATGGGGGGGAAAGGAGAAACAATTGTAATATTCTGAACAATAAAGATTTATTAAATTAAAAAAAAAAAAACATTACGAGACGCACTGACAACTTATTTTATTTTTAATCACTATTTTTTTCTTTTCCAGACTTATTCGAGTTTAGAGCATTATTATTGTCTTGCACAACATGTATAATTGTAAACTCAATTCGAGGGTATATATTATTATAAAGGAAGATATTAAAATTCAACTTACCTCTCCTTACTGTCTAGAAACTCAGATACTGTATGATATGTACAACATCGCCACTAATTCTTTACCAAAAAGTAATAATTTTGCATTTATAAATGCAACTTTCAAACATCTCCTGCACTCTGTAGGATGACTTTAATATATCCAGAAGTCAATAAGAATTTGTTTTATAACCAGCAGAATTAATTTTTAATTTCCTATTGGAAGTCCATTGGAATGGAAGATGCACTTAACATAAATTCATTTTACCAAAAACTTGGCTAGAACACATCCCTTCCATTTAAGAAAGAATATCTAACACCAAAAGAGAAATCACTATATTCTGTGTTTATTTTTATCTCTAACTTTCATCTCTAATACTTGGCTTAGCTATTATGTTCTATAAAAAATGTGCAAGCTATTGACTTTACATTTTGTTTGAGATTGTTCTAGCTCCTTAAAAATTTAAATGGATCAATTCTTATTGTCAGCAAATATGACTATCCAGCAGGCAGATGTACCATCTTTTATAATTCTTTTTGAAATGTCCTGAGAAATACAGTAGAAAGGTGCTTTTAAGTATATTGTGTTAAAAGTATAGGTAAAACAGATTATTAACAATGTGTGGCATCTTTGAATACCAAGAATCCTATCTAATAAAAGAGTAATATGCAAATTGACTGTCACTCCAACACACAAGATGGCTGCCCCCATGTGGTCAAAGATGGCCACCCCCATGTGGACACAAGATGGTTGCCACAAGGTGGCCAGCAGGGGAGGGCAGTTGTGGGCTATCAGACCAGCGGGGTAGGGAAGTTGAGAGCGACCAGGCCAGCAGGGGAGGGCAGTTGAGGGACCAGGCCTGCAGGGGAGGGCAGTTGGAAGGACCCAGGCCTGCAGGGGAGGGCAGTTAGGGGCAACCAGGCCTGCAGTGGAGGGCAGTTGGGGGACCAGGCCAGCAGGTTAGGGCAGTTAGGGGTAATCGGACTGGCAGGGGAGCAGTTAGGCATCTATCAGGCTGGCAGAGGAATGGTTAAGGGGTGATCAGGCTGGCAGGCAGAAGTGGTTAGGGGGAATCAGGCAGGCTAGCTGTTGGGAGCTAGCAGTCCTGGATTGTGAGAGGGATCCCAGATTGGAGAGGGTGCAGCCTGGGCTGAGGGATACACCCCCCCATGCATGAATTCCGTGCACCAGCCATCTAGTCCTATACAATAAAAGCCTAATATGCAAATCAACCAAACGGCAGAATGACTGGTTGCTATGAGATGCACTGACAATGAGGGGGCAGATGCTTAACACAGGAGCTGCCCCCTGGTGGTCAGTGTGCTCCCACAGGGGGAGCGCCACTCAGCCAGAAGCTTAGCTCATAGCTGGTGAGCACAGTGGCAGCAGCAGGAGACTCTCCCACCTCCACGGCAGCACTAAGGAGCAGCGAGCAGGCAGGCAGTAAGGAGCAAGGGCTCCCAGACTATGAGAGGGATGTCCAATTGCTGGCTTAGACCCACTCCCCACGGGGTCTTGGACTGCGAGTGGGCACAGGCCAGGCTGAAGGACCGCCCCCACCCAGTGCATGAATTTCGTGCACCGAGCCTCTAGTTTTTTATATTACTAATTTTCTGGATTGGTGTGGCCCCTAAATGTCATTGACCAAAAGAGCAGATGGGTATTTGGGGAGAGGCTGTAAATCCTACCACACTTAGAATGTAAGCAAAACATGTAAACAAAAATTGCCAAAAGATAAGATATCTAAAACTCTGAACATATTTTTCATAAACATTGATCTGTTATTAAGCAAAGTTCAATAAAATATACATCAAAGTCATGAGAGTTACTGAGAATTTGGATTACAGTTCAGACTTGAATTTGTAAAGATAACACATCATCAGCTTTTAAAATACTTTTTAAGCAAAAATGAATTTTCCATTCCCAACTGATTTTTTGTTTCTTTTAACATTTCTCTATGGCATCCCATGTTTTTAATGTACAAGTAATGTTTTTTTCTGCAATATTTTCCTTCTGAAAAACTGCTTCACTACTAATAGGTTGCCCTAATTCCATTTATATTCACATACATTAAGTATATATTCCAAATGACACTGAATAACATTGACTAATCATGTAAAAAATCACTTAATTGTTTTAAATAGCAGCAGCATCAAATCCTTGAATCTCAGGTTTGAAGAAACTTGCTTATGTACATGTATATTGACCCTGTAGATCTGATATGGGATCAGAAATCTATTTTTAAAATTTAATTCAGCCTGGCTGACATGGCCCAGTGGTTGAGCATCGACCCATGAACCAGGAGGTCACGGTTCAATTCTGGTCAGGGCACATGCCCGGGTTGCAGGCTCGCTCCCCAGTGTGGGCTGTGCAGGAAGCAGCCAATCAAGAATTCTCTCTCATCATTGATGTTTCTATCTCTTTTTCTTTCCCTTCCTCTGTGAGATCAATAAATATATATGTATATATTTTAAAAGTAAATTCAAGTATTTTTGTTACAGCTGGCCTTCTAGACCAAGTACCTGTAAAAAAAAAATCCTGCATTTTTTATAACAGCAATAGACTATAGTCAAAATTATACCACATCTACAAGTTATACTAGTTAAAATCCATATTCTCCTATACCAGTTCAAGAGTTGATTTCAATATTCCAAACATTGTTTCATTTTAAATGCCAGGGCTTGACCAGATGGTGTCCAGAAGTACTTACTCCTCTGAGAATAAAATTTGTGACTTCGATTATTTCCCAAAATGCTTTTTTTCAATCTCCAAAAGTCCATATCTAAAATAATGTAATAGAATTTTGCTAAATTGTTCAATGCTGACTTTTATTTGTTTAGATTTAACCAATTTGGTAAGCGGTTATTATATATACATTATTTCACATACAGTATGCATAGTAAATAGGCATTATTACTCAGTGTTTCATGATGTAAGAATGGAGGTCATACTGTACTAAATTTATATTTTAATTAATCTTATCTAATAAACAAAATCTATTTTCAGCTCTTGAGTCTGTACAGCAAGTTTATCTAAATCTATATAACTGTCATGGTTTTACTAGATGAATTCTTAATAAGGACTTCCAAACAGGTTAAATTAATGGTAATTAAAAAAAGACTGCTTTCTAATGAGAATAATTTATTTGGTGCCTAATTGTAATGACTATACAATGTAAAAACCATTTAGTACCTAACAGAATTATTGCCTTATAACTCAGGAATATTGCACCATTGAAAAATGGAAATACACTCCACTAGATATCTTATCTTTGTGAATATAACTCAGAAATGTTACACCATTGAAAAATAGAAAGATACTACACTAGGTATCTTATCTTTGTGAAAATAAAATATAAGCATTTTTTTCTTGCCAGTTCACTAAGGTTCTGATTTCACCAAGAAATTACACTAAAATAAACCAAGAGAAAACTTAGAAAACACAAAAATGTTTTCTCTTCAGCATAGATGGACCTAGAGGTAAGTGAAATAAGTGAGTCAGAGAAAGACAAAAATGGTATGATCTCACTTATATGTGGAATCTAAAAAATAATATAAATGAACAAACAAAACAGAAACAAACTCATAGATACAAAGAACAGACTAATGGTTGCCAGAAGAGAGGGGAGTTGGGGGATTGGATGAAAAAGATGAAGGGATTAAGACGTACAGATTGGTAGTTACAAAATAGTCACAGGAATGTAAAGTATAACATAGGAAATACAGTCGATAACATTGCAATATCTATGCATGGTACCAGGTGGGTACTAGAAAAATCATAGGGTTATTTGTAAAGAACATGATTGTCTAACCACTATGCAATACACCTGAAACCAACACAAAGTATTCCTATACAATAAAGAGGTAATATGCAAATTGACCATCACACCCTCACAAGATGGCTGCCTGTGACAAGGCCGGCAGGGGGGTTAGTGAGGGACAACCGAACGACTGAAAAAGCAGGCTTTATGGGGTGACCAGGCCGGCAGGGGTGTTAGTGAGAGACAACCAAACGACTAAACAAGCAGGCTGTGTGGGGAGACCAGACCGGCAGGGGGCTTAGTAAGGGACGACCAAACGACTGAACAGCAGGCTGTGTGGGGCAACCAGGACAGCAGGGGGGGCAGTTGGAGGTGACCAGGCCAATGGGGGCAGTGCAGTTTTGGGTGACCAGGTGGGCAGGGGGGCAGTTGGGGGCAACCAGGCCAGAAGGGGTGGCAGTAAGGGGTGACCAGGCTGGCATGGGGGGCAGTTAGGAGCAAACAAGCTGGCAGGGAGGGGGCAGTTAGGGGCAATCAGGCCAGCATGCTGAGGAAGTGAGGGGTGATCAGGACGACAGGGAAGGGGCAGTGGGTGGTGAACAGGCCAGCAGGGGGCTCAGTTAGGGGTGACCAGGTAGGCAGGCAGGTGAGCATTTAGAGCCAGCGGTCCAGGATTGTGAGAGGGTTGTCCGACTGCTGGATCAGGCCTAAACCGGCAGTCGGACAACTCCCAAGGGGTCCCGGATTGGAGAGGGTGCAGGCTGGGCTGAGGGGACACCTCCCCCCCGCCCATGCATGAATTCTGTGCACCGGGTCTCTAGTATTGAATGTAAACTGTCATTGAAAAAAAATGTAATTACTAGTAATGACTTTTTAAAAATGATTTCTCCTTCCTACATTTCCTATCAATGTAATTCAAATTGGTACTAGGGAGAGTAACTATTTCCAGCCAACCCTTTGAAGTTCTCAAATGAAGAATTTTCAGTGGTCTAAAAAAAAGCTTAACAAAGCATAGAGCCTTGGCCCTCTAATTGGGAAACTGAAATATCTTTTAAAGATTCCAAGTTTTTTCAAAAAAATGTAGTTTCTTGGTTGACACTTAAAGAATGTATATATCACCAGGTAGTTATAATTTTCCTCATTTTAATACCTTAAGTTTGTTTTATGTAATTTGTCTAAGGCCTGCAGTATAGCTGAATTTTTCTGAGCATAGACTCGAAGTCAATCTTCAGACATACCTAAATCTGATCACTTAGTAGCTCTGTGACCTTTAGGAACATGCTTAACCTCACTGTGTAGTAGTTTCCTCATATGAAAAGTGCCCAAAATTATATCTGTATCCTCTGGTGATTGAGTACATCAAATGTATTATTCCAATATGTGCTACTGATGGCTCATATAAGCTCATGAGAGGCAACTGTGTGCATTTCATCCCAACTCCATGTCCTTGGTAGATGTTTATTCATCATGGATTTCAGCAAATGCTACATTCAGGGCATCCTCCCCCACAGAAAACTAGGTGTTAAACATTTAGTATACCACTGGATAATGCACTTAAAATCATGCAGAATAGATTGATTCCATTAACAAGATCATGTACAATAATAATATTAGCTCTCAGAATAGTACAACTGGAGAAGACTAGAGATATTTATTCGTTCAACAGAAATTGAAGTGTCTACTAAATGTCAGTCACTTATCTAAGTGCCAAAGTATGGAGCCTGCATACACATAAAGCTTACATTGTATTAGGGCAGATAGAACATAAATATAATATGGAGTGTATTAGATGAAAAAATGCTCTAAAAATAATAAACTTGGAAAGATTGATGAGTAAGGGAGAGGTAATTTAAAGTAGAGTGGCCAGCAGGGAAAGCCTCAATGAAAAGGTGGCATCTAAGTAAAGATGATAACTTGGTAAGAAAACAAATCCTGAGGAAATCAAACAGAAAGTATTCCAGGCCAGTGCAAAAGCTCTAAGGTAGAAACATGCTTAGAATGTTAAAAAATAATAATAAAAAAAAGATGGTCAAAGCTGGAAAAAAGAACTAGGGAAGTGGGAAAATACTGAAATTTTTCAACAGAAGAAGCCATTTTCTGACCTGTATTTTAACAGGATTATTTGAGCTGCAGTTTGAAAATAAACTGTGAAATATGACAAGAGAAGAAATAGGGATAGCATTTAGGAGTTTTAGTGATCTAGGTCTGAGATGATGGTTCTTTGGACAAGAGTTAGATATGTGGTGGGAGAAAGTAAATCCATGTAGATAATTATATTGCTAAACCACCATCAAAAATGTTTGGCCCATATTTTATTTTGATGTTATTAATTTTGTCTCATGAATTCCTATTAAGTCTTTGGAACACATGATAAGCAACTATTCTGCTTCCTTAGTTTCAGTGTACTTGAAAGGAGATTCATATTTGCCAATGAATGACATTTAAAACCATGCAATTACCTGCAAATAAACCAATGTAGTTGGCCCAGGAATGAATTTCAACTCCCTTTAATATTTTTGCTAATGCCAAATGTTGTTTCCCATTAATAATTATTTTTCCCATGTAAAATGCCTCCAAGTCATCTGCACCATCATAACGTTGTAAAGCACAGTCTTTAATACATTTTATCACATCTCAGAATATTTCCAGTAATATTTCATATCAAGCTATCAGCAGAATTCAGGTTTTTTTCTTCAATGTACCCCACACTCAAAGGAATTTTCCCAAAGACCCTCAATCAGTAAATTTCTATTTTTCTCATAATATAAGAAAGAAGGAAAATCTGATAGCAATTAATTAGAAGAAAAAATAAAGTATGAGTGGGGAAATTGGAATGGTGGAAATGAACAATGCTACCTCCTATTATTTTCCAAATATACTATAATTATAGTTACTTTTTTGGCAGTAAGTGTGAAGCAGATAGTGCTTAAAATGAGCTCTTTGAGGGCAGGGGTTGCTTATTCATTATTTTATCTTCTGCTCCTAGCACTCTGCAACTGAAATCTATTATTTGTTGGAGGGTCGGATATATGTTATTTTTCAACACCACCAAGCAATTCTGTGACACCAACTGGTCATCCTACTAAGACGAGATGAGATGAGATCAGATGAGATGAGGGAAATGAGAGTAGTGCAGGGTAGGGTAGGATAGCATAAGAATAGATTTTCAGAGAGACCTAAAACAATGAGATATTTGGCTATTCTGATAGTGGGGAAAGAGTGTTCCAGAGATGTGGGATAGTAAGAGCAAAGGTCTTAAAATGGGAACATGTGTGCTGTGTCTAAGGAATAGCAAATGGGCCTTTGCAACTAGAGAAAAGTGAAGAAAAAAAGGGTAAAAGATGAAGTCATAGAAATAGTGGAAGCACATATTTTATGGCATTTTATGCCAAGGTATGACATTTTGTGGCTTTTACATTTATTTATTTATTTATTTATTTATTTATTTATTTATTTATTTATTTAATATTTATTTTTGAAAGTATTACATAGGTCCACCTTTCTCCCCCATTAACCTCTTCCAGCCCTCTCCTGTCCCCCGCCCAGGCCCTCACCACCACATTGTCTATGTCCACGAGTTATTCATATATGCATACAAGTTCATTGGTTGATCTCTTCCTACCCACCCTCCCCTGCCTTCCCTCTGAGGTTCAACAGTCTATTCATGCTTCTATGTCTCTGGGTCTTTTTTTGTTTATCAGTTTATGTTGTTCATTAGATTCCACATATGAGTGAGATCATGTGATACTTATCTTTCTCTGACTGGCTTATTATGCTCAGCATAATACTCTCCAGGTCCATCCATGCTGTTGCAAATGTTAAGAGTTCTTTATTTTTCATTGTATGGCTTTTACTTTTATTTAAATTTGAAGATGATGGAGATTTTTAGCAGAGGCATCACATGATATGTCTTAATTTTTAAGGATAATTATGTTTTTTCAGAATGTAAGAGGGAAAAGAAAGAGGCACTAAGAAGTGAGGAGACTACTACAACAATCCAGGTGAGAAATTATGAATAAATAAGAGCTGATAGATCAGGGTTGGAGTGTCAACTGTAGTGAGAAGTGAGGATTTTGACCATCACTCAAATATTTCTATAAATTGAACCTCCTATATTTCTCCAATATCAGTTCCTATTATATCTTGCTCAATGATAATAACATCAATAATGATAAAACCAATTGAGTGCACATTATGTTCCAGACTCTTCTTTAAGCAGTCATAAAGTAGTTGAAGAGAATTGAAGAGATATAACATTTTTAATATTAAGCCTATGTTAGGACTGTTGTGTATAAAACCATCCCTCTCCCATGAGAATTTTGAGCTCTAAGGAGATAAAAACCATGTCTTATTGATTCGTACATTTCCCATAGCATGTAGAATAGTGCTCTGAAAATAGTGTTTACTCAGTAAATATTTGTTTGCTTGTTCATAAAAATAGCAAGAGGATTAATGAAATAAATTCCCCACCCCTGGCATGATAAAAAAGATGATTATTATAGAAAATGATATGAACCTAAGAAAATTGGTAATTATTATCACAATCATATTTCACAAAATTCAATAAATTAGCTCAGAATACTATTTCACCACTTTTTCCTCATAATAGATACCCCTGGTACCATGTACTAGTAACTGTCCTTCACAGCACTTAACACAGTTACAATTTTGCATTATATGAATGACCCCAATATGTGATCAATATCTGGATCCTCCATAAAATTGTAAACTCCATAAGAACAGAAACCACTACTGCTTTTTTCAACATTTATCCCCAAGGCTAGCACAGCACCTGGTCTATAATAAGCATTTGATATTTATTAACTAAATGGGAATAAGTAACAGTAATGACTTTTTACTGTGTGCTAAAATCTCTTCCAAGTACTTTGCATGTATTAACTCATTTAATCTTCACCACAACCCTATTAAACAGATATTCTTTTATTTTAATTTTACTGCCTTTAATGAATTATTAACAAACTATTAATTAGATATTTTTATTTCACTGACTTAAATGAATAAATATAATAATGATTATCATTACTAAGGAGGTTATGCCACAGCATAGCCAAACACACACACACACACACACACACACACGCGCGCGCGCACACGATTTCTGCTGGGCATAAGAAAGTCCAATTTAGGCTGTCTCTTTATAAGAACTCATTATAGTCCGTTTCAACTGATATTTTGTTTCATTTATGTGATTCTGAAAGAAATTATCTGATAGGCTTAGTCAACCAATTGCCATGTCTGATTAAATTGATAAAATTAGTTTTTCACAACTTACCGATGTAGTCCTAAGAAGGTTTCAATCAAAAGAAATATATGCTTGTGACTAAATTTACAGGTGAAGGCTTCTTTTGATGGAATCATAATTACCTATGAATTCAGCTCTCCCTCTTTTTTTAGCAGTAGAATGCTTTACAATTGGATATTCATTTTTCCATATTAATTCACACAATATCATTGAATAATGTATTTAATTAGATGTCTATTAAATTTTTACAATGAGAATGAATGCATAATGTTCATTTTAAATAAGTAGAAGTTCATGCAATTAAAATACATAGCTGTTGCAGTAAGTCAATCTCATACCCATACTAGTGAACAACATTACAATTAAAGTATGATGTGGCACGTTTGGGTCAGACTGTGAAACTTCTCAGCACAAAACTATAGTATTACATTTAAATTATATAACTACTTGGAGAAAGAGAATAAAATGTCAGATTGTTTTTCCCTTTAAATTCTTATAGAAGGACAGTGATCATCATTATTTCATTTTTGTAAGAGTTAGATATGCAGGTTAATTTGATAAAAGGAAATAAACTAAAAATCTGCAGGCATTTTAAAGTCTGTTAACAGTTGAGTGTTACAATACTATTTTCATTTCATTGACTGCATGTTCACAGCTTATTTGCATTCTTGTGGTTTAAGGAAATAGTATTCCTGCTAACAGAGATCCTGGAGCAGCGGGGACTTCTCACAATTTCCTGCCAGTTCTTCTGTTATCACAGTTATATCCATTTCATATTAATGGATGGGAAGTTATAAGAAGGCAGCTTTTATGTTTAGCTCAGATGCAGTATGTACTTTGTTCCATACTTCTCACTCCCTTTTAGGTCCACCAAGTAGAGCTCTCAAACATTAAAACATGTTGCTTTGTATTCTTTAAGTCGACATGTTTAATCTGAATTTGTGAACATCAATCTGTCTGAGATGTTGTACGGCATAATTTTGTACTGGATACATGGATAATCCAGATCATCTATAAGATTGATGTGATTATATGAATTGTTATTTAAAAGTCCCCACTGAACCACAGATTTATAAATTATGGCTACTGAAAAACATTACTTTTTATGTTTCTTTCTAATTGCTAGATGATCTTTCAAAGTAACAACTGATGATTTGAGCAGGATAGGATATTATCCCTAGCATTATGGTTGAAGACTCAGCCTGAAAAGAATCTTAGAAACATATTCCACTAACCCATATCTTGCCCCAATGCTATCCAAATCTCCTTTGGGGCATCATGAAAATATGGTTAAAGTTATAAAATATGGAAATTCATAATATATGTTAATGAAAATAGACATACTAATGCTTTCCAGTAGTATGTCTATTCTTGACATTTTTTACTTATGCACATTTGCTCATTATGGGGCATCTTCACATATCCAACCCAAAATACCTTCCATCTGAACTTAAGGTAAAGAATTTAAAACAAATATATTTCTATATATTTACTGTATTCCTTTCTTTAGGATCTTTCTAACCAGATGAAACAATTCATTTTTTGTACCCATGAACACATTTTCAAATAATATAAAGTCATCTATTTCTAATCCCCACAGTAAACATAGGATTTGGCCAATATTGAATGAAACTATAGAGTTTGATCGATACTTTTTTGACATCACATTCCAAATTATTGCTTCACCCTTTGAAAAGTCAATTATTATGCTTCTCCGTGAAGGAAATATAAGAGCCTTTGAGACTAAAAGGAATTATTGAATTCTTAGGGTAAAATCAGCTTAACATCTAAGCACTGAATAACTTTATTCCACTTTCATGTCCTTTGTGCCATCTTTATATCTCCATTTGCACTATGATATGTGACAAAATATCCAAGAGATTTCATAGCTATAAATTACAATAAAGGAAAAGTATTCATTTAAAAAGCATCAGCCATGGCTGGTGTTGCCCAGTGGTTATAGTGTCGGCCTGTGGCTCTAAGAGTCATGGGTTCAATTCCTGATGAAGGGCATGTACCTGAGTTGCAAGTTGGATCTCTTGCCCCAGTCTGGGTGCATGTGGGAGGCAACCAATCCATGTGAACCTCTTACTTTGATATTTCTCTATCTCCCTCTCTACCTCTCCCGCTCCTTCCCTCCCTTCCACTTTCTCTAAAAATCAACAGAAAAAATATCCTCCAGTAAGGATTAATCAAAGATCAATAAATAATAAAAGTCATTATACTTTGGTTTTGAAATACAAAGATCCCAATTATATTTATACAAAAATAAGATTTTAAGTTCGTGCATAGTTTTTTAGTGGTGTGAATTATAAGACAATGCCTACTTCCATTCTTATAATTTGATAAGAACTTAATATTTTTAATTTATAATGTCAAACCTTTTAATTTGACTTTCATACATTTATTACATTTTAGGCATGGTGACCCCTCAGGACAAATTTGAGAAAAATCTAATTAAACTAGATTCACATTGGCAATATCATTGTACAAGTAGAAGAGCTGATAAAAATATATAGGTTGACTAAATTTCCTGTAGTGTACTCTTCAAAATGCACCAAGCTGAAAATTGATAATCTAAAGTATTGTCAACCTGAGGAGAAAAATAAATCTTGATTATATCATGTTGACTTGCAAAGAACTGAGTGTATTATTTGAGGGATGAAATCAGCATGGCTACTGAAAATCAGGTCTATAATTAGCAGTAGCCCATGAAATATTTGGTTTTTCTTTACTTGAGCTGAACTAGCTAGACATATCTTCTTAAAATTTTTTTCAAACCACTGGCTCAATCTGCTTCAAATAACATCTTTCAATTTTAGATAACAGAATGAGTTTTATAGCTCAAAATGTCATACTCTGTATCTCAGTATATTTAAAGGTTAAAACAATTCGTGATCCATGATTTACTTTTAAAATTCTCTCTATACCCTAAGTGTAAATGGTCTGAATTCACCAATAAAGAGGCACAGAGAAGGAAAGTAGATAACAAATAACATCCACAGAAAAGCAGGTGTAACCATACTTATATCTGACAAAATAGATTTCAAGATAACAAAGATAACAAGAGACAAAGATGGACACTTTATAATGATAAAGGGGACACTAAATCAAGAAAACAATGCTTCTTAATATACTAGTACTAGAGGCCCGTTGCAGGAAGATTCATGCAAGAATAGGGCTTCCTGAAATAATAGGGCTTCTTGCGGCTGGAGTGAAGCAGAGAAGGGAGCAAAGCCCGTCGAAGCGGGCTTCCCTCCCGTCTCCGCCGCCTCACTCCCTTCTCCACAGCTTTGCTCCCTTCTGCAGCACTTGGCTTCCTTCTACACTGTCTTCAGTCTTTGCTCTGTGCCTACATATGCAAATTAACCACCATCTTTGTTGGGTTAATTTGCATACTTGCTCTGATTGGCTGGTGGGTGTAGCAGAGGGATGGTCAATTTGCATGTTTCTCTTTTATTAGTGTAGATATGCACCCAACCAGGGAACACCAAAATATCTATATGTATAAAAGCCTAAGTGACCAGCCAACTGGCCGACTGGCAGCTATGATGCACACTTACCATCAGGGGGCAGACACTCAACGCAGGAGCTGCCAAGCTGCAGTGACTTGGCAGCTGTAGTTCTTGGGTGATGCACCCAGAACCAGAGAGGAGGGAGCCTGATTCTGGGGTGTGTCACCCAAGACCCACCCTCTCACAATCCAGGACCCCTTGGGAGATGTCAGAGAGCTGGTTTTGGCTCAATCCCCACAGGCCAGGCCAAGGGACCCATCGGTGCACGAATCCATGCACCAGCCCTCTAGCCCATTGGCTCCCCGTTCATCTGGCCTCTATCCCATTGGCTCTCCACTTTGGGTCTGGCTCCCCACCAGGCCTCTAGCCCATTGCAGAGGTCGTGGGTCTGGCCCTTACAGAAACTTTTCTACTCGATTAGCTAAATGATGAAAAGTACAGGACCTACTGGCTGCAGCCCTGATGTCTGGTGCAGGCCCAGCAGCTTAATATCTATTTCCAGTGGAGGCAGCGAATTTTCCTGCTACCACTCTCAGCTTGGAAACCGGCCAAGGCTTCCCTCCTTCCAGGCGGACAGTAGCACCAGTGGGCAACCTCCGGGGAGGAAAGGTGGCAAAGGAGCAGCTCAGGTGGGAAGAAGGAGGTTCCCGCAGCCACAGGACTCTGCCTGGGCAGAAGGGCCTGGGCGGGAGCCTGACATTGAGCAGGGTCCTGCCCTAGGTCAACTAGATTCCAGACTTAGTAAATCCTGTTTGCTAAATAATTACATTTTGCAGCTAAATGCCCACAAGTCATCAGTTACCTCCAAACTGAGATGAAAGAAACGAGACAGATACAGAGAGAAAGTGACATAATATTGGGAGAAGAGAGGAGGGAGCACGATTCCAGGGTACATAACCCAAGAACCGTCCTCTCATAAGCCGGGACCCCTCGGGGGATGTCAGAAAGCCAGTTTCGGCCTGATACCTGCAGGCCAGGCCAAGAAACCCCACCAGTGCACAAATCCATGAGTAGGCCTCTAGTATAAAATAACTACTTATATTAACTAAAGGGAGAAACTGTCAATACTCCATTGACAGTCTGAACAGATGAACTGAATGAAAAATCAATAAAGAAATATCAGCCTTAAATGAAACACTAGACCAAATGGACATAATTGACATTTACAGAACATCAGATTATACATTCTTCCCTAGTGCACATGGAACATTCTCAAGGATAGACCATATGTTGGGTCACAAATCTAGCATCAACAAATTCAAGAAGAATGAAATTATATCAAACATATTCTCCAACCATGATGCCTTAAAATTAGAAATCAACTGCAGAAAAGAAGTAAAGAAACCCACAAATACCTGGAGATTAAACAACATACTACTAAAAAATGACTGAGTCAAAGAAGTAATAAAGGATGAAATAAAAAGATATATAGAGACAAATTAGAATGACAATACAACACATCAAAACCTCTGAGATGCAGCAAAAGCAGTAATAATAGGGAAGTTTATATAATTACAGGTGTATCTCAAGAAACAAGAGAAATCCCAAGTAAACAACCTAACACATCTTAAAGAATTATAAAAGGAATAACAAAAGCATCCCAAAGTCAGCAGAAGAAAGGAAATAATAAAAATTAGAGCAGAATTGAATGAAATAGAAAACAAAAAGACAATATAAAAAAACTTAACAAAAGATTAATAAAATTGACAAACCCCTGGCTAGACTCACTAAGGAAAAAAGGGAAAAGACCCATATAAACAAGATCAGAAATGAGAGAGGAAAAATCACCACAGAAATCATAGATATAAAAAAGATCACACTAGAATATTATGAAAGACCATATGCCACCAAATTCAATAACCTAGAAGAAATGGATAAGTTCCTAGAAATATATAACCTTCTTAGACTAAATCATGAAGAATTGGAAAAACTCAATAGACCAATCAGCAGTGAGGAAATTGAAACAACCATCAAAAACCTCCAAAAAGCCCTAGCCGGTTTGGCTCAATGGATAGAACTTCAGCCTGTGGACTGAAGGGTCCTGGGTTTGATTCTGGTCAAGGGCACATGCCGAAGTTCTGGACTCAATCCCCTATAGGGGGTGTGCAGGAGGCAGTCAATGATTCTCTCTCATCATTGATGTTTCAATATCTCTCTCCCTCTCCCTTACTCTCTGAAATCAATAAAAATGTATTTTAAAAAACAACACAAAAGAAACAAAAACCTCCCCAAAAATAAAAGTACAGGACCAGATGGCTTCACCAGTGAATTCTACCAAATGTTCAAAGAAGATTTAAAACCTATCCTTCTCTGCCCAGCCGGCATGGCTCAGTGGTTGAGCATTGACCTATGAACCAGGACATCATGGTTTGATTCCTGGTCATTTACCCCCAAGGCATACAGTGGGCAGCTAATCAATGATTATCTCTCATCATTGATGTTTCTATCTCTCTCCCTTCCTCTCTGAAATCAATAAAAATATATTTTTTGGGAAAAACAAAAAACCTAAACTCAAACTCTTCCAAAAATTGAAGAAGAGGCAATACCTCCTAACAAATTCTGGCAAACACACAAAAAAAAAGAAAACTACAGACCAATATCTCTGATAAATACAGATGCTAAAATCCTAAACAAAAGACTAGTAAATTGAATACAACAGTAGATAAAAAATATTACATCATGATCAAGTGGGGTTTATTTCAGGGGCACAAGGATGGTTCAACATAGGCAAATCAATCAATGTAATACACCACATTAACAAAAGAAAGGATAAAAAATCATATGATCTTATCAATAGATGCAGAAAAAGCATTTGATAAGATACAACATAAATTTATGATAAAAACACTCAATAAAATAGGAATAGAAGGAAAGTACTTCAATATGATAAAGACCATCTATGATAAACCCTCAGCTAATATCATACTCAATGGTGAAAAACTGAAAGCTTTTCCTCTGAGATCAAGAACAAGACAAGGATGTCTACTCACACCACTCTTATTCAACACTAAAGTCCCAGTGCACGAAAAATCATGCACTCGGAGGGGTCCCTCAGCCTGGCCTGTGCCCTCTTGCAGTCCGGGACCCCTTGGGGGATGCCCACCTTTCAGCTTAGGCCTGATCGACCAGGATCAGTCTAAGTCGCAGTCAGACATCCTTAGTGCTGCCAAGGAGGTGGGAGAGGCTCCCGCCACCGCTGCTGCACTTGCAGCTCTTAGTCCAGCTTGTGGCTGAGCATAACTCACCCTGTGGGAGTGCACTGACCACCAGGGGGCAGCTCCTGTGTTGAGCATCTTCCCCCTGGTGGTCAGTGCACTTCATAGTGACTGGTGGTTCCTGGTCGTTCTGCCATTAGGGTCAATTTGCATATTACCCTTTAGTTATATAGGATAGTTCTGAAAATACTAGCCAGAGCAATAAGGCAAGAGAAATAAATAAAAGGCACCTAAATTGTTAATGAAGAAAGCAAACTTTCACTTTTTGCAGACAACAAGATTCTGTATATAGAAAATCCTGAAGATTCCACCCAAAAACTCTTTGAAACAATAAACAAATACAGTAAAGTTGCAGGATAAAGAATCAATGTACAAAAACCAATTGTCTTCCTGTATGCTAACAAAAAAACTTCAGAAAAATAAATGAAAGAAAAAATTCCTTTTGCAATTCCAACCAAAAGAATAAAATACCTAGGAATAAACATAACAAAGAACATGAAATACCTATATACTGAAAATGACAAAGCATTATTAAAAGAGATTGAAAAAGACAAAACAAAATAGAAAAATATCCCATGTTCATGGATTTAAAAAAGCAACATAGTTAAAATGGTCATATTACCCAAAGCAACATATAGAGATTAGCTAAAGCACATATATGCATAACCCAAAGACAAAAGTGTAGTGAGGGCCAGAGGGAAGGGGGGGGCAGGTGTTGGGTGAAGGTAGGCAAAGGGGGGGGCTAATGGGGACATCTGTAATAGTGCCAACAATAATAATAAATGTTTAAAAGGAAATTTAAAAAAATATATATTCTTTCATACTCCCCTCTGTCAGTGTCTCTATTACAGGTGAAAACTAAGTGCTCTTCTCACACACTAAAAAAGTATTAATCAATAGTATTATATTTATTTATAAAACAGATCCATCCAGAACTCAAATTCTAGGGTCAATAGGTTATATCACTTATTATGACAGTAGTATGTATAATTGATTTTTGTGTTTTTTTTTTAAAGAAACCATGTGATTCTAAAAGACAGAAAGGTATTTTCCTAGTTAAAGTTAATATCCTGACTTTATTTAAATACTAGAGGACCAGTGCATTAAATTCATGCACGGGGGGAGGGGACTCCCCTCAGCCCAGCCTGCACCCTCTAAATCCAGGACCCCTCGGTGGATGTCTGACTGCCGGTTTAGGCCTGACCCTGGGGATCAGGCCTAAACTGGCAGTCAGACATCCCTCTCACAATCCTGGACCGCTGACTCCTAATCACTCACCTGCCTGACTGCCTGGTGGCCCTTAACTGCCCCCCCTGCTGGTCTGATCTCCCCTTACTGCCTCTGTGTGCTGGCCAGGTCGCCCCCAACTGCTCCCTCCCTGCTGGCCTGGTCGCTCCTAACTCCTCCCCACACTGGCCTGGTCACCTCTTACTGCCCCCCCTGCCAGTCTGGTTGCCCCCAACTGCCCTCCCCTGCCAGCCTGGTCACCCCTAACTACCCCTCGCTGCTGGCCTGGTCACCCCCAACTGCCCCCCTCTGCCAGCCTGGTCGCCCCCAACTGCCCCCCCTGCCAGCCTGGTTGCCCCAACTGCCTCCCCGCCGACCTGGTCGCCCCTCATGCCCCCCCCCCCCCCCGCCACCAGCCTGGTTGCCCCACGCAGCCTGCTTGTTCAGTCGTTTGGTTGTTCCTCACTAACCCCCCTACTGGCCTGGTCATAGGCAGCCATCTTGTGAGGGTTAATTTGCATATTACCTCTTTATTATATAGGATTCTGATCTGAAGCCAGAAATCAACATTAATTTTCTAACTGAAAGCTACTCCTTAAACTAAGACTTATGTATGTGTTTTTTTTTGTTTTTTTTTCCTGCTGAGAAAGAGAGGGAGAGAAAAAAGAAACATCAATGATGAGAGAGAATCATTGATCGGCTGCATCTTGCACATCCTCTACTGGGAATCAAGCCCACAACCCAGATGTGTGCCCTGACTGGGAATTGAACCAATGGCCTCTTGGTTCCTGAGTCAATACTCAACCACTTAGCAACACCAGCTGGCTCAATGAGTTCTTAAATCAGTTCTCTTAATTTTTATGAGATTAAGTAAAAACATAAATTTAGAAAAATTGGCAAAATGTTGTCCACATTTGTACAGTAGTTTTCTCTTGTAATTTCTTTGTCAGGTTTTGGTATCAGGACAATGATGGCATCCTACTGTCAGAGGGGAAGCATTTGTAGGCTGGGTGAGAAAAGTGAAGGGATTAAGGAAAAAAACACAACTCATAGATACAGACAAAAATATGGGATTAGAAAAGGGTGGCAAATAGTGATGGAAGGATACTTGACTTGGTGTGAGGAACAAACCTCACAATCTATAGATGATTTTTTATAGAATTGTACACTTGAAACCTATATAATTTTATTAACTGTCATTCCAATAATTTCAATAAAAAATAAATAATTAAAAATCACAGCTATAGGGAATTTTAAATCAACCATTTTCTATTTTTTACTTATTTCTTATCTTTTTTTGGTAATTGTATTGCTTTTTAAATACACATTCATATATATTTTTCTCTTAGATTAGGTTTTTGTTATTCATTTTAATATTAATTTTTATTAGCACCTTAATATTTCAGTATGCATCCCTAAACTATTACAATATTGTCATTTCTTTCATATTTTTATTATTTCCATAAAATTGTAAGATTCTTATAAAAGTATATATAACTCTATTCACCCTCTTTCCATTCCTTGTGTAATCTTTGCTGTATATTTACATATAATTTGTTAAAAACCCCACAAGGCATTATTATATTACTAGAGGCTCAGTGCACAAAATTTGTGCACGATGGCGGGGGGGGGGGATCCCTCAGCCCGGCCTGCACCCTCTCCAATCCGGGACCCCTTGGGGGATGTCCAACTGCCTCTCGCAATCTGGGACCACTGGCTCCTAACCGCTTGCCTGCCTGCCTGCCTGATCACCCCTAACCACCTCTGCCTGCCTTCCTGATTGCCCCTAACTGCTCCCCTACCAGCCTGATTGCCCCTAACTGCTCCCATGATGGCCTGATCGCCCCTAACTGCCTCTGCCTCGCCCTGCACCCGGGATCCAGGATTCCCTTCTCTGGCTGGTTGCAGGCACCCAGGACCTGGGCTTCCTTCCCTCTGGCCAGCTGCAGGCACCCAGGACCTGGGCTGGATTCGCCTGGGCTGGCCATAGCCGCAGGGGATCAGGGGTGGGCAGCTTTGCCCAGGCCGCAGCTGCAGGCACCTGGGACCACAGGGTGGGTGGCTTATCCCTTTCCTGGGCCCTAGCCCCAGCTGCTGGCACCCAAGACTCTGGGGAGGGCATCTTGTCCCTCTCCTGAGCTGCAGGCGCAGGCACAGCCACTGGTGCCCAGGACCATGGGGTGGGCGGCTTTTCCCTCTCCTGGGCCGCAGCCCCAACCGCGGGCACCTGGGACCGCAGGACGGTTGGCTTTTCCCTCTCCCGAGCTGGGCCATAGGTGCAGGCACAGCCACTTGCACCCAGGACCACAGGGTGGGTGGCTTGCCCCTCTCTCACCCCGCAGCCTGGCTGGTCCCCATCCCTCTCTCATGAGCTCATTTGTGCCTGGCTGGTCCCCATTCCTCTCTCACAAGCTCATTTGTGCCTGGCTGGTCCTCATTCCTCTCTTTTCCCAGTGTTGAGTGTCTGATCAGTTATGGCATGATGGTGTGAGGGTGTGACAATGTGAGGACATGACGACCTTTTGCATATTAGCTCTTTATTATATAGGATATTAACAATATTTTTATAATTATCCACATGTTAACAGTACAGATGCTCTTTATTTTTTCCTGTAGTTCTCCTTTCCATCATTAATATCAGCTTGAAGAATTCACTTATTTCTATTTAAACAGTTCCAATGAATTCTCTCAGCATTTTTTGTTTGAAATTGATGTATTTAACTTGCAATTTTTATTTTCATTGTGGATTGCTATAGTCTGAATGTTTGTGTTCTCCCAAAATTTATATGTTGAAACCGAAACCTCTATGGTGATAGTAATAGGAGGTGAGTGAGGCCTTTGGAAGATGAATAAGTCAGGAGGGAGAACTCTCATGAATGAGATCAGTGCCCTTATAAATGAAGCCCCAGAGAACTTGCCTGTCTCTCCACCATGTGAGGATATAGAAATTAGATGTCATCTATGAACCACGAAATGGACTCTCATCAAACACTGAATTTGCTGGCATCATTATCGTTAACTTCCCAGCCTCCAGAAGTATGAGGAATAAATTTCTGGTGTTTAGAGGCTACCCAGTGTGTGGTATTTTATTATAGCAGCCCAAAGGGACTAAGGCAGGGATAATGTCAGAGGTTGGTAGGCTTTTCTATTTTTCCTTTTGGATTTTGTTTTCTTTACACATTTTAACAATGGCTTTCAATTGCCTTCTGGCTTCCTTTGCCTTTGGAGAAAATCCAACTGTTAGTATTACTGTTGTGCATTTGAAAGCAAATTTACACTTATATTTCCCTATTTTTTTAGATTTCTTTTTTTGGCTTTACCTTCCAGAAATGTGATTATGAAGCATATATGTGTGGTTTAATTTGTATTTATTCTGCTTGGGATTCACTAGGGTTCTTGAATTTGTGAGTTGAAGCCTTCTATCCAATTTTAGATGTCATACCTTCAGATATTGCATCTGTTTCATTTTATCTCCTCTTCCTGGACCTCCATATATATATTTCTTTTTACTGTACCGACATTTTTCTTACACATTATTAAAAAATTACTTTTGCTCTGTGCTTCATATTAACTATTTTAAATTGACATATTTTCTTCTTTACTTATTTGTTTCCTACCATGTCCTGTTTTCTGTTAAACATATCCAATATGGATTTCATTTGAGATACTGTATTTCTAGAATATAAATTTGGTTTCTCCTCATAGATTCCAATTACTTTTTTTAATTTCCCCAATAATTTCCACCATTTTTCCAATATGTTTGCTATTTTTTAACATAAAAACCATTTTAAAGTCTATATGTTAATGCTACTGTCTGAATGTACTGTAGATCTTTTTCTACTATTTATACTGTCTTCCTTACTGGATTCAGAGAGTTTTTTTTTTTTTTTTTCATTTTACCTTCCTAGTAGGGGTATAGATTGGAACAGATGTTTTAGAAAGTACTGTAACAATGAGAAACACAAAATTTATATTTTAATATGCTTTAATTTACTAACTGCATAAGGAATATAACACTGGAAATTCTAAGATGTAAAAACATATCTGAGTACATATATCTTCACTGCAGCACTGTTAATATAAGTGAAAAATAGAAAGCAATCTAAATGTTCAATAAATTAATACATACACAATAGTCTATTCCTATGATTTATTATTATGTAGTCATAAAAAGTCACATTTTCAATGATTACTAAAAGGCAAAGGAAAGCCTATGATAGCACATTATGTGAATCATCAGCATATAAACTATAACTGTACATGCTTTTATCTACAACCATATATCAACTGAGTCACTCAGTCTTCTTAGTGTAAAAATAAATTCATTATCAACCACTTTCAAATGTTTTCTGGAAATGCTAAGATCTCCAATATTACAGGAAATCAGTAGAGACTAGTGTTTTTGTGACATTTGTGATTCTAATATTTTTATCCTACTGACATCTCAATCTCATTTGCATGTCACTTCCTATAGCTATTTTCTTCCATCTGCTATGTGTTTGTGTATGCACACTCTCATGTACACACACACACACACCTGGAATAAACCATATTTATTAAAAATTTATTACTAATTTGTTTGAATTTTTAATTATTGAATATTTTTATTTTATTTATTTTTGGAAAATTTTATGTCAACATTAAAATTTTAATCAAATTTTTAAAATTAATAAGAACAAAGAAGTATTTATGGAAACTATGAAGAAAATAACAATTGAAAATATCCATTAGTTGATATTTTTAGTCATATTAACCTGAGAATCTAATTTATGACTCATATGACCAACATAGCCAATTGAAACAGAAATAACTAATGTACCAGCAAAATTAAAACAAACACTCCTTATTGGTTAGCCAGAGATCGGTTCTCAAAGTACCGATACACTTAACTTTTCATCATTTAGACAAACACAGAAAGTAAGGATAAACGCATACACATATTCAAATACTCTCACATACATGCCTTTCATCAATTCATCAGGATGAACAGTATAATATGTGCACATTTCATATGTTTGCCATGATCAATCCTGAAGCCTTACACACATCAACACATACATAAAGTCTGCTTAGTACATTTGAATACACGGTTGTTATTGCCTGAGCCAATTTAACTTAAGCATTTCACTATAGCACAATCAAGGTATAAAATTTGATTGCATTATGTAATTATTTTTTAAATTCTAAATTAAAGTAAGAGCTTACAAACTTTCCCACATAGATGCAAGGAACAGTATCTAGAATTAAGCAGGGCTGTGAAAAACAAAACTATAGATTCTTTTTTAGACAATTAAGAAAATATTCTCTGGGGATTATAGTACCAAAACCATTTTTCTTTAATAAAACAACTTGAAAACAACAATAAATTCATAATCATAAAGTGCTAATTTAGTTTACACGTCAAAATTTTACAAGTTGTAATTTTTTAAAAAATGACGTGTTATTTTAAAGGAAAATATTTCTATAGGCCTGCCCTATGCTTAAATTTTGCCAAGTGGAAGTCTTATATCTCAGGTTTTCTTTTCATGGAGAGAGGGACAGGATGGGCAAAGTTGGCTCTGAAGAAAATTTTAGATTCATCAAACCCTCTCAGGTCTTAAAGGCATTTGCATTTGATTGACATCAGATACTTAGAAATTTAAATTATGACATTAAAATTCTATCAGTTTGATGTAATAGGTTTTTATAAACAATGGAAAGCACACTGAGGTAATGTATGAAATGAGTATTTGCTATTACTGACTACTAGACAATTTGCACTGTGTTTTATGTACCTTCTCTCATTTAATTTCACAATAAATATCTAATTAAGGTAATTTTTCAAATTTCACAGTAAGAAAACAAAAACTTATGTAGGTTCACTTACTTTCATAACAATACAAAGCTAAAAGTGAAAAGGTCAGAATTTGAACCCAGACACATCTGATCCAAAAGTTGTTCCTCCAAAGGTCCCTCGATTCATAGCTACTCAGCATTGGAAGAAACACTTCCTGTGACTTCATGCAGCAGCCTGTTCCAATACTGTGCACTATTAGAAAGTTCTTCCTTATACTGAATAAAATTTTTCTTTTCTATAACTTTCACCTCTTAATGCTAGTTATGCCCTCTGGGCCTAAGGCAAAAGTCTAGTCCCTCTTCCACATGACAGCTCTTCAAATATTTCAAGAAAACTAGCATGTCTTCCCTTAGTTTTCTAATCACCAGGCTAAACACCCACGGAAAATTATACTGTAGCATTAATATCTCCACCTTGCATTTTTCTACACTCCTACATGTCTTCTCCTTTGTTTCTTCTCTCTCAAACAGTAGGAACAATGAGAAATTATGTCATCTATGAACCGAATTATATAATCTCACTCACCACCTACTTCACTCCCCACATAGCTTCTTTAGAGACTTTCCAGGTAGTGAAGTGCTGTAGGATCTAGAGGAAAGAAAGCATTCAGGAATAATTATTAAACCAGTAAGTTCTTTTTCCAACCATAAAAGTCATAGAGATATAAAAGGTAAACACATTCTAGGATTCATCATTTCCCATTGGAACTACCCACAGTAGCAAAGGCTAAAACAATGAAAAACACTTGAATTTTTAAAATTTTAATAATATCACAAAATTTACAGGAGCATGTACGGCCACAGGAATGAGAAATGTTGCTACAAGTACATTTTAGCAAAAGATTTGTGTTTCAATTCCAGCTCTGCCATTTACTACCTGTATGTTTTTATACAATTTACAAATACTGTGAGTCACAATTTCCTCAATAAAAAAAATTCTTAATTCACATAGTTATTTTAAAGATGAGAAGAAACCTATGCATAGCAGAGTAAAACAGGTCCACTTCAATTGAAAATACATAAACGATCAAGTTCACTCATGTACTAGAATAAGCAAATTAATGGTTTACTTCATCTTAGCATCTTAAAGGTATAGGTCAAATGTTTAACATAAAGGTTATTCAGCAAAAGAAGAGCCTTTATCATGTCAGAATAAGGAGTTCCAAGATCCCTGGAAGTTAGTCACAAGCATTTATTTCATTCAACATTGTGAATTTATTCCACATGCTAAACCCTGTTCTCAACCAGAACCCCACTAAAATGACAGTGAAATATTTAAAGTCATAAATCTGCAAGGTCAAAGAAAAGAGAATAAACAACAGAAGATAAGAAATTTAACATAATTTTAGAAGCTGGAAAGCAGATGGACAAGTGGAAATTGATTTAGCGGTCCAGAGAAATTTAAGTATTGAGAGAGGAAAAAGCCAACAAGAAAATAAATTTGTGTCATAGCACCCAAGAAAGATTCAGGAATTGCAGACGCCAGTTACTTCTAAAGTCAGAGATATGTATGGCAATAAAAAGAGAATTCGATGTCAGCCACTCCTTTCACAATTTGCATGAAAATCTATTCAGTTAAATATCAAGTTGATCATTTACATGTTCTACTTTCCACAAAACAGTAGAACATAAATCAGCCACTCTCTCATTTTATAAAATAGACCACTTTCTTCCAGTTTCCAATAGCATGTCCTCATTCCATCTGAGACATCAACAGAAGCGCCATTAATGTTCATATTTCTAGCAACATAATCTATATAATAAAAGACTAAGCGACCATTATGGCAGAATGACCAGAATGACCGGTCACTATGATGTGCACTGACCACCAGGGGGCAGACGTTCAATGCAGGAGCTGCGCCCTGGTGGTCAGTGCACTCCCACAGGGGGAGCCCGCTCAGGCAGAAGCCGGGCTCACTGCTGGTGAGCACAGCGGCAGTGGCAGGAGCCTCTCTCGCCTCCACAGTAGTGCTAAGGAGCAGCAAGCAGGCGGGCAATAAGGAGTGAGGGGTCCTGGACTACGAGAGTGCGAGAGGGCACAGGCCGGGCTGAGGGGACACCCCCCACCCCCCCACCCCCAGTGCATGAATTTCGTGCACTGGGCCTCTAGCATATATGTGTGTGTGTGTGTGTGTGTGTGTGTGTGTGTGTGTACTCTCTAGTATATATATATATATATATATATATATGTATATATATATATATATATATATATGTATATATATATATATATATACATGTATTCTCTAAGAAGACAGAAGCGTTCTCTACAGCTATCCTCATTGCTTTTTTTATTTTCTATGAACTTTATTAGAATTTCTAACAAAATTATGTTATTAGAAATATCCTCATTGCTTTTTGAAACCTCACCAGAATTTCCTTTAACATATTTGTGATGGGTAATTTTAATGTGTCAATTTGACTGGCCCCTAGGGAACCCAGACATTTGGCCAAACATTATTCTGGGTGTGTTTATAAGGGTGTTTCTGAATGAGATTAACATTTGAATTAGTAGACTGAGTAAAGCAGATTGGCTTCCCTAAGGTGGTTAGAACTCATACAATTAATTGAAGATATGAATAGAAGGAAAAGGCTGATAAAGAAAGAAGCTTACTGCATAACTGCTTGAGGAAGAAATTGATATTTTCTGACCTTCACACTCACACTAAAATATCAGCTCTTCTAGGTCTTGAACCTGATGGCAACTCCAAAATCTGCAGGATAACCTGGCACCTTGCAGACCCAGGAAATAGTTGTTGTTGCAGCTCAAGTCCACAGGCAGTCAGCTGGCACAATTACTTCTTTAGGGCAGGTCAATCTTTCTTAAGGCCTTTATTGCAGTCCACCCACAAATGTATAATAATCAGATTTACTAAAATTCTACTAATTTATATTAATCTCATCAAAAAGTACCTCCATAGCAACATCTAGACGTGTTGGCCAAATATCTGGGTAATATGGCCTAGCCAAGTTGACACATAAAATTAACTATCACAGTTGAAACCACGATTCAAACTTGAATGTTAATATTCATAGCCACACTATTTATAATAAACCAAAAAGTGGAAATATCCCAAATGTGCATCAATTAATGAACAAATAAAATGCAGTATGTCCATATGATGGGCTATTATTGAGACATAAAAAGAAGTGAAGTACTGCCCTGGCTGGGTGACTTGGTTGGTAGGAGCGTCATCTGGTACACCAAAAGGTTGTGGTGCAATTCCTGGATAAGGCATATATCTAGGTTGCAGGTTTGATCCCTGGTCTAGCATGTACAGAAGGGTGTTGATCAATGTTTCTCTCTCACATTTATGTTTCTCCCTCTCTTTCACTCTCTCTAGAGATGAGTAAAAACATAGCCTCGGGCTGTAGCCAGTTTGGCTCAGTGGAAAGAAGATCTGACTGCAGACTGAAGGGTCCTGGGTTCAATTCCAGTCAAGGACATGTACCTCGGTTGCAGACTCGATCCCCAGCCTTTGTCTGGGCATGTGCGAAGGCAACCAATTCATGTGTCTCTCTCACATGGATGTTTCTCTCTCTGTGTCTCTCCTTTCCACTCTCTCTAAAAATCAATGGAGAAATATCCTCAGGTGAGGATTGAAAAAAATATATACTTGGGTGGGGATTATAGAAAAAGGTATGAAGTACTGTTACATGAATTAACCTTACAAGCATTAAACTAAATGAAAGCATCTAGACACAAAAGTCTACTAGCACATACCATGTGATTCTAATAGGTAAATGCTTAGAAATAAAAAGCAGTTGGGTGGCTTCCTGGGCTAGGGAGAGAAAATGGAAAGTGACTGCTTAATGGTACAGGGCTACCTTTAGGGTAGTGACATTGTTCTGGGTTTACTGTGGTGGTGGTTGCGCAATATCTTGAGTAGATGAAAAGCCACTGAATTATACACTTTAAAATAGTTAAAATAGTAAGTTTTATGCTATATGAATTTTTCCTCAATAAAAAAACTACATACATGATGAAGAATTTGTATCTAGAATATAGAGAACTCTTACAACTCAACAGAAAAAAGCATCAACATTCAAATAAAGGGTAACATATTTAAGCAGCAGTTTCAGCAAAGATATTCAGAAGATAAATAAGCACTTTATATGATAACATTTTTAAGCCATCAGGTAAATGCAACTTAATACCATAATGCGTTACCACTATACATCAATGAAAACAGCTAAAATTAAAGAAATAAAAACTGATAACCCTAATTGTGGGTGATGCTATGGAACACATGAAACTGCTGGTGAAAGTGCAAATGTAGAGCCTTTGGAGATCTGTGTTCTTCATAAAATGTTAAATAGACATTACTGCCTGATCTAGCAATCCCATTCTTAACTATTTACTCAAGGGAAATGATCCACATGGAGATAGATCCACACAGAGACTTGTACTTGAATATTCACAGTAGCTCTCTGCATAGTAGAAACCAATTGGAAACAATATACTACCTATCAACTAGTGACTGAATGAACAAGTGTGCTTCATTCACAGAATGAACTTCTGATAAATTTACAACATGGATAAATCTTAAAAGTTTTATGCTAAGTGAAAGAACTCACATATAATATTTCTTAATAGATGAGACTACCTTTACAAAATGTGAGAAAAGTCAAAATAGAGTACAGAAAGCAGGTCAGTGGTTGCCAAGGGCTGAGGTGGGGTGAGAGGATTACTACAAGTTCAAAGACTTCCTACACAATTGATGAAAATATTTTGTATTATTGTGGTAGTGGCTACACAACTGTATACATTTGGCAAAAGTCAATTGCTTAGGTCCATGGTCGGCAAACTGCGGCTCGCGAGTCACATGTGGCTCTTCCACAAAATACCATGGCCTAGGCTAGTCTATTTTGAAGAAGTGGCGTTAGAAGAAATTTAAGTTTAAAAAATTTGGCTCTCAAAAGAAATTTCAATTGTTGTACTGTTGATATTTGGCTCTGTTGATTAATGAGTTTGCCGACCACTGGCCATAGGTAAATTTAATAAATTTTATTGTATGCAAATATTACAACAATAAAAATTAAGAATAAAGACAAATAACAATGAATTATCATCTCATAAATAGATAGAGCAGAGGAGATCAGACACTAAAACCATGGTGAAAGAGCTTCAGCTTTGGGCTGAGAGGAGCCCAAGATACAACTTTTTTTAGCAGTCCTGAATCCAGGTTCATCAGTCACCAGCCATTTCTACCGTGCTGCCAAAGTTTGATGCTCAAAAGATCAAAGTCGGATATCTGAGGTGCACCAGTGGGGAAATCAGTGCCACATCTTCCCTGGCCACCAAGATAAGTTTCCTGGTTCTATATCTAAAAATATTTGGTGACAACATCCCCAAAACATATGGTGAGTGGAAGAGTCTGAGGATTTCACTGAAACTGATGACCATTCAGAACAGAAAGATTGATGTAGTACCTTCTGCTTCTGCCCTCATCATCAAACCCCTCAAAAAACTGCCAAGAGACAGAAAGAAGGGGGGAAAATTAAGCACAGTGGAAATATCATAAAAATGTATCTTTATTGTTGAAAGTATTACAGATGTCCCTCTATTGCCCCCATTGAACCCATCTTCCCCACTTCTGCCTTCACCACACTATTGTCTATGTCCATGGTTATGCAGATATGCATATCTTCTTTGGTTAATCTCTTCCTGCCCACTCTTCCCTCTGAGAGTCATCAGTCTGTTGCATGCTTCCATGTCTCTGGATCTATTTTGTTTGTCAGTTTATTTTGTTCATTAGATTCCACATATAAGTAAGATCATGTGATACTTGTCTTTCTCTGACCGGCTTATTTCACTTAGCATAATACTCTCCAGGACCCTCCATGCTGTGGCAAAGGCTAAGAGATCCTTTTTTTTTTTTTTTTTTTTTTTATTGCTGCATAGCGTTCCATGATGCAAATGTACCACAGCTTCTTTACCTACTGATGGGCATTGGGCTTTTTCCAGATCTCAGCTATTGCAAATAATGCTGCTATGAACATAGGGGTGCATATATTCTTTCTGATAGGTATTTCAGGCTCTTAGGGCATATTCCTAGAAGTGGGATCACTAGGTCAAATGGCACGTCCATTTTTAATTTTTTGAGGGAACTCCATACTCTTTTCCATATTGGTTGTAGCAGTGTACATTCCTACCAGGCAAGAGAAAGAAAGGAAAAAAATAAACAAATGGGACTAAATCAAAATAAAAACCTTCTGCACAGCAAAAGAAACCACCAACAAAATGAAAAAAGAGCCCACTGTATTGGAGAACATATTTGGCAATGATACATATGATAAGGGGTTAATTTCCAAAATATATAAAGTGTTCATACAACTCAACAAAAGGAAGACAAGCAATCCAATAAAAAAAAAAAAATGGGCAGAGGACCTAAATAGACATTTCTCCAAAGAGGACATACAAATGGCCAAGAAACATATGAAAAAAAGTTCAATGTCACTAATCATCAGAGAGAGACAAATTAAAACAACAGTGAGGTATCACCTCACAACTGCCATAATGGCTACCATAAATAAATCAACAAACAAGTGCTGGTGAGGATGTGGAGAAAAAGGAATCCTAGTACACTGCTGGAAATATCACTTTTGCTGAGATTGTCAACAATGCATGACAGATGGGACACAGATCTTTAGCTAAAGAACTCTCTGTAATCATTAAAAGATTCTGGAGATTGTCCAGTCTGTGGACTGCAATGTTGATGGCCGCCATCCTCATAACATAATAGATGATATCAACAGTGATGCAGTGGAAAGTCATGCTAGTTAAGAACTACAAAGGAAAATATTTCAATAAAAGATCATTTGACAAAAAACACACACACACATGGTGAAAGCATGTATAAAATAACTCATCCACTTATTCATTAAACAGCTATTATTCATTGATCGCCTATTCTTTACCTGGCACTATTCTAGACAGTGGGAATACACTAGCCAAGAAGAAAGACAAGATACTTGATTTCATTTCATTACTATTCTGGTAACCCTTTGAAATGTAAATATTAGGAACCATGTTGTCAATTGATCTAGGTGTTTTCCCTATAATTTAATCTAGTATAATGATCACAATATGCACATATATTTCTCCTAGATTGTAAGCTCTTACAGAGCAAAAGCCATAGCACATCTTTACATTTCCTCATCATTGCAATGCTCAGCATACTACAGAGTTACTAAATGCTTAGCAAACTGCACTCAAAATCTAGGCATATGACTTTAATAGACATATATGCTGGCAGTTTATGGAAAATGAGAGGTTGTTTTTTGTTTCTACTTCACCTCCTCACTTGAATAATCCAATTCTCCATCTACCATCCTCTTCCCCCCACCAACACCCCAGTTTTCTTCCTCATAAAAAATGCAAGGAGGATGCTTGGATGAGCTTGAAGCTCATAATTCACTCCTACTTAGCCTGCTTCTCTAACTTGACTCTGCCTCTCTTGGCAGACCATCACGGACTGAGGATTTTAAATCTTATGAGGTGTTATCCTAATTTTTCTAAGGGCTCCATTTGGAGACAATCAAGAAAGCATCAAGGGGAGGGGCACAGTCCTAGAGGCTAAGTCTTTCTAATGAATACATTTGTTTTATTTTCTTCCAGAACTGCCTACCCCAACCCTCCCCAGTCACCCACACAATTATTCAAGTTGGCTCAATTAGAAAACATCAGCTCCACTTCACTAAGTATCTCAGTCAATCCTATATAGTTCAGATGTATGGAAACCATATGTTATAGCAGAGAGCACTTTAAGCCATTAGGTAATATGCTTGTTAGAGTCAGAAAAAATCAAGGTATATCTGAATATCTGGAGAGAATCTTGGGAATTCAAGTAACCAAATCCTGCCCTTGTAATAACCAGCTGGGAACAGATACCAACATGACACACTATGAAAGTATGTAGAATGATTAACTTGAGGACTATTTTGGAAAATTCTACATGATGCAGAAACTGATAAAACAAAAACATAGAAAACAAATAAAACATTATGCCTGTTTTTAAGGTATAATTTGTGAACTCAAGTACAGTATAGCATACAAAACCTGAAAAAACACTAAGATAAATTCTAACTACATGCTTCTTAAGCCTGAATATACACAGAAACATAGAATTATCCAGAAAATTTATCTATCTATCCATCTATCTGTCATCTGCTGATATCCAAGACAGTTCAAGTCCAATTAAATCAGAAATTTGGGGACTGGGGCTTGGTTATCAGTAGGTTTTTAAAAACTCCTTCCTGGAACCCAATGTGCAATCAGGATTGAGAATGACTGATCTATTCCAATCACTTATTTATACATAAAAAGTCTCAGAAGGTAAAGAGATTGTCCAAAGTTACATGATGGATAATTTCAAAGCTATAAGCAACTAATTCATTTGACTCCCTATGAGTATATTACTATATGCAATGTCACTCAAGGGAAACTTGGTGTTTCAATCAAGGAGAAAAAGTATTCTGTAAGTGCCATTTACAGTCCTTATAAGAAAATTACACTGATCACATTTAAATATTTTCACCATAAAAGTAATATATCTTCATTATAAAAATCTGGAGAAACATAAAAAGTAGAATATGGTCATATTAGTATATTAAAATATTTATACTGTTTTGACATATTTTTTCACATTAGAAGCTATACATTCTAATTTTAGAACATTTAGAAAAATCTGTAATATATAAAGAAGAGGATAAAAATCACCCAGGTTTAACTTTTTTACATGATATTGAGAATATCCTCATTCATTCAACAAGTAATTATTGAAATATTACTCTGTGTTTGTCCCTGTTCTGAAAATGTAGGATATATCAGGAAATAAAAGAAAGGTCTCTACAATCATGAAGCCTATGATGATAATTGTGTGGATTCTAAAACAGCAGTTATATTCTTATTCAGCTAAAAAATAACCTTAAAATATATTGGCTCAAATACCCATCTAGAAGCATCAAAAATTAATGTGTGCTAATTCAAATGAAAAAGCCTACACATCACTAAACCATCTGTTTCTGCGAAATTAAATTCATATTCAAGCACCAATGCATGAGTATGATCTACAAGACTTTTAATCATCTGGTTCATTCCTACCATTTTAGTCTAAATTGCTATTCCCAACATATCCCCATACTCATTTTACAAATCCAAACTCTGCAAATCATCTAGCCCTTCATTCTATTACATTAAACATGTTTCTTCTTCTGCCTGAAATGCCTCTCTTGCCCTCATCTTGTTTTTTCTACCGATGACATTCCTCTTCACCTTTTTTTTTTAAATATATTTTATTGATTTTTTACAGAGAGGAAGAGAGAGGGATAGAAAGTTAGAAACATCGATGAGAGAGAGACATCGATCAGCTGCCTCCTGCACGCCCCCTACTGGGGATGTGCCCGCAACCCAGGTACATGCCCTTGACCGGAATCGAACCTGGGACCCTTCAGTCCACAGGCCGACGCTCTATCCACTGAGCCAAACCGGTTAGGGCTCCTCTTCACCTTTTAATATTCAGGTGCAATATGCACCCATAAAGTCTCTCTTTCACCAAGCTACAGCTGAACAATTCTTAGATCTTGTGTGGTATTATTGCAAATATACCTTTATTTATTTATTTTTTTAATTGATCTTAGAGAGAGGAAGAGAGGGAGGGAGAGAGAGATAGAAACATCAACGTGAGAAACATTGACTGTGTGTGTGCCAAACCCACAATCTAGGTATGTGCCCTGACCAGGAATCAAAACTGCCACCTTTTGATTATAGAAGATGGCTGCCAATAGGAAGGCAGGCTGCAAGATAGTGTGTGAGAGAACAAAAGGAGAGTGAGTGGATGTGCGGGGAGTGTATGTATTTGTGAGTGAGGGATAGCTATATTCCAAGGAATTGTTGGGGACTGCGGGACCAGGCTCCCCTGGCCGGTTAGCCTCTACTGCTACTGAAATCTCTCCAGGAGAGGCCAGCTCTGCACAGAGACTGTGCCATCTTGAAGGGGAGAGTGGCGGTGATCTAAAGCCCAGCCTTAACTTCAACTGGGGAGACCCTCGGATACATACTGTGACCTTACAACCACAACCCTCAGGGACCAGTTACCTCAGCTGCGAACCCAGGAATACCAAGACTTCAGCCTCTCTGACCGCGGGTGCCTAGAAAGTCTGTCCAGGAGGAGACAAAGCGGAGTCAGTACCGGGACCACAAAGCAGAGAGAAGGAACAGCTGAATCAATTAATATCCACCTGGAATTGGTGAATTAAACACAGCTGGTGAGAAATCTGTTGACAGTGAGGAAATCCATGGATGGAAAGGTCAGCTATCGCCTAGGGCCGTGGTCGGCAAACTGCAGCTCGCGAGCCACATGCGGCTCTTTGGCCCCTTGAGTGTGGCTCTTCCACAAAACACCACGGCCTGGGCGAGTCTATTTTGAAGAAGTGGCATTAGAAGAAGTTTAAGTTTAAAAAATTTGGCTCTCAAAAGAAATTTCAATCATTGTACTGTTGATATTTGGCTCAGTTGACTAATGAGTTTGCCAACCACTGCTACCCCACCTCACTCCCATACATGCCCTTACATTGGACATGTGTTTGTATAAAAAAAAAAAAAAAAAAGCTGGGAATGGGACCCAAAGAGGGAGTTTGGGGCTGTTGAGTTAGTGGAAGAGCTGTGGTGAGTATCGGGCAACTGCTCATTGCTTTTCCCTAATTCTTTCTTTCTAAATTATGCCGGGGATATCTGCTAGAAAGAATGAGGTAAAAGCAATGAGCAGTTGCCCGATACTCACCACAGCTCTTCCACTAACTAAACAGCCCCAAACTCCCTCTTTGGGTCCCATTCCCAGCTTTTATATATATATATATATATATATATATATATATATATATATATATATATATATATACAAACACATGTCCAATGTAAGGGCATGTATGGGAGTGGGGTGGGGTAGGGCAGTGGTCGGCAAACTCATTAGTCAACAGAGCCAAATATCAACAGTACAACGATTGAAATTTCTTTTGAGAGCCAAATTTTTTAAACTTAAACTTCTTCTAATGCCACTTCTTCAAAATAGACTCGCCCAGGCCGTGGTGTTTTGTGGAAGAGCCACACTCAAGGGGCCAAAGAGCCGCATGTGGCTCACGAGCCACAGTTTGCCGACCACTGGCCTAGGGAGAGGTGAGATCTGAGTCCAGGCTGGAGGGAGAAATGCGCACAAAACGTGCCTAAAACATGCGCAGCAGTAACTAGAGTCTCAAATGAAGATTGAGCCCCACAAAATACGCTCTGTTGGGGTAAGTAGCCCTTGAATGTGGAAGGGGATCCACAGGGCTGCAGGCAGAAGGAGACTATAGAAATTAACCCACGGCAGGGCTGGGCACAGGAGGGCAGTCTGGAGTTCTGCCAGTGTGCCGGCTGTGGAGTGCCAGGGGAAGACACAAGTCTGCACGCATTCTGTGGCTAATTTTTTTTTTTTTTGCTTTTCTTTTTCTTTTTTAAATCCTTGCTTCTGATTATTAAGCCCAGTACATACGACCTTCCAATTAAAAAACACTTGCCAAGACCGCAGGGAAAAGCTGTTTTTGTGGAACCTGGAGAATAGAGTATGGAGAAATGAACAGAAAGCCAGCTCTAGGGCAGTCCATCCCTCCAACCCAGCATTAAGTGTAGCAGGGAAAGCCATCTAAATGATGGGTAGGGAAGGAGCCTTTTAGCTCCCAATATCAATACAGAAACACTGCCACCCAGGGGTTGTATCAGAAATTGATTCTTGTGTGAATGCAATTAAGGGCAGGCTAAGAAACAAAGAGCTCCCAAGTGCCTGATAAAAGGATTGTGGCTTGTGACGCAGAGGAGCTGTGGAGTGTAAGGAACTCCAATACTAGGCTGTCTACCTGACAGGAAACAGACCTGCTGAACAGAACAGTAGAGGAAGTGAACAACCTTCACTACACATTTTTATTTTTTATCTTTTACTTGAGAAACTAATTTTTTTCTTTCTCACCTGATTTTACCTTTTTAATTATATTTTTGTTTTTAATTACTATTATTACTACTATTATTTTACCTTTTTTAAAGTTTTATTTTATTTTTTCTTTATTTTATTTTATTTTATTTTATTTTGGGATTAGTGTTTTACATTCTATTTTCATTTTTCCTGTAGCATTATTTTACTCTATCTCAATTTTTCCTTTATACCAACACTCTCTTCCTCACATTCCCCTTTTGCCCTATTTCTCTTACCCTGTTCCTGCTTTAGTTTTTCTCTATCCTTTCTTTTTACTCCCTGTTAAAAATTTATCTTACTCATATTTCTAATTTCTGCTCCTCTGCTCCAAGCCCATACACACTTTCTCTTCCCTTTCTTTACTATCCAGATATTCTTTTACTTCCCTTTTGTTTTGTTTTTTGTTGTTTTGTTTTTTTCTTTTTTATTATTTGCATTTTTCTTTATTTCTGTCTTATTAATGTTTGATTATTGATTAGTTTGGTTTTTATTGCTTGTTTGTATTTGTTTTTTGGGTTTTTTCTTTTGTTGTTTGTTTTTGTTGTTGCTGATTTTTTGCTTCTGTTATTCCTTTCCTCACTTGTTCTCTTCTTCTACTAATAGCTTAACTAATTACAATCACAAACTCAGGTCTAGCTACTCTCTATTCTTCTTTTCCAATAGTAAATGAATATATAGATTAAGGAAAGGGAAAATTATATATATATAAATTTGATTTTATATATATTTTTTCTCTTTTTTTGTATTTAGTTTTTTTTATTTTTTTATTTTTTTATTTATTATTTTTTTTTTTTTACTTTTCTTCTTATACACTCCTCTGCTTCCTCTACCTGCTCTATACTGAATTGTGACTATTTCCCCATTCATTCAATTCCTTGACCTTACATTCTGGAAATAAGCTCTGCTTCCTTAGATTCATCTGGATGTTTGTTGTTTGAAGGTTTGTAGTTTACATATTTTGGATTAGATGTTATTTGTAGTTTGCATTCATCTCTGGGTGTTTGTTGTTTGCATTTTTTTTTATTATTTGTTGTTTTATTGGAGCTTTGTCCCCATATACATATATTTCCCCCCCTTCTTGTTTCTTCTCTTTCTTTTTGCTCTTAATTTTTTTCCTTTTCTCAATATCAGTTTTGCACTCTTTTCTATCCCTAACTCTCTTTTTTCTGGTGGTCAACTTTATTTAGGGTTATTAGTGTTGTGAATACATTTGTGTTTGGTGCCCTGTGTGTTGTGCCTTGTTGTGTTGTATTTTGTGCCTTTAAATCAACGCAGGAGAGAGAGAACTACATAACCAGATGACAGGAGAAGAGAGATCATGGTGAGACAAAGATACAGCCCGCATAAGAAAGAAAATGAAGCATCACCAGAAAAGAAAGTAAATGAAATAGAGGCAAGCAATATGTCAGAGAAAGAATTCAGAGAAATCGTCATAAGGTCGCTAAAAAGAATGGAAGGTAAATTCAACAATATGTGAAGAAAAAGAACCAAGAAGAAATGAAAAATGACATCGCTGCTATAAAGAACTCAATAGAAAGCATCAACAGTAGACAAGAAGAAGCAGAGGACTGCATCAGTGAGATAGAAGACAAGGTAGAAAAAAATTCCCAAGCAGAGCAGAATCTAAAAAAATAAATTTAAAAAAATTGAAAAACAGGAGGAGACCCTAAGGGAACTTTGGGAAATAGGAAATCTAACAGCATCTGCATAATAGGGGTACCAGAAAGAGAGGAAACTGAGCAAGGAATAGAAAACCTGTTTGAAGAAATACTGACAAAAAACTTCCCTGATATAGGGAAGAAAAAACACTCACAAGCCCAAGAAGCTCACAGAGTCCCAAACAAGATGAACCCCAAAAGACTGACGCCAACACACATTATAATTAAATTGGCAGACACCAACAACAAAGTGAGAATCTTAAAGGCTGCCACAGAGAGACACAAAGTTACCTACAGAAGATCCCCCATCAGATTAGTGACTGATTTCACAACAGAAACACGTCAGGCCAGAGGGAATGGATGAAATATACAAAGTCATGCAAAGGAAGGGTCTGAATCCAAAAATACTGTACCCAGAAATGATATCAATCAAAATAGAGGGTGAAATAAGGATCTTCACAGACAAAAAGGGACTAAGGGACTTTATTACCACCAAACCAGCAATGCAAGAAATGCAAAAGGGTCTGCTGTAAAAAGAAGAAATAGGAAGGGAAGAAGGAACACAGGTGTAAAGAATAAAAATGGTGACAAACAAGTACCTTTCAATAATAACTTTAAATATAAATGGATTAAATGCCCCAATCAAAAGACATAAGGTAGCTTAGTGGATAAGAAAACATGACCCATATATCTGCTATCTACAGGAAACTCACTTCACCTCAGAACAAAGGACTCACACAGACTGATGATGAAGGGATGGAAAAAGGTTTTTAAGGCGAATGGAAAGGAAAAAAAAGTAATACTTATATCTGACAAATTAGACCTCAAAGTGAAGGCCATAACAAGAGATAAGGAAGGCCACTTCACAAAACTAAAGGGAGCAATTCAACAAGAAGATATAACTCTGGTAAACATATTTGCACCCAATACAGGAGCACCCAAATACATAAAAAAAAACAACAAAAAAAAACTTCTGGAGTATATCAAGGGAGAGACTGACAGCAATACAGTCATAGTAGGGGACTTTAATACCCCATTAACACCACTGGACAAATCCTCTAAACAAAAAATCAGCAAAGAAACAGCAATGCTAAATGACTCACTAGATCAGATGGAATTAATTGACATCTTCAGAACATTTACCCCAAAGCCACAGAATATACATTCTTCTCAAGTGCACATGGGTCACTTTCAAAGATAGACCACATATTGGGACACAGGCAAACTCTCTTCAAATTCAATAAGATAGAAATTATATCAAGCATCTTCTCAGATCATAATGGCATAAAACTAGAAATCAACCACAATAAAAACAATAAAAAAATCAAACACCTGGAGGTTAAATAGCATGCTATTAAACAATGATTGGGTTACCAAAGAAATCAAAGAAGAAATAAAAAGCGTCATGGCAACAAATCACAATGAAAACACAGCAATCCAAAATCTATGGGACACAGTGAAAGCAATATTGAGAGGGGAGTTCATAGCTCTACAGGCCTATCTCAAAAAATAAGAAACAATGGTAATGAATTATCTAACCCTACCACTCAAAGAGTTAAAAAGAGAACAACAAGAAAAGTCTAGAGTAAGCAGAAGGAAGGAAATAATAAAGATCACAGCAGAGATAAATGACATAGAGAAAAAAAACAAAAACACAATACAAAAGGTCAACAAAACCTGGTTCTTTGAAAGGATAAACTAGATTGTTGAACCTGTAGCCAGACTCACCAAGAAACAAAGAGAGAGGACCAAATAAATAAAATCAGAAATGAAAGAGGTCAAGTAACAACCGATCCCACAGAAAGATAAACGATTGTGGAAAAATAATATGAACAACTCTATTCCAACAAAATGGACAACCTAGATGAAAATGGACATATTCTTAGGAAAATACAAGCTCCCAAAACTCAATCAAGAAGAATAAAAAAACTTGAATAAGCCAATAAGTACCAAAGAAATTGAAGCAGCGATTAAAAATCTTCCAGCAAACAAAAGTCTTGGTCCAGACGGTTTTACATGGGAGTTCTACCAAGCATTCAACCAATAACTAAAACCTATCCTCCTAAGACTATTCCAAAAAATTCAAGAGGAAGACATACTTCCAAGCTCTTTCTATGAAGCCAGCATTACCCTAATTCCAAAATGAGATAAAGACACCCCAAAAAAAGAGAATTACAGGCCAATATCCTTGATGAACATAGATGCTAAAATTCTCAACAAAATTCTAGCAAATCAGATCCAGCATTACATCAGAATGATCATACACTATGACCAAGTAGGATTTATCCCAGGGATGCAAGGATGATACAATATCCACAAATCAATAAACGTGGTACATCACATAAACAAACTGAGAGATAAAAATAACATAGTCATATCAATTGATGCAGAGATAGCATTTGACAAAATCCAACACCCTTTCTTGATAAAAGCACTCAGCAAAGTGGGAATAGAAGGATCATACCTCAACATAATAAAAGCCTTATATGACAAACCTACAGACAACATCATACTCACTGGCCAAAAACTAAACTCATTTCCCCTAAGAACAGGAACAAGACAAGGATGCCCACTTTCACCACTCCTGTTTGATATAGTACTGGGAGTGCTAGCCATAGCAATCAGACAAAAAGAAGATATAAAAGGCATTCAAATTGGAAAAAAAGAAGTAAAACTGTCCTTATTTGCAGATGACATGATACTATACATAGAAAATCCCAAAGACTCAATCAAAAAACTACTAGATGTAATAAATGAATTTGGCAATGTAGTAGGATACAAAATTAACACCCAGAAATTTATGGCCTTTTTATACTCCAATAATGAACACACAGAAATAGAAATGAGAAAAAAAAAAAAACATCCCCTGTACCATAGCACCAAGAAAATTAAGATACCTAGGAATAAACTTAACTAATGACGTAAAAGACCTGTACTAGGTAAACTTCAGGACATTGAAAAAAGAGATAGAGGAAGACATAAACAAATGGAAGAACATACCACGTTCACGGATTGGAAGAATCAACATCATTAAAATGTCCATACTACCCAAAGCAATCTACAGATTCAATGCAATCCCCATTAAAACACCAATGGCATATTTCAACGATCTAGAACAAACTCTCCAAAAATTCATCAGGAAATTAAAAGAAAGATCCCGAATAGCCACAGCAATCCTGAGAGAGAAGAACAAAGTTGGAGGGATCACATTACCAGATACAAGCTATATTACCAAGCCACGGTTCTCAAAACTGCCTTGTACTGGCACAAGAACAGATATATACGTAGACCAATGGAACAGAACAGAGAACCAAGAAATTGACCCAAGCCATTATGCTTAATTAATATTTGACAAAGGAGGTGAGAGCATACAATGGCATCAGAACAGTCTCTTTATTAAATGGTGCTGGGAAATTTGGACAGATACATGCAAAAAAATGAAGCTATAGTCTGCTAGACCATCAACTTGCACCATAAACACACACAAAAAGAACTCAAAATGGCTAAAGGACTTGAATGTAAGATGGGAAAACATAAAAATTATACAAGACTCCATAGGCAGCAAAATAGCAGACATATGTCATAGCAATATCTTTACAGACACAGTCCCTAGGGCAATGGAGACTAAGGAGAAAATAAACAAATGGGACTACATCAAAATAAAAAGCTTCTGCACAGCAAAAAAAAAAAAAAAAAAAAAAAAAAAAACATCAACAAAACAACAAGAAAGCCCACTGCATGGGAGAACATATTTGCCAATGATATTTCCGACAAAGGTTTAATCTTTAAAATTTACAGATAACTCATACAACTTAACAAAAGGAAGATAAATGATCCAATCATAAAATGGTCAAAGGATCTAAATAGACACTTTTCTAAAGAGGACATACAGAATGCCCAGAGACATATGAAAACATGCTCAAAGTCACTAATCATCGGAGAGATGCAAATCAAAACAACAATGAAATACCATCTCACATCTGTCAGAATGGTTATCATCAACAAATCAACAAATGACAAGTGCTGTCAAGGATACAGAGAAAAAGAAACCCTCATGCACTGCTGGTGGGAATGCAGACTGGTGCAGCCACTGTGGAAGACAGTATGGAGTTTCCTCAAAAAGTTAAAAATGGAACTCCCATTTGACCCAGTAATCCCACTTCTAGGACTATATTCCAAGAAGCCAGAAATACCAATCAGAAAGGATATATGCACCCCTATGTTCATAGTGGCACAATTTATAATAGCTAAGTTTTGGAAATAGCTTAAGTGCCCATCAGCAGATGAGTGGATTACAAAACCGTGTTACATCTATACAATGGAATACTATGCCACTATTAAAATGCAGGAGCTTTTACCATTTGCAACAGCATGGATGGAACTGGAGAACATTATGCTAAGCGAAATTAGCCAGTCAGAGAAAGATAAATATCACATGATCTCACTCATATTTGGGATATAATGATCAACATAATTTGATGAACAAGAATAGATTCATCTAGAGACAAATGGTAGATGAGGGGGGGTTAAAGAGCAACCAAAGGACTTGTATGCATGCATATTAGCATAACCAGAGGACACAGACACTGGGGCAGTGGGAGCTTGCCTGTGCTGGGAAGGGATGGGGGAGGGGGTCAATTGGGGAAAAGGAGACATATGTAAAACTTTAGACAATAAAAAAAAAACCTGCCACCTTTTGGTATACAGGAAATCACCCCAATCAACTGAGCCACACCAAACAGGGAAATATATATACTCTTACTAAAACAGATGCCAGAGTTCATGGCAATCATTTATTCTAGTGTCATATTTTCTGCTAGACAGTGAATTCCTTAAGGGTAGGACATTTTGTTAGTAATTTACAAATACACAGTGAATATGAGAATGTCTTAGTTATAATAGATATTGAATAATTCTTTATTAATTAAATTGGGGGGAAAGCATATTTTGTTGCACTTTTTAAAAATATAGTGCTTTAGACTTTATAGACTATTTCCTCATGCATCAAAGCTGCTATTTGTCCATCCCTGGTCCAATGAAGATTCTTGTCTACTAATCTTCAGCTTGTTTTTGCTATACCCAAATGAATTTTGGCTACCTAGTCAAACTTTAGAAATGGTATGGTTTTAATTCCCATAATACATGGACAGAATTAATGAGCATAATTTTTTTCTCTAATTGGTGCCTAAGTGATCTATTCTAGCAGACAGCATACATATCCAATGCCCTGCCTCTGGATAAGTACATTTAGTTTGGAGGTTGGATGGTTAATTGTTACTTCTATATTCTAAATTATAATAATAGTAGCAATAAGGACAGTAGTAAAATAATAATTTCTACAAGTATGTGACACTACCCTTGATTTGGAGAACTTCATCTTTATGAACCAATCCAAGATTTTTGTCATGTCCAGAAACTACATGTGGCCTCACTTCATTATTTTGGTGTCTAGTGCCCTGAAAGAGTGTTTCCAAATAGCTTAGGAAAGTCAGATAACAAGTAGGATAGTGTACAGTTGACCACATAGACACTGGCAATAAACCTCCTGGATTCTCAGCCCTGCTATTTACTATTTACATGACTTTGAGCATTTTAACAAATCTTTTCATGCCTCAGTGAGTGGGCTCTGTAGATATAGTCACTCTAGTAACTTATGTTATACTAGAGGCCCAATGCACAAAAAATCCTTCCCCCGGCTGCCCGTACTGGCTTCCCTCTAGCACCTGGGACCCGGCCTTCTCTCGCAGCCCTGACTTTTTCCGGAAGGTCGTCTGGAAGGACGTCTGGGAGGATGTCCAGTCTAATTAGCATATTATGCTTTTATTATTATAGATAAGACTGTCTTAGCAGATTAAAGATAGAGATTTGAATTTAGAGATCCTCCTGTTGTCTTTGGAGAAGCAAACAACCATGATATGAACTGACTATAGAGGGTGCCATGTAACAAGAAACTAAGAATGGTCTCTAGGAGCTGACAGCTGTCCCTAGTCAACTACTACCAAGGAAATGAAGACTTCAGTGCTACAAGCTCAAGGAAATGAATTCTGCCAACAACCTGAAGGAACTTAGAAGCATATCTTTCCTATTTAAGCCTCCAGATGAAAACACAGGTGGCGGTGAGACCCTGAGCAGAGAACCCTATTAAGCTGTGTCTGGACTCCTGACCTCTGGAATCTGTGTAATCCTAAATTTGAGTTATTTTAAGCCATTAAGTTTATGGTAATTTGTTATACTACAATAGAAAATTACCTATGTCATATTGTTATGACTAAATTACAGTAATACTTCAATCTACATAAGTGCTTATTAAATGAAAAGTGCAAATCTGCAAATCATTCAAGAGACTAAAAATGAAGTGTCTGTATCTGCAAACTCATATAGAGTAGAGAGCAATATTGGGAAAATATCCTCAAAACTCAATCTTTTACTTCCACACTTAGAATCTAGATTTGTAATTACACTCCCTACCTCTTTTGAATTAGAGTCTGTTGTGACTACCTCCACAGTGTTGGACTACAACTTATTCTCCTTTAACCTTACATACATAATAACCTCAGAAACTTCTTCAAATATATTTCTTCTTCAGCCAATACCAACTTAATAACAGTTCACTTGTCTTAAGGCCTCTCAGAGCATAACAGCTCTAAGAAACTGATGCGATTTTAAAAATTTAAAGCAATCAACTATGCAAGCAAAATAAATTACTTTTTCACGAATTAGTCTCAGTTTTTGTAGGGTGATGCAAATGGAGCTTCAGTTCTTTTAAAAATTCATTTAGATTTTTTTATCCTCTCATTATACTTAGAATAAAACATCTGTAGTGGTTTACAAAGCTTAGACTATTAAAATAATTGACATTTTAGCGCTGATCTCAAGCTGTTCCATGAACAATGAATCACCAAAGTTGCCAATTTTATACTATGAAATAAAAATGTTTCATGTAATAAAAGATTATGTTCCTGGTGGCATCCAATTTATTCTTTTATTTAGAAAGAGTCATTTAACATCTTGCTGTTGTATGTGAGGTATGTTTTGAAATAAGTTGTCACTTATATATTGATTTACATGCATTAAGAACATTAAAACAAGCCATAGTCGGTTTGGCTCAGTGGATAGAGCATTGGCCTGCAGACTGAAGAGTTCCAGGTTCTGATCAAGGGCACATGTCATGGTTGCAGGCTCAATCCCCAGGAGGGGACGTGCAGGAGGCAGCCTATGGATGATTCTCTCTATCTCTCTATCCCTCTCCCTCCCTTTCTGAAATCAGTAAAAAAATATAAAAAAAAAGAACATTAAAACGTCAACAATTTTCTTCTTTAAAATGATTGTTACAGAATTAGGATAAAGTCCTGCACTCATTTTTACTGCAGTCTTATATAAAATTAAAAATTTACCAATTGACAAAAGAATTAGTTCACTAAGACTCATTATATTTCTACACTTTAAATTATATTAGAGAATAATTTATGTATCCAATAAAAGAATGTTAACCCCACTCAATCTTATGTATTTGGAACATGTCTTACTTCATATCTTGTATTGTATAACATAACCTTTGTTGTCCAGTCTTCAACTGCCAGTAACTGTTTCATAGACCTGTGATGTGGGTATCCACAAGAAGTGCTTTTTATCATGTGGGGTGGCTATGTGCTAAGGAGGTCTCTCCAAGCAGAAATCCTCCCCCTTCCTGAATAATGACTTTAGATATATTTAATGACATATAATGTAGTACTTATGCATATATTCCATGGGAAGACAAGAAAATGTTACATGACTTTCCTTTCCATGATGTTGATAAATTCAATAATGTGAATAATGTGGTTGGGGGCTCAACTTCTCCAGAGTTTTCAAGAATAGTGAGAAGCACTTGGTGAATGAAACCCCAGGAAAGGGTCACTAATCACTAACATGTCACAAAAACTGCTGAGATGCATATTGTGAAAGTCTGTTGGGCATTCTGATCCCTCCATGCTAAGAGTAGATACAGAGTTCTTTTACCACGAATTCCACAGCCTCATTATTAGTTGTTGGTATTCAATACCTCCACCATACCTATAAATCAGAATTGCAGTTAATTCTTAGGATGCTATATTGTAGTGAGGTGCATGTCTCCAGCACTTATAGAACTCAACCTTTCTCTAGCCTAGTGAATCTCTTTTTGAACAAAGGCAGAAACACCACTAACCCTCATGCCAGCCTATGGCTCCATGCAGCCTTATATTCCCCTAACAAAAGCCTTTGCAGGACTTTTTCTTTGGGTAACTTACATGTGTTAATATTTTAAAATAACTTTATAGTTTTGAAGACATTATACATTTACAGAAAAGTTTTGAAAATAGATAATTTCTGTATACCTCTAACTCAGTTTCCCCTAAAATCTATACATATAAAGAAGTAATATGCTAATTTGTCTGTGACAGTGTCCCCATAACAACCAATTTGCCTATTGATGCGCATAGCAGGGGCTGGGCAGCAGGAGCCAAGTTCCCCGGGGGTCTGAGGAAACTGCCTGACAGGAACCCGGACTGCAAAGAAGGAAGAGGGGGCAGCCATGGGGAGCTCTTCCAATCCCTCTTCAAGGACACCCTACCCCAGCCCCCGCACCCCTGGGGGGGACAGGGAGGCTGCCCAGATGGGGAGAAGATGCAGCCTCAGGGGTAGCTGCAACCTGCACCTCTGACTCCTGATCTCTTCCCCCGCCACCCCCACCAGGGGCGCCCACAACAATAGCATGCTGGTGGCTACCCATCAGCACCCCAAGCGCCTACTGGGGCTGGGCACGCCTCTCCTCCCTTCAACTCCAGACCCCGCTGGAGGCAGGCCTGAGTGGCCCCCCAGGGTCAGACCCTTCCCCCTGACAGCAGCGCCTTCTCCGTAGAGGAAGTGCGCTGAACCTGGCTGGGGGCTCGGCTAAACCCGCCCTCCTAGCCTGGCCCCTACCCTGCTCCAGGATATTGGAGCCCCACCTTGAGCAGGTACAGCTGTGAAACATTCACATACAATTTTAAAAATGGCACCAAGTGGGAAGGTTTGACAGTTACTCCCCCTTCAGCCTCGCTGCCCCCCAAGCACCCCCCTAACTCCCTGCCCCCACCAGCGCCTCCAGGGAGGACCACCGCTACAGGGCTGCTGGCCAGAGCCCGCCCCTCCAAGGCCTGTGGAACCCTCTGTAAAGCTTCCATAACTACAGTCCCAGGAAACAATCATGCCCTCCTCCCCTAATCAGCACCTGCTATCTGTGAGGGTACCCGTGGGCTTAAAAATAACAATCCCTTCTGGTTTAGACATCACTTACTTGATGAAACATTTCTAGGTTTATTAGCTCAGAACCTCCTCATGACAACCCAGTGAGGTAGGCGGAGAAGAGATTACAATTCCCATGGTATATGCATATGTATTCAGAAATGAAGCTCAGAGAGGAAAAGTGTCAAGCCCAGTGGTTCCCAAGGTGCAGCGCATGCCCCACAGGGGTGGGGGGCAATTTGATTTTAAGTGGGGGAAATTCGAGAATGAGTTAACAGTGAATTTCATCTACAGTGTATCCTACATAATAAAAGGCTAATATGCAAACAATCGAATGGTGGAATGACTGGTCACTATGATGCTCACTACCACCAGGGGGAAGACACTCAATGCAGGAGCTGCCCCCTGGTGGTCAGTGCACTCCCACAGGGGGTGTGCCGCTCAGCCAGAAGTCCGGCTTACAACTGGTGAGCACAGCGGCAGTGGTGGGAGCCTCTCCCGCCTCCGTGGCAATGCTAAGGATGTCCCACGGATGGCTTAGGCCCACTAAGCTGTCAGTCGGACATCCCCCCAGGGCTCCCAGACTGCGAGAGGGCACAGGCCAGGCTGAGGGACCCCCCACAAGTGCATGAATTTCGTAAACCGGGCCTCTAGTATATTATATTACCTTAGTACATTTGTTAAAATTAAGAAACCAACATTTGTTTACTACTATTAGACTTTATTCAGATTTCATGAATTTTTCCACTAATATCCTTTTTCTGTTCCAGGACTCAAACCAGAATACCACATTGCATTTAGTACAATTTGGTTTGGGTTCAGCAAAGAAAAAAAGAAAGAAAAAGAAAAAGAAAATCAACATTCTTGAGGCATCAGAGCTCCAGATTCTTAAACCAAAAACTTTTAGAGATAGGCAAGATAACCCCTTTCCTCCCCAATTTTCCACAGTAGCAGGATGAAAATAAATATTTCAGTAAATTATCCTTCCATAATAATTTACAAAGCCCTTTCTCATATGGTAGCACATTTTAAACAGAAACATATTTTTAAAGAGGGAACTGACTATCAAAGCAGGAATGTAATTTTTTAAATATAGCTTTGACAATCAGACCCAATTTTATTGGCTTTAATATTGGGAGTCTTTCCACAATATCATGTTGTTTCCCACCCCTTCTCTGAGCCAGGAGCACCTCATATAACAGACAATTTTGCCATATAAACAACATTATTATAAGATGATGCACTGAAAAGATGAGGCAAGATATAAATAAATTAGCCATTTTTGCATATGTATTATATATTAGGTCATATATGATAGGGACAAAAATCATTTTTGGTATGGACATTTGCACACCAGTGACATGAGGATTTATGTTACAATGTACAAGTAGCACTATCTTTATGGGGACCTAATGTCTACTTTCCATTTTCTTGTTCCCAAAGGAATGCATGCTCTCTTTGTGGAATTATATCATTGATAAAGTTTAAATAATCTGTAGAAGTGTGGTCATAGCAGTATGTTTCAGCTAAACATAGCAATATAGATCCGTTTATCGGAAAATAAAAATTCAGTGATAAACTTCAAAAGTAGGAATATGATTATTTTTATCTCAGAATCAATCTACTTCCAAGTGACAATTACATTAGAAACCCAAAAATATTAAAGCTGTTGAAGAATTGAAATCCTATTAACTCATGGAATATACATACTGGACAAACATACATGGACAAAACTTAAACTCATTTCATTTCTTTCTAAGGAAAGGAAAGGTTCTATATATAGTGACTACTTTACATTCTGTTTCATGATTGGTAAATGGCCAAATTCTAGAAGAAACTAGAATTACAAGTACAAATATTTTTCTCTGTTTTTAGAATCCTCTTCTAACATATCAGTTTCCTTTATAAATTGATTTTCACTGTGGAAAAAAAGTATTCAAAGGAATATTCCCTGAAAACATAGCCTTTGTTTAATGATCCAAATTTTCCATGTATCTTTGCATTTTGCCTAACCTTGCTGAGAGGAAATATCACAGATAGTGCTTTATTATCTTCATTTAAAACAAAATAGTATTTCCTAACTAAATAGGAAAAAATATACTGTAACTCTCTTCTCTTACAGGTGCTGATTAGTCCCATATTAAATTGTGCAATAAGTTCCATCTTTATTATGTAGCCTTTGTGGATTAATCAACATACATTTTGCTTTCTCTGTCTGATTTCCCACAGACTTCCCGCCAACTATATTCTCTCTGGCCTCACTTCCCAAAACTACTTGGTCTTGACAAATAAACTATTAGTTTACCATTCATGTATAATTCAGTGTTTTTATGTGTGTGCTTTTTCTACGCCTACAGAATACGAGAAAAAGTATCAAAAATTGTCTCCAGGAAAAGAAAGTGAGGTGACACAGCCATGTACCAAATTAAAGACAGAATTACTTATTACTTTTTTATACTCTAGTCCAGGGGTGGGCAAACTTTTTGACTCGAGGGCCACAATGGGTTCTTAAACTGGACCGGAGGGCCGGAACAAAAGCATGGATAGAGTGTTTGTGTGAACTAATATAAATTCAAAGTAAAGGAGCGGAGGGGAGAGCAAGAGAACCATGTAGAACAGCCGGATCCAGCCCGTGGGCTGTAGTTTGCCCAAGGCTGCTCTAGTCCTTGTGGAGAGAAATCTCAATATATTTTTTAGCATAATTCTTTGAACATTTGTGCTTTAAAGAAGTGCTAAATTTGATTACCAGACAATGAGTGGGCTGTTTTTGTCATCTATACTTTATCCCTCTTCTAAACTGTATTCACTATACATCTATTCTGTCACATAGTCTTGCTGCTAAAATTATATTCTAACAAATTAAATTTTATTATACAATTGAATTGAGAATTACTAAGTGGTGAATGAATGAGGGAAAGGGATGAACAGTTTTACTACATTATGTGTCCTTCACTCCAACTGTGAGCAGTAGTTACTTGGTTAATGTAAAGTTGGTTGAGATAGGAGAAACCAAGGTGGCGGCATAAGGTATACACCTGTACATGCTGCCTCTCACAACCACACCAAAACTACAACTAAAAGGCAAAACAACTGTCACCCAGAACCATGGGAAAGCTGGCTGAGTGGAAGTACTACAGCTAGAAGGGTAGGACCTGCAGAGGCGTGGAAAAGCAGAGGTACGGAGGTGCGCGGATAGGGCTGGCGACTGGGTGCGCTGTTTTTTTCAATCGGGAAGGAGATACAAGATCCCTACTGCTCTGAACTCCAGGTTCCAGTGAGACTCTGGGGACCCAGACTCCTATGGGGAGAAACTGGACTGTCTGGCATCGGGTCGGAAAGTGAGGGTGGCTTTCTCGCAGAGGTGTGCACAGGATCATTGTTTACTGTGCTGTGGCACAGGACGCGGGGACGTGGAAACGTGGAGACTCAGAGATGGCTGACTGGCAGCCATTGCTGTTTGCCACGCCCTAGTGATTCCTTGAGACCCCGCCCCACTCAATTTACAAACCCACCCAAACTGTGCACAGTGACTTTTGCATATGAATAACCTACCCTTTCGCAGCTTAACCTAACAAACTGGGTCAGACAACTCCAAAACTTCCAAACTCCAAACAAAGAGGAGAAAAAGAGGAGAAATCTGCAGGTCTTGCTGTAGCTCCTGCCAGATGGCTTCATACAGTAGCTGATTTGCACCTCCTTGGAGATCCAGGAGGCAGTGTACCTAGTGGTCAATGGGAGACGATACCAGATTTCAACTCCTCACATCCATAAGTGACACAATCAAGAGGCAGACTCAGTGAGCACCAAAGCCTCACTGAAGCAAGTCCTGCCCCATAAGGGTGTCTCCAGCACAGCAGTTCTTCCATTATAGACACAGCAGATCCTCACAGCCAATTGGCCTGGACGTCAGTCCCTCCCAGTGTACCAACAGCAATCAAGGCTTAACTACAACAAGACTGTGCACCCAGCCCACAAAGGGGTACACCAAGAGTGTCCACCTCAGGTGATTGGGGAGGCTGAGCCACTGGACCCTATAGATCACCTACCACACAAAGCCACTCCATCAACACAAGGAAGCAGCCAAAATGTGGAGACAAAGAAACATCTCAGGAATGAAAGAAATGGAGGAAAACAAACTACTGGATATAGAGTTCAAAACCACAATTATAAGGTTACTCAAGAATCTTCTAGAAACCTCCAAGGAACTTAGTGAGATCTTCAAGGATCTTAATGAGAATGCCAAAAAATTGGAAAAGACCAGTCAGAAATTAAGCATGCCACTGTCTGAAATAAAGAATAATATATAGAAATTCAACAGTAGACTAGAGGACCCCAAGAATCAAACCAAAGATTTGAAATATGAGGAAGCAGAAAACACCCAACCAGAAAAACAAAAAGAAAAAAGAATCCAAAAATTATGAAGATAGTGTAAGGAGCCTCTGGGACAACTTCAAGCATACCAACATCCAAATTATGGGGGTTCCAGAAGAAGAGAGAGCACAAGATATTGAAAACCTATTAGAAGAAATAATGACAGAAAACTTTCCCTACCTGGTGAAAGAAATAGACTTACAAGCCCAGGAAGCGCAGAGAACCCCAAACAAGAGGAATCCAAAGAGGACCACACCAAGACACATCACAATTAAAATGCCAAGGGCAAAAGACAAAGAGAGAATCTTGAAAGCAGCAAGAGAAAAACGGTTAGTTACCTACAAGGGAGTACCCAAACTACTGTCAGCTGATTTCTCAACAGAAACTATGCAGGCCAGAAGGAGTGGCAAGAAATATTCAAAGTGATGAACAGCAAGAACCTACAACTAATATTACTCTACCCAGCAAAGCTATCATTTAGAATTGAAGGTCAGATAAAGAGCTTCAAAGACAAGAAAAAGCTAAAGGAGTTCATCACCACCAAACCAGGATTATATGAAATGCTAAAGGGTATTCTTTAAGAAGAGGAAGAAGAAGAAAAAGGTAAAGATAAAAATTATGAACAACAAAGTGACAACAAATACACATCTATCAACAAGTGAATCTAAAAATCAAGTTAATAAAAAATCTGATGAACAGAATAAACTGGTGAATATAATAGAATCAGGGGCATAGAAAGGGAGTGGACTGACAATTCTAGGAGGGAAGTGGGTGTGAGAGGTGCGGGAAGAGATTGGACAAAAATCTTACACCTATGGATGAGGACAGTGGCGGGGGGTAAGGGCATGGGGTGGGGGGGAATCGGATGGAGGGGAGCTATGGGGGGAAAAAAGAGGAACATCTGTAATAATCTGAACAATAAAGATTTATTTTAAAAAATAAAACTCGTTGAAACAGCATTGTGTTTTTAAAAAGGATATACATATAGGTTAAACATTTAAAAATAAAACATGTGAATGCACATTAATTTACGAAACATTTGATGTATACTATGGGCTCTTTTTGACATGTGATCAAGTCTCATATTGTACAAATCTCAGCTATAATGCAAAGACTACCATTTTCAGTTTCTGCTTCTTTAAAGGGAACCTAGAGACTTATATAGCAAGGGGGATAAAATAGATGGTTTTTGAATTTTCCCTTATATTGCATATTTTTCTCCTCCCAAATCAAAGTTTATACCAACTTGTTTTTAATAACTTACTTTCCTAGAGTCTTTGCAAGATATTCACCTTATTTTCATAATTTTTTTTCAAATTCATATTTTGTCAACATAGATAATACTTAATTAAATTAGGTAATTGCAAAACTAAGTAGAAGTAGTATAATCAGGTTCAGAAAGGTACAGATATCTCTTGGGAAGCATACAACTCAGCTGTTTCAGAGAGATGTACATATCCACCTGAGGGTACAGTGGTAGGTGTCAGTGTGTGCCTTGGGCACTATTCAGTGTTTTGGAGAGGAGAAAGGATAACTAGATTAAGCTGATGAGGAAGTTCAGTGAGCTCAACAGCAGTTAGGAGAGCCAAAAGTGAGAAAAAAAATGGGAGGTAACTGGAAAGAAGAACAGGATAGTTTTATATAAATATATGCATAAACTTTGTTACTAATATTTCTAAGAGTATCCAATTAAGAGCAATCCAAAAATACCTGCTCTTAAACATGCTGTACTCTAAAGGAATTCTTTCCTGAGAACTAATGTCCCTGATGGGTTCATTTTCTAATTTGAACTTGAATTAATTACCTTAAGCAATTTCCCAAATGTACCTGAAATATCTTTTTGCAAAGATGTTATTGAACTTATAATAAAAATCTAGAGCTAAAAATAGAAAATTGGCAGCTTAACTTTCTCCCCTGCTTTTTATTTAATGCGTTCCAAACTCCAGATATAGAAATAATGAAACCAATAACACTTTGTTCAACAAAAGGTTAAGACATATTGAATGAAATCTTTCAGAAGCTTCTTTTTGAGGTGAGAGTTATACTTTCATTTTGCCCACCTGATAGCACATAATGCTTTGGGGATTCTTATCAGAATTAAAGAGTCTTGAAATTTTCCTGTCATTAAAATATACCTTTAAAGTTCCCTATTAGTCAACGTATCAAACAGCATACTAAAAATACATCAATAGAAATTATATTCAATGAGACACTCTTTTGCTAGGAGTCCCTATTTTTAGCAAGCAGATGACTGTTTTGAAATTAAAGATTGTTCCTATTATATAAAACTAGAGGCTTGGTGCATGAAATTCATGCATGAAGGCGAGGTCCCTCAGCCTGGCCTGCACCATCTCACAATCTTGGACCCCTCAAGGGATGTCCAACTGCCAGTTTAGGCCTGATGCAGGATTGGGCCTAAACCAGCAGTTGGACATCCCTCTCACAATCTGGGACTGCTGGCTCCTAAACAGTTGCCTGCCTGCCTGCCTGATCTCCCCTAACTGCTCCCCACTGCCGGCCTAATTACCCCTAACTGCTTTTCCCTGCTGGCCTAATTGCCCCTAACTGCTCTCCCCTGCCAGCCTGATTGCCCCTAACCACTTCTGCCTTGGCCCCAGCCACTGTGGCTTTGTCTGGAAGGATGTCCAGAAGACATCTGGTCTAATTAGAAAATTACCATTTTATAGTATAGACTATAGACAGGATGCACAAAATTTGTGCATGGGTAGGGTCCTTAGGCCTGGCCAGTGATCAGGGTCGATCTGATGGGTGACTGGCGGAGTGATCGGGGGGGGGGCTCTTTAGGTGGCACCTGCCTTGGCTAGCCTGGGGCCCACGGCATAAGGGCAGCTCCTGCATTGAAAATCTGCCCCCTGGTGGTCAGTGTGCATCATAGCGACCAGTCGTTCCACTGTTCGGTCAATTTGCATATTAGGCTTTTATTATATAGGACTAGAGGCCCAGTGCATGAAATTCGTGCATGGGGGGGGTGTCCCTCAGCCCAGCCTGCACCCTCTCCAATCTGGGATCCCTCTCAGAATCCAGGACTGCTGGCTCCCAACTGATCGCCTGCCTGCCTTCCTGATTGCCCCTAACCGCTTCTGCCTGCCAGCCTGATCACCCCCTAACCACTCCCCTGCCAGCCTGATTGATGCCTAACTTCTCTCCTGCCAGCCTGTTTTCCCCTAACTGCCCTCCCCTGCAGGCCTGGTCACCCCTAACTGCTCTCTCTTGAAGGCCTGGTCACCCCTAACTGCCCTCCCCTGCAGGCCTGGTCCCCCCCAACTGCTCTCCCCTGCAGGCCTGGGTTCCCCCAAACTGCCCTCCCTGCAGGCCTGGTCACTCCTAACTGCCCTCTCCTGAAGGCCTGGTCCCCCCCAACTGCTCTCTCCTGCAGGACTGGGTCCTTCCCAACTGCATTTCCCTGCAGGCCTGGTCGCCCCCAACTTCCCTTCTCTGCTGGCTTGGTCACCCCTAACTGCCCTCCCCTGCTGGCCTGATCGCCCACAACTGCCCTCTCTTGCAGGCCTGGTCCCTCCCAACTGCCCTCCCTTGCTGGCCATCTTGTGGCAGCCATCTTGTGTCCACATGGGGGCAGGATCTTTGACCACATGGGGGCAGCCATCCTGTGTGTTGGAGTGATGGTCAATCTGCATATTACTCTTTTATTAGATAGGATAGAGGCCTGGTGCACAGGTGGGGGCCAGCTGGTTTGCCCTGTAGGGTGTCCTGGATCAGGGTGGGGGTTCCCTTGGGGAGTGGGACTGCCTGGGTGAGGGGCCTGTGATGGTTTGCAGGCCGGCCACGCCCCCCGGCGACCCTAGCAGAAGCCCTGGTATCTGGGGTTTATTTATCTTCTACAATTGAAACTTTGTAGCCTGGAGTAGAGCCAAGCCTTCTGCTTGCTCCGTGTCCACAGCCATTTCTATTGGGACGTATGTATCTTCTATAATTGAAACTTTGTAGCCTTAAGAGAGGCCTGGGCCGGCCAGGGTGTGTGGAAAGCTTGGCTTCCTCCATCACCGCGGGCAACCCTACCCTCCTGCTCTTTCCAGCTCCGTGGCTGCCGCCATTTCTGTTTGGTTTTATGTATCTTCTATCATTGAAACTTTGTAGCCTTGAGTGGAGGCCTAGGCCGGCAAGGGCAGGCGGAAAGCTTGGCTTCCTCCATCGCCAGGGAAACCCAAGCCTCCCTCCTGCTCTCTGTGGCCGTAGCAATCTTGGTTGGGTTTATTTGCATATTCACTCCTGATTGGTTTGTGGGCGTGGCTTGTGGGCGTGGCTTGTGGGTGTAGAGGAGTGAGGCTTAATTTGCATATTACTCTTTTATTAGATAGGATGTTCATGCTTTAAAATATTCAGTTCTTCTCAAATATCATCAATCTTTTCAAAGTGTGTGATCCCACAGGCATTTTCCCTATTACTAGGAATTATAAAAGGTCAACTTTCTCTTGAGGGACCATGATGCAAGATCACACACATCAAGAACTAAAACTCATTTTTACCTGGGTTATATACCAGCATGCTGCTCATTCTAAATAGCCAAATTATAAATGTCTAGTTATGCTTTTTGTTAAAACTAGTTTTCTATCTTTTAGCTGTAGGCTAATGTCACTCTTTCTGTGGTCTCTTTACCTTGGTCATGAGGAATTTTTCAAAAGAATATTATTTTATTTTTTTTTCTGGAGGTATATTTTGCCTTTGGAATGTCTTTGGAAGTTTTATAGTAATATACTGTTGCATTTGTGAATTAGGAAGACACGGTTCAGCAATACATTTCATACGCTTTTATTCTCACTTACCTTTAATTCACTCTGAACCAGAAAAGAGGTTTGGCAGATGTTGATACCAGCCCATTCCTAAATAACTGATTCATAAGCCTGTATACTGAACAGGGCATTCATTCTCATTAAAACACCTTTGTGTAAAATTTTTAAATTGAATGCAACTTTTTCCTGAGAAAGTACAATTTCTGGTCTATTGTCAGTGTTATCACCACAGCTGCATAAGTCTTGGAATAGTCAGATGGCTTAAATCCCTGGTAGTGTGCCAATAAGAGTATTAAGGTTGCTTTTCCATGGGCCAAGAAAATCTGATGGCTATTTTCAAGTGTGTGTGTGTGTGTGTGTGTGTGTGTGTGTATGTGTGTGTGTGTTTATACCAGCCGTGGGCAAACTACGGCCCACGGGCCGGATCCGGCCAGTTCAGCTATTCTATCCGGCCCGCGGAGCCGAAAGAGCGGAGGATTCTCTTGCTCTCCCCTCCGCTCCTTTACTTTGAATTTATATTAGTTCACACAAACACTCCATCCATGCTTTTGTTCGGGCCCTCTGGTCCAGTTTAAGAACCCATTGTGGCCCTCGAGTCAAAAAGTTTGCCCACCCCTGGTTTATACACATATTTTCTCTTTGTGGTAGATATATAAGGTTTCACTTTCAAATCATATTCAAAACCCCAAATACATTTACTGAAACTATTTTTTGAAAGCAAGGCTTCCTTCACACACACACACACACACACACACACACACACAAACACACACATACATACGCACACATGCATTGTTAAGAAAATGAAGTTTCGCCGAAACCGGTTTGGCTCAGTGGATAGAGCGTCGGCCTGTGGACTGAAGGGTCCCGGGTTCGATTCCGGTCGGGGGCATGTACCTTGGTTGCGGGCACATCCCCAGTGGGGGGTGTGCAGGAGGCAGCTGATCGATGTTTCTCTCTCATCGATGTTTCTAGCTCTCTATCCCTCTCCCTTCCTCTCTGTAAAATATCAATAAAATATATTTAAAAAAAAAAGAAAAAAAAAAAGAAAATGAAGTTTCTATTACCTGCACCCTGTGCAGTCTTACTGGTAATTGCAGCTATTGATCTTATTTTTGGTTACCTTAGATTTCAAACAATCTGGACTTCATTTACCATAGGAAATAATCAATAGATGTGATTATTGTAGCAGTCACGAGCAACTGAGAAAAACAAACTGTACTTGTTTTAGAAATCTGTTAACCTAACATTCATTTGACCTTAATATTGGATCTACTTCTCTGTGAGCAAATACTTACGGAGAACTTGAGAAAAAAGATGGGAGATTAATATCTCAAAACATTCTGTGATTTTAAAGAAGTCTAATTGGTAAATACTAAAAAAAAATTATCATGAAAACGACGATATAAAGTACATAAATATATACAATATAATAATTATAAAGGCCACATATATGTTAGTGCTATCTGAGTCAAGAGATAAAATACTGACAGGACCCAGAAACTCCAAGTCCTTTACTTATCTCAAAATGTGTGCATCCCTAATATATATATGTAGTTTATATTAGTTTGTTTTGAACTTTATATAAATGAAATTATTGGAATTATATTATAAAAACTTAAAGGTCTTGTAGTTTTGTTTTGTTTTTTATTTAACAGGATGCTTATAAGATCCATCATGCTATTCTATGTAACTACAGAGTATGATGGCTGAATCTTTGGTAAGACTTATGTTTCATTTTGTAAGAAACCTCCAAAATGTCTTACAAAGTTGCTGTACTGCCCTAGGTGGTTTGGCTCAGTAGATAGAGCATGTTTGATTATAGTCAAGGGCACATGCCTAGGTTGCTGGCTCTGTCCCCAGTAGGGGGCATGCAGGAAGCAGCCAATCAATGATTCATTCTCATTATTGATGTTTCTATGTCTCTATCCCTCTCCCTTCCTCTCTGAAATCAATAAAAGTATATATATTTTTAAAGTTGCTGTACCATTTTGTATTCCCATCCTCACTAGCATTTGGTGTTATCAGTGATCTAGACTTTGGCCATTGTTACAGGTGTGTAGTGGTATCTCATTTCGTTTTAATTTGCATTTCTCTGATGACATATGATGTAGAGCATCTTTTCATATGCCATTTTACCATCTGTATATCTCCTCTGATGTAGATGTTGGGTTCAGAATGATTTAGGTTTTAAAACTGGTTTTGCCATTTTATTGTTATGTAATTTGGGGCAATTTACAGAATCCCAATTGCTTTATCTGAAAATGAGAATAATTTCTTAGAATTCTTTTGGCAATTCTAAAATATATCAATACTAGAGGCCTGGTGCATGAAAATTCATGCACTGGAGCGGGGGGGTGCCTCAGCCCAGCCTGCCCCCTCTCACAGTCTGGGAGCCCTCAGGGGCTAGAGGCAACCCGGAGATCAGGGGAAGGCGATGCCCCCATCACACCTCTGCTGCTGCCACTGCCAGCATCCGAGGCTTGCCTGTGCCTCAGGCGTCAGCTGGACAGCCGACATCCAAGGCTTGCCTGCACCTTGGGCCAGCCCTGAGCAGCTGGGAAGGCAACATCTGAGGCTTGCCTATGCGTCGGGCTGGCCCTGGGCAGCTAGGGGTGTTAAGGGGCCTGGGAGATTCTGAAGGCAGGTGTGTAGAGCGGCCGGACCTGCCTGGGGGTGGGCCTGCCCATGCCGCACACCTGCCGCCCCAGTGAGGCTGAGGGGACTGGGCTCTGCCATCTTGTGGCTGTGGGTGCTGCCATCTTTGAGGGTGCAGCAGTCAATTAGCATATTCCCTCCTTATTGGCTTTGGGCGCTGCCATCTTTGAGAGGGCATGATGGTCAATTAGCATATTCCCTCTTTATTAGATAGGATACCTAGGACAGTGCCTGACATAGAACAGTGTTTAATAATTGGTAGCACTAATAAAAATATTAGCAGTAGCCACATTAGTATTCATAATACAGCCAAATAATTTTAACAAGGTTCTTAATCAAAACCTCTAGAAATATAAAATCTAATGTTTTCTCTTGATATAGAAATTATATTTAATAGCTTTACAATTCCTACCTCTCAATCTCTTAGAGTACATAAATTATTAATAATTTCCTTAACCAAATTGCATTCATAGGAAGACACAGGTGAGGCTTGAATTTGGCCATGTTTGTGGTTTAATTTTTAAATATCTTTGATATTTAGGCTTATTTCATACATTAGATTCATCCAGAAAATATCAGATAAAATATGAGGAGCAAAAATTGAATGCTTTTATCTATTATTCACAATATTCAATATGAAACCATTCATAGAAACCAATTAATGATACTGGTAAAGTTTTTTTAAAGAACTGCTAATGGTAAATTAATACTATGACATGTGCTTAAAAATAATTAAGGTGGATGATTGTTTGGTAGCTATAGCCTTCTACAAACACCAGCTCTTTTAAATCCAAATATGTTTGGCTGTGACCTTAACCTTTATATGGTACCTGATCTTAAAAGGACAATTGGACTTTATTAAAGTACTATATAAATCTTTTCTAGAATTTTCTCATTGAAATGATAGAAATAATAGGTGTAATTATCAATCTAAATTTTCTTATAACTCTCACATATTCCTTATGGTGTATAATTTGCAAGGTAGTTGCTGGACAGATAACTTTAGTTCACCATTGCCATATTTAATATAATAACCTATGAGGTATAATCTAAAATTGTTTCGCTCTTTTAATTAGGATATATTTATCATGAAAATCTAAATCTGTCAGCCCATTACTTTGAATAATTTCATGGTCACTCTTTTTACAATTCCATACTCATTACCTGAAATATCCTTCATATACCACACTATGAATTTCATGCGACACCCTTTGAAATCCCTAATAAATTTTCATGAAGGAGACAAAGCCAGACAGCAAGAGAAACAGTATGTCTACATAAATCTTGAATAGAGTCGGGAGATGAGGGGCAGTGAAACAATGACCTGAAGTGGAATTTTATAAATTACTTCTCCTTTATAACACTGACTTATAGTTGTGTATTATATTAATGTGAAGCCTAAATTTATTACTGTAGTATTGATTTCTATTCAATTGAATGGCTTAGAAAAACTTCTATCTTTAAAAAAAGCATGGATAAAAATCTCTTGGTTAATTGTGGGCATTTATTTTAAGATACAATAAATACTAGCATATATCTTTTAAGTTTGTATCAATGATTTAAAGATATTTTGTTGTTTCTTCCATGATTGTTTTTAGTTTTGAGGAGTTTGTAAGAGTAATATCATAATGGATATTTTTGTTATTCTCAAAATTGCTACAACTCACAATTACATGTTAAGAAGATATTTTTCAAAGCAGAGAATGTGTGAAACTCAAAATGTTAATCTCTTGGTGCCTAATACAGTATATTATATTTTATAAGCACAGAGTAACTATTCCCTGAATTAAATTGAGACTAAGGCAGACTCCACCGTGAACAGCCGTTGTCTGTGAAAAATTCTTTTTTTTTTTTTAAATATTTTATTGCTTTTTTACAGAGAGGAAGGGAGAGGGATAGAGAGTTAGAAACATCGATGAGAGAGAAACATCGATCAGCTGCCTCCTGCACACCTCCTACTGGGGATGTGCCCGCAACCAAGGTACATGCCCTTGACCGGAATCGAACCTGGGACCTTTCAGTCCGCAGGCCGACGCTCTATCCACCGAGCCAAACCGGTCAGGGCGAAAATTAAATTCTTAATCCAGAACTTGACTCTGACAACTGTGCTCTATTTTCACATTATACACAGTCAGAAACACACTATCCCTCTGTGTCAATGGGCATTATTATGTAGTGAATTCTGACTACAGACTTATAGCTGGTGTTCTCATGGACAAACTAAGTACTAGAGCTAGCACTAAATTACTTAGTTGTAGAAAACTCATATATACTAAGAAGGCATCTTCAAGTCCACATGAAGTTTTGTCCATTGTATATACCTTGGTACCTTTGTACAAACTACCAGTATTAGATTCCCATTCACCATGGTAATCTAATACTGAAAAATATAAGAGGTGTCTTATTAAACCCTAACAATAATTGAGTACTAAACAAGGCATTTTATTAGCTAATATAATGAATTTCAAGGGCCATATTAAAATTACTAACATAATAATTTAAACATTTATACCTCATATTCCATATAATTCATAAAATTAAAATTACAAAGGCTAAAAATCAATGAAACCTAAAATAAAAATATAAATAAATAAAGTCATTCATTATTCTAGACTGAAATCAGACCATGGCCTCTCTTTTGCTATTTCTGTGATAAAGTAAGTGTTGATTAGAGAATATTTAGGATTATTTTAATCAGAAAAGAATACCTCATCATCACCTATCAATCAGATGTCTTCCCTAGGGTGTCTGAATGTATAAGAAAATGAGACATATATATGTGCTGCCTATAAGAGACCCATTTCAGATTGAACGACACACATAGACAAAAAAAGAAGGGATGGAAAAAGCTATTTCCATTCTTTTATATCCAAATAGAAACAAACCAAAAAAAATCTGGGCTGGGGTACCTTAACTTACATCAAACATAATAGACTTTAAAACAAAGGTTATAATAAGAGATAAAGAAGGACCCAGTAATCCTACTTCTGGTTATTCATTCAAAAATGTATATGCACCCCTAGGTTCACTGCAGCATTATTTACAATACCCAAGATAAAAAAAGCAACCTAAGTGTCTATCCATAGATAAAGAAGAGATGGCACATATGTACAATAGAATATGACTCAGCCATAAGAAATAAACCTTATCATCTGCAACAATATGGATGGACCCAGAAAGTATTGTGCTGAGTAAAATAAGTCAGACAAAGACAAATACCATATTTTTTCACTTACATGTGGAATCTAAAACACAAAATAAAGGAACGAACAAAACAAGCAAACTCATAGATAGAGAAAATTTTGATGGTTTCCAGATGAGAGGAGGGTTAGTGGATGGATGAAAAAGATGAAGGGATGAAGAAGCACAAATAGGCAGTTATAAAAACAGTCATGAGCATGTAAAGTATATCATAGGGAATAGTCAATAATATGATAATAACTGTGTATGGTGTCAGATGGGTACTAGACTTATCAGGTGATCAATTCATAAGTAATATAAATGGCTAATCACTATGTTGTACACCTGAAACTAACATAATTAAATATCTCCCACAAAATACTGTATTTCAAATATAATCAATTCATAAGTAATATAAATGGCTAATCACTATGTTGTACACCTGAAACTAACATAATTTAAATATCTCCCACAAAATACTGTATTTCAAATGTAACTGAGAAATAATTACTTTTTTAAAAAATCAGATGTTTTCCTAACTGTTCCTTTTAAAATATCTACCACAGTTTTAAAAAAAATAATAATAATATTTACACATTTAGACATATACAGGTATGCATTTCTTATCTTTAATTTAAATAAACATAATAGAAATAATAGAATATTTGAGGTATTTCATTATCATTGAGCTATCTCATTTTTGTCAAAAGTAATAATTTTCTACTTAGATTAGATTAGATTAAAATCTACTATATCCACTACTTACTTACTTGTTTATTACCAATACTAAGTTTAAAATAAGAATTTGAGAAGTTTTTTTGTTTTAATTAATCATTAATAATTCACAAAGAAGATATAAATTTTATGAATTAACAGTTCATTAACCACAAAAATGTATCTGTTAAATCAACAAAATTAGATGTAAATATAAGAGCCAAAACTTGCGGATAAGTGAATTTCCAAAGCCTATAGTACTGGCACTTAGGCATGTAGTACACAAAGATTCTGACTGCTCAAGAAAGTAAAATGCAAATATTAATTCTTCAGGGTACCAAATAAGTTTGATAAATGTGAGATAGCCTATTCTAAAAACTTAGGCCCAAAGAGATAAACTAGTGAGGTGGTGAGAAATCATTTCCTTTCTCATTCCAGAGTTGTGAGAATAAATAAATACCCTAAAAATATAGTTTGAGAATTTCAAGATGAGAAAACTTTTTTAAAAAACAAATAAAATTTACATTTCAAAAAGATTCTTGGTATAATCACACCATGGTGATTTTTTTTTTCCAGTCATAGGGAAGGATAGTCCATTCTTCCTGGAAAGAGACAGTCTGCTATAATAAAACATGTATAAAATTTGAAATTGAATATATGTACATTCTGCCTACAGGTCTACAACTTACTGGCTGTGAAATATCAGACATCTTAACATCTATGAACTTCAGATTCTATATCTGTAAAATGAGGATATCTTATTAATATGAAGATTATATAAGATAAAGCATGAAAATAACCGAACAGTGCTTACCACATAGTTGGAATATTAACTAGATGGTAATTCTTTTATCTGTTTCACCATTTCTATGCATGGTGTTAAATGATTTATGCAATAGATCTTAAGATGATCTCTTAAACCCTGCCAGAATTTAAATATCTCCCACAAAATACATGGCCTTCCTGGAAAATATAATAGACTTTGTTGTTATATGTTTTCATGGTCTTTAGTGATTAGTGGTTTTGTAGGCATCCTATCTAATAAAGAGGGAATATGCAAATTGACCGTCATATTGTCACAAAGCTGGTGGCGCCCATAGCCACAAGATGCCGGCACCCAGTCCCCTCAGCCCTGCCAGAGTCCCCCAGTCCTTTCAGCCCCATCGGAGGGGGCAGGCACACGGTGCAGCCGGACCCGCCCTCAGCCCCCCAGCCACCCAGGGCCACCCAAGGCTCAGGTAACCAGGGCTGGCCGAGGCTTGTGCTGCTGGCAGTGGCAGCAGCAGAGGTGTGATGAGGGTGTCACCTTTCCCTGATCACCGGGTCACCTCCCACCCCTGAGGACTCCCAGACTGTGAGAGGGGGTAGGCCGGGCTTAGGAACCCCCCCCCCCCCACCTCCAATGCATGAATTTTCATGCACTGGGCCTCTAGTCTTTATATATGTAGTCTTCTCAATTTTCTCCTGGGAGGCATTACTGCAGCCATATTTTTCATGCTAGACTAACTATTCCTGATTCCAGTATGTCATATAATTGAATTGTAAAAAAAAGAACATAGAGCCCTGGCCGGTTTGGCTCAGTGGATAGAGAATCAGCCTGTGGACCAAAGGGTCATCTGGTCAAGGGCACTTACAGTGGTTGCAGGATCCTCTCTGGCCTGGGCCCTAGTCAGGGTGCATGCAGGAGGCAACCAATCAATGTGTTTCTCTCACATTGATGCTTCTCTGTCTTCCCCTCTCTCTTCTGCTCTTTCTGAAAATCAATGGAAAAATATCCCGGGTGAGGATTAAAAAAAAGAACATAGCAAACTTTTTGAAAAACTCAAATACATCACAAGCATTAAGGAACAACAAGCCATCTAACTTTAGAAGATACTATTCTTCAAATGTGAATTTGATTTAAAAATAAAAACAGCAAATCATTAATTTATTCATGTCAGGAATGTGTAGAACAAGTTATTACATAATTTCTAAAATGAATGGAGTTATCATAAACACAGATTTTTGGCTGATTAAACTAATATGAAATAATTTGTGTTTTCTAGTAATTAGAAGTGCTTTGAGACCAAACAATGGCTTTGTGTTTTTCATTTTGAGCACATCACTTTTATACATCATCTTTCTTGTATGCTTTCAAAATAAGCTCACTCAAACTAAAAGTTTATTACCCTTGTTCTTTCTCCACCAAAATGTAACAGATAATAATGAAAGTACAGTTAGATGTATAAGAGATTCCTTAAATATACTTCAATAAGAACTCATGGGTAACCAAATGTTTTATCTATTCCTAAGAGCCACAGTAAACAAAACCTTATTAAGTTGTATTATTATTGCTACTAATAAAAATAAGTGATAATAACAATAGCGCCTTACATTTAAATATTTTTATTGATTTCAGAGAGGAAGGGAGAGGGAGAGAGAGATATAAACATTAATGATAAGACAGATTCATTGATTGGCTGCCTCCTGCACACCCTTTATTGGGGTTCAAGCCCGAAACCTGGTCATGCACCCTTGACCATGTGCCCTCGAACCCAGGACCCTTCAGTCCACAAGCTAAAGCTCTATCCATTGAGCCAAACCAACTAGGGCAGTGGTCAGCAAACTGCAGCTCTCGAGCCACATGCAGCTCTTGAGCCGCGGTTTGCCGCTCTGTTGACTAATGTGTTTGCTGACCACTGACCTAGACTCTCGATTTCAATAATTACAGGCTGTTATTGTTCCTTGTGATTAAGCCCCTATCCCAGTGGTCGGCAAACTCATTAGTCAACAGAGCGGCAAACCGCGGCGGCTCGCGAGCCACAGTTTGCCGACCACTGAACTAGGGCATTAGCACCTTACTTTTAAATAACACTAAATGGTATATAAGACTTTTAACCTATCAGATGGCAGCTAACACCATTAATTTAGGTAAGTAAATGTGAAACATTAAATAAAATACATATTAAATTAGATGACACACAATCTTAAGATGACTCACTACTGTTTTCAAAATAAATTCCAAATGCCTTGCCTTTGCATGTAAGACCTTTTACTATCTGTTGGTAATCTCCCTTTGCAGGCTTCTCTTCTATTACAACTCTCCATTTAACATTGTTCCTGCCTCAGTAGACAGTTCATTAGCCTGCAAAAGAACCATATATTTTCTGGCCTTTGTACCATTACATAGGATCATTCTTCTACTTTATAGTCAAATAAGTTATCATTTAACATCTTTATTGCGTTCTGTAATGTTAAGTGAAATGATGTATAAGGAAAGCAATTTTACCATAAGCTAATTGATATAAACAAGAGTTATGTTCCTAGGGAATCTCATCAACATTATAAAGACTTTATTAGAGGACATTTGTTGTACTTTGTTGTAGCAGTTCTTATCGCACCTAGCTTGAGAGAACATATCTCTCTGGCCAGTATTGTTACAATGTATTTTTTTAAATATGTTTTTATTGATTTCAGAGAGAGAAAGGGAGAGGAGGGGATAAAAACATCGATGAGAGAGAATAATTGATCAGCTGCCTCCTGAACGTCCCCTACTGGGGATCGAGCTCGAAACCCAGGTATGTGCCCTGATGGGGAATCAAACTATGACCTCCTCGTTCATGGATTGACACTCAACCACTGAGCCACATCAGCTGGGCGCAATGTCTTTTTAAGTGGTCTCTCTGATTCCCAGTTTATAAACCCTTATCCTGCTGTAACCAAAAAAGTCTTTAAAAACTCCAGATACGATCATATCGAGAAGGCTAAAAAGGGCTAATTCCAATGTAACCCTGATATTCGGGGCTAGTGATCTGAATCCAAGCCAGCAAGCTCAGTGTACATTCCTGATAACCTATAATTAAGTACCTCTCTCCTTCCCAGATACTGGTCTTGCAGAACCTGTTACTCTGAACAGTGCACTGCCCCGGAGGGAGGGTTATTAACGCTAGCGCCAGGCCAGACCATCAGATATGGCCTGGAGACCCCCAACACCTGGGGGCCTTCTTGCAAGGCCCGCGAAAAGGACCGGAAACATAATCCATGTTTGTGGGACAAAGACCACAGGGAGGGAGATATTAAGGAAAGCCCCATGCGTGTTCCTTCACTCAGATTTGGAAGGCTGTTCCCTGAGTCCGCTGGCGTATTAAACTGTGTCCCTCCTTTTTTTCTCAGAAGTGTCCTTGGTTTTCTTTGGTCTTCTGCAACAATATCACTGTCTTTTTAAAAACTTCCAATATTCTCAAATCTTTTAACTCTCTTCCTCACTCTCTGTATTTCAGCCACACCTGCCCTTTTTCCATTTCTTGTAATAACTAAATTCTTCCCACCTCAAAGCCTTCATATATATGGAGCCCACACACAAAAAATATATAACACTTGAATAAATAAGTCTCTAATGACTTTAGAACCATTATATTAAAATTGGGCTTCTAATTTAAGCCATATATTTTTGTTGTCTCTTACATGCACCTGATAAAAACTGACACAGGCTTCTTCCAGGATAGAGTCCATTAACTGAACTTCAATGAAACCTATTTTCAATGAACATCTTTTTCAATCAAACCCAATCTCTGACCCCTGCACAAAATGAGAGGGGCAAGGCTCAAATGGGTGGGAAGCACATAGGAAAAGTAAACAAGAAAAACATAAAGTTTAGATATACCCAAATGTTTAGCAGGTTATCCTTGCAGGAATTCAGGATCTCAGAGACAAATGAACAGGTAGTAATCTAGGGTTCTGAACTGACAATCAAGGTGAAGACAGGCTATCTGGAAGAGTTGGCAAATATGTGGTATAATGTTGCTTCTACTCCTCCCTTCAGAGTCCAAAGAAGTTATTACTAATTAATCTTGTTTTAAACTAAGCTCAGGCATGATCTCAGAGTTCTTCTCAACCTACTGCCCTAGATGACCATATTACAAATTAATCATCATTATCTTCAAAATGAAAACTATTGACATTCTTGTTCTCACATACAGGATCAACTGATGAGGATCAAATTACCAAATTTAAGGAAAAGAACAATTAATCTTAATCACAGAAGACAAAAGATTAAACTTCTTCCCATTTCCTCTCTTTTGTCCTAAGGCTATTGACTTTAATGTCCCCAATACCTTCCCTAATTGTGGCATTTGCAACTTCCTCTTTCTGTATTAGATCACTCACTTGTGGTTTCTTTCATGGACACTGTATTATTAGGGCAAAGCTTCAAACCTATCCCACAATCCAGGCATCGGTCATGTTTACCATTAAAAACTATCTGCTATCTCATTTAAACATAATATTTTCAGAAAATAGTTCTTTCACTTTGAATTGGAGTCTTTAGAATCAGACACAGGCACAATATGTTGGGCTTGATGCTTTAGACTGGAATAAAATAAGTCAAATACATCTAGGAATATATGGAAATAGCTAGTGGTTGGAATTTAACATCATTTCACATTAAATCAGGATAATATCTTGGTAAAATAAAAAGTATATATACCCGTGGTAGGGAAAATTTGATGATCTACACCTCAGTGTTACCACCAAGATTAGGTTATAGTATGTAGCAAGGGTGAAGGGTTTCAGAGATAATTAAGGACCCAAATCACTTGACTTTTAAGTTAATCAAAAAGGAGATAATCCTTGATGGGCCTGACTTAACAGTTGGAAGCCCTTTAGAAAAGGGTCGAGACCTTCCCTTGAGGTCCAGCCGTGGGCATACTACGGCCCGCGGGCCGGATCCGGCCCGTTCTGCTGTTCTATCCGGCCCGTGGAACCGAAAGAGCGGAGGGTTCTCTTGCTCTCCCCTCCGCTCCTTTACTTTGAATTTATATTAGTTCACACAAACACTCCATCCATGCTTTTGTTCCGGCCCTCCGGTCCAGTTTAAGAACCCATTGTGGCCCTCCAGTCAAAAAGTTTGCCCACCCCTGTAAGAAGCTCCCCTGCTGGCCATATAGAACCTAATCACCATGAGTTCTACAGCTGTAGTAAGGAAGTAAATTGTGCCAGCAAACATGTGAGCTTGGAAGAGAATCCTGAGCCTCTAATGAAACCCCAGCCTCTAGCTAACACCTTGATTGAAAACCCTGAGCAGAATATCTAGCTAAGTTGTGCCCATACTCCTGATTCACAGAAACTGTGAAATAATAAATGGGTGTTGTTTTAACCCATATAGTTTGGGATAATTTGTTAAGCTGAGAACAATATTCCTGAAGAAAAATGTGCAGTGCTCTTTTTTCCCAAAATTAAATGTGTGTGCATATCAATAAACATATATTGATATATTGAGTGCTTGCTATGTGTAGTGAGTTGAACAGTGACCCCCGCTACCCCAAAATATATATGTCTATGTCCTAACCCCTGGAACCTGTGAATGTGTTCTTATTTGGAAAATAGATCTTTATAGATATAATTTAATTAAGGCTCTTGAATGAGATCATTCTGGATTTAGGATGAACTCTAAATCCAATAACCGGTATCTTTTTTTATTTTTTTTAATTTTTATTTTTTATTTTTTTAAATAAATCTTTATTCAGATTATTACAATTATTTCTCCTTTTTCCCCCCATAGCTCCCCTCCACCCCTTTCCCACCCCACCTTCTGCCCTTACCTCCCCCCCACTGTCCTCATCCATAGGTGTATGATTTTTGTCCATTCTCTTCATGAGCCCCCCATACCCCTTTCCCCCTGAGAATTATCAGTCCACTCCCTTTCTATGCCCCTGATTCTATTATATTCACCAGATTATTCTGCTCCTCAGGTTTTTAATTCACTTGATTTTTAGGTTCGCTTGTTGATAGATATGTATTTGTTGTTCATAATTTTTCTCTTTACTTTTTTCTTCTTCCTCTTCTTTAAGAATACCTTTCAGCATTTCATATAATACTGGTTTGGTGGTGATGAACTCCTTCAGTTTTTTCTTATCTGTGAAGCTCTTTATCTGCCCTTCAATTCTGAATGATAGCTTTGCTGGGTAGAGTAATCTTGGTTGTAGGTTCTTGCTATTCATCACATTGAAAATTTCTTGCCACTCCCCTCTGGCCTGCATAGTTTCTGTTGAGAAGTCAGCTGACAGTCGTATGGGTGCTCCCTTGTAGGTAATTAACTGTTTTTCTCTTGCTGCTTTTAATATTCTCTCTTTGTCTTTTGCTCTTGGCATTTTAATTATGATGTGTCTTGGTGTGGTCCTCTTTGGATTCCTTTTGTTTGGGGTTCTGTGGGCTTCCTGGACTTGTAAGTCTATTTCTTTCACCAGGTGGGGGAAGTTTTCGGTCATTATTTCTTCAAATAGGTTTTCAGTATCTTGCTCTCTCTCTTCTTCTGGCACCCCCATAATTCTGATGTTGGTACGCTTGAAGTTGTCCCAGAGTCTTCTTACATTATCTTCAACTTTTTGGATTTTTTTTTTTTGCTTTTTGCTTTTTCGGTTGAGTGTTTTTTGCTTCTTTGTATTTCAATTCGTTGACTTGATTCTTGTGTTCCTCTATTCTGTTTCTGGGTCTCTGTATAATACTTTTTATTTCAGTCAGTGTATGTTTAATTTCTAGTTGGTCCTTTTTCATATCTTCGAGGGTCTCGTTATATTTATCGGCCTTTTCTAGGATATTCTTAAAAAGCCTTATAACCGTGGTTTTGAATTCTATATCCAGTCGTTTGTTTTCCTCCATTTCTTTCGTTTGTGATCTGATTCTTTGACCCCGCATTTTCACTGATTCCCTGAGTTGGTAAGGTAGATATTTGTGCTAGGTTTCCAATATGGCCCAGTGGGTCTTCTTCCCCAGTTAACCTGAGGTGGACACTCTTGGTGCACCCCTTTGTGGACTGTGTGTACAGCCTTGTTGTAATTAAGTCTTTATTGTTGTTGGTATCACTGGGAAGAATTGACCTCCGGGTCAGTTGGCTGTAAGGATCAGCTGTGTCTATGCTGGGAGAAGCCCGGTGCTGGAGACAGCCCTATAGGATTAGACTTGCCAAATTGCAATAGCCTCTGTGCTCAGCTTGGATGGGGTGGAGCCTCAGTCTTGGCTTCCTGTCAGCCCCGCCCCTGCGCTCACATACGCTTTCAGTCCTCCGCCTTCCCCAGCTCGAGTCTCCGCCCGAGAGTCCAGACTCCCCCCACAAGAGCGTGGGTCCCCAGGGGCTCGCCTGGAACTGGGGTTCACTGCAGTCAGAACTGGGGCTCAGTGCAGTCAGAATCCTCTGACTCCCCTCCACTAGGGAAAGCCTGTGGCAATCCCCGCAGCCTTTGTGCGCACCAGCGCTCGCGCGCGTGTGCACTTTCAGTCCTCCGCCTTCCCAGGCTCCCGAGTCTCCGCCCGAGAGTCCAGACTCCCCCCACAAGAGCGTGGGTCCCCAGGGGTTCGCCCGGAACTGGGGTTCAGTGCAGTCAGAACTGGGGTTCAGTGCGGTCGGAGGCTTCCTTCCCTCTTCCGCCAGAGGAAGTCAGCCAGGCTCTCAGCCGCCCTTCCTCTCTGCGCGCACAAAGCCCCTTTGCCGTACCTCCAATTCTCTGTGAGCTTTTCTCCTTCCTTCTAGTTGTAGAATTTTCACTCAGCCTGCTTTCCTGTGGTTCTGGATGGTATCCGTTCTGTCTTTTAGTTGTAGTTTTGAAATTGTTGTGCGAGGCAGCAGTTTAGGTGTTTACCTATGCCGCCATCTTGGTTTCTCCTACAATAACCGGTATCTTTATAAGATACAGGAGAGGGATATTTGAGACAAAGAGAGACAGAGGGAGGGCAAAGCCATGTGGAGATAGAGGCAAAGATTGGAGTTCGAGCCCACTAGGCAAGGAACACCTGAGGCCACCAGAAGCTTAAAGAGGCAGATTTTCTCCTAGAGCCTCCAGAGGGTGTGTGGTACTACTGACAACTTGATTTTGGACTTCTAACATCCGAAACTGGGAGAATAAATTTCTGTTGCTTTAAAGCCACCAAGTTTGTGGTAATTTTTTTTTAATGTATTTTATTAATTTTTTACAGAGAGGAAGGGAGAGAGATAGAGAGTTAGAAACATCGATGAGAGAGAACATCGATCAGCTGCCTCCTGCACACCTCCCACCGGGGATGTGCCCGCAACCAAGGTACATGCCCTTGACTGGAATCGAACCCGGGACCTTCCAGTCTGCAGGCCGACGCTCTATCCACTGAGCCAAACCGGTTTCGGCTGTGGTAATTTTTTTTTATGGCAGCTCTAGAAACCTAATATGCTATGTGTGCAGCAATGAGGGGAGGCAAAAAGATAAACTGCAGATTCTACCATCCAGGAATTCATAGTCTAGTATAAAATCTATGATAGACAAAAATAAAATAAATAAAATAAAATATACAGTGTCCCATGACAAAAAGAGAAGTAGAAAGAGAAATCTGGTGTGAAAAGAGGGAAAATCTGCATCTGGACCTGGCAATTAGGTAGAGTTTCCTAGAAGAAAAAAAATTTTAATGGAAGTAAAGAATGGGCATGAAGATAGGTGAGAAGTATATTTCACATAGAAGAGCAAGAGGCAGATAGAAGAGAAGTAGACACTTGTGAAAACCTGCCTTTTTTTTTTTTTTTTTTTTTTTTTTTGGTTAGAGCAGCCTGCCACCTGTCATCCACTGTACATTAGTTCTATCTAGTGTGTCTGCTATAAAGTTCCAACATTTAATATGTTTTCATTCAAGAGTTCAAAGGTTTTATGTAAATTCAAAAAGCTATATCAAGTTCTAATTATATGATTTTGTATAAATCAGAGAAAGTAAATTCTTCTCTTTCAAGTATTAGGCACTAGTGTGTACCATTAGGCAAAATGGTACAAAAATAGAAACTTCAAACCCTATAGCTGTGTCAACATAGTACATAAGATGAATGTGCATGTCTGATGTTGCCCACATATAGGTAATAATACCAGTCCAATGCTCACTGACCTTTGTACCTTCAATCCTAGTTTTTACATCATTCAAAATTTTGCATTTGAAATGGTGTCATGACAAGTTTTATCAGTTAGACCAGTGGTCGGCAAACTGTGGCTCGCGAGCCACATGCGGCTCGTGAGCAGCTGTTTGCCGCTCTGTTGACTAATGAGTTTGCCGACCACTGAGTTAGACTCAACAGGCAATTTGAGGATTCATTTTTATTACTGCAGCTACCCAGTATTTAAAATTAGTAAACTAATCTGCCCATGAAAATTGAATTCTAAAAATTATTATCCCTGTGGTAACCAATAGGAAATAGAAAGCATATTGCCTGGAGTTTTGCAAAACACACAGGTGTCAGAATTAAAATAGAACTAGTCAGGAAAAATTCTAATATAATTATTAGTTGCATCAGTGTAAAACCCATTTTATGATTGTATATGGTTTGAAGGTGAAAATTTGATTAGAAAATGTACATGTCCTAAACCTGTAATCAGCTCAATTGGTAGAGAAAAACATGAAGTGTTTATAACAAGTATCACACACACAGATGATTCTAAGTACACTTTTACAGTCAAGCCACTAAATTCTTACCTTCACTATTGTCATCTGTAAAATGATAATTAAGCACACAGAAATATTGTGAAAAGGAAATGAGATAATGGGTATACAAGTGCTTTGTAAACTCAAAGTCATGACTACATCTAATGATGAGAGATGAAGACGTCTTTAATAAGGAAATCCATGAAAAACTCAACAATGTTGACACACTAAATAAAATAAAATTACCGGAATAGTAAACAGGTAACAAATCTAACAGATTCATATCTCACATCAAAATTTTCCACTTTTAATGTTAATTGAGGTCCTCATAATCTATAATAACAGAGCTTTTGGCAGAAAGTTGAGGAAATCTCTAAAAAGAGCCAAGGGCCATGGGCATGATCCAGATAAAACTGGGCATTCTTACCCCCAGTTTAAAGCCCATTTCAGCATAGTGACACATGGAAATGAAACTCAAATTGAACTCCAAAACTCCCTGAAGAGCAATATGCAGCTTTATAGATGATTTCATGAGGATACAATAAAGGGAACTGGCAGTGATCACATAGCCAAACTTCCTAAATTTTATTTCACTGATTTCTTTACTCTAAATTCTAAATTTTATTGTCAACTAAGATTACTTTGATCTCTTTCTCTCCCCACAAAACTTTCTACTAATATGGTCTTTCTGGATTTATTCCTCTCTTTGGTGTTTCTCACTTCATCTTGCTTCCTGAATCTTTTATATTTCTGAATCTTTGTCTCCACGTACATTTTACTTTAAACATTCCCATAACCTTCTCTAAGATTTTTCAACGTTTCACCTCAAAATATTATGCTGCTTAACAAAAAAAGGTGATAATTAAGAAGCACAAAGTTTTCTCCTTCTTAAAAGTAGAGTAAGTGTACAGCTCAGTGGTTGAGTGTCAACCTGTGAACCAGGAGGTCCCTGGTTCAATTCCGGTCAAGGGCACATGCTCAGGTTGCATGTTCGATCCCCAGTAGGGGGCATGCAGAAGGCAGCCAATCAATGATTCTCTCTCATCATTAATGTTTCTATCTCTCTCCCTTCCTCTCCATTCCTCTCTGAAATCAATAAAAATATATTTTTAAATAATAAAATTAGAGTAAGTCCTAAAATGTGTCAACTTGAAATTCCTAATATCCAATAGATTAGAGGGCAGCAAAATAAGGCCTTGCAGCTGTATATGACAAAGCTCATGCATTAAAGGACATACATTCCCCTCCCATTCCACAGGAAGAGATACCTGGTTCTTCTCCACAGGCTTAATTTTAACATTTAAACAAGGTTAAAATGCTGAAGAATGTATGTATATATGTGTGAAATGATTTCTATATATTAATGTAATTACATATGCTTTATATTGTGTAGAGGGCCCCCTGGGAAGGCACTTGGGCATTTCTTTAATTATTGTCATCTGAACTCAGGGCGATAGGCCGAGCCACCTCCTGGGAAGATGCTTCCCCAAAAAGTCTGGACATGTTATCAGCTTGGCCTTCATATCAGCCCAGGTGTTGGCCTATCAAACTTTGATATGTAAATCCAGGCAAGCACCAGGAATGCTAGGACCTACTCAAGAATGCAAATAAGCTTCTTTGATTCTAAGTTTTGGTGATACTTCCTGGTATTTGGAGGTATAAAATAAATGTGCTGCATGGGCTCCGGGGTCCCTGCCTCTCCTTCAGAGAGGATGGTGTCCCACCTGGCTCCCAGATTTGTTTCTATCTTTCTATCTGGTCTCTTTCTTTTATTTCTTAATCCCTAGCTCCTCCACTCAGAATCGGACCTGTTCCTTTTCCGTGCTGACGTGGAAAAGAGAGAACACCTCTACAATATTGTACAATGTGTTATATAACATATGTATGTATATACTAGAGGCCTGTAGGGATCGGGCCGAAACCAGCCTGGTGCATGGATTCATGCACTGGTGGGGTCCCTTAGGCTGGCCTGTGGGGAACAGGCCAAAACCAGCTCTCTGACATCCCCTGAAGGGTCCTGGATTGTGAGAGGGTGCAGGCCAGGCTGAGGGACCCCACTGGTGCATGATTGGGGCTGGGGAGGGACTGTGGGAGGGCTCCAGGGCATGTCTGGTCCATCTCACTCAGGCCTGATCAGCCGGACCCCAGCAGGAAGCTAAACTGCTGGTCAGAGAGTCTCTGCCCTGGTGGCCAGTGAGCATCATACTGACTGGTCAAACAGTCAAATGATCGGACACTTAGCATATTGGGCTTTTATTATATAGAATTATTAATTAAAATGGCACATGGAGCAAACAATGGCAACTAGATCAGAAATGAAATAAGCATTCAGAAATAGATTCAAATCTATCTATAAAGTGAATATGTCATAATGGTAGCATTTCATTGGGGAAGATAAATTTTAAATGACCTTAAAACATTTTTTAAATAAAATGAAACTGCTATGTTTATTCATATAAATATAAATTTATTCCAAAGACTTATTGATATTTTAAATAATTGGGAGGGTTATTTCCCAAAAGTTCACATAAATAAATTTGGAATGGAAGGCACTGAACCAAAAGAAATAAATGAAGTTTTCAAGCATATACTAGTAAAATAGAAAAACCAGTAAATATTGTGAAAGTCATTATAAGAAAAGTTCAAGTGCCAGGTGTCAACCTGGAGAAAATGCAACATAATTAGTAAAGGACTGATCCATCCCATAAAAAACAAACAAACAAAATAAAACAAAAAAAACAGCTTCTATAATCCTATGAAAAGATAATAGAAAAATATAAATGTAAAAAAAAAAAAATGGAATGTATGTGCTGGATATCTCCTGTTTGCCCTCCCATTTCCAATCCCTGCTCTTTTTATGGCTCTATATCCAGGATGTTGACCCAAAGGGATTACATGAACTCTATTGCCCCTTAGCTTCTGGTAGGGTTTGGCCAATGGGAGGCCCTGTAGAGGATGAGGGTAGAAGAAGAATGAGGGAGGTTTATTTTTCCCCAGATATCATTTTGCCAGGTTACTATGGGCTGGCTGTGTCTCTACTAAAGAGTGACTTTTCATAGATTATGTATATACTAGGAGCCCAGTGCATGAACTCATGTACCTTGAAAGGAACTGTGGGCCGCGAGGCTGCCATGGGCACAGGGGCAGGTCTTGGCCCATCCTCTGAACCCATGCCTGGCCCCTCCCACCATGGCCCTGTCCCCTGTCTAATGGTGCAGTGATCGGGACTGGCGCCAGCAGCAGTTGTGAGCGGAGCTGTTGCCGACAGTTAGTGTGAGAGGCAGCTGCTAGTCTCAATCGTCCCTCAGGGCTTCTCCACTTCCCCCTGCTCTTGAGGGGTGACCAGGTGCTGGCAGCAGGTGCAAGTGCTGGGCGGGACTGCAGCACGTGAGAGCAAAGAATTTTCAGTAACCACCAGAGGCAACTGATGCCCTGCCTTGGTCTGGCACACCCATTCACCTGCTCTACCATCTCACCACAGCCAACACCCACCATGTTCTGCGCTCTGCTGCCTGCTGAAAACATCCACCATGTTCCACGCTGGTGCTCAGCACATGTCATAGTGACCGGTTGTTCAGTTGTTTTGGTCTATTTGCATATTAGCCTTTTATTATAAAGGATATTAACATATAATGAGTTTATTAATTTCTTAATGAAATAGCCATTATTAAAATACTTAATTTTAAAGTCCAATATGTTACGTTTACATAGATAAGAGCTCACTGAGGTCCTTAAAATTTTTAAGAGTATAAAGTAGTGTGGAGCCCAAAAAGTTTGATAACCACCACCTGAAACACTACACTCATATGTATAAATGAACCCTTTTAGTTAATCCTCCTAAATTTGCCTCAGTTGAGTATGTCATGTGTCATTGACCAGGACCCTGAATGGTACACTGGATATTCAAGAAGAGATATAAACTATCAGTAAACCTCACTAGTAATTAATACAATGGAAAGATAAATTTACATCAGACAAATTTTTCCGGAAAGAATTGTAACATCAAATTGTGTCTGAAAGTATAAAGAAAGCAAGCATGTTCATATTGATTTGGAGTATAAATTAGCACAAAATTTTGGAGGGCAATTTGGCAGTAGCTCTTAAAAATGGAAATGTAAATGTTTTATGACCCAATATTTTAAATTCTAGGAAACTATCACTCAGAAATAAAATTTTGAGTAGTTAAAAACATTGGTACAATAATATTATAGCACTTTTCCAATATAAAAACAAAAACAAAAAAATATATGAATGTTCATCAATATCAAATTAGATAAAATATTGCATAATAATTAGATGCCATGGAAGTGTTTATAAACAAGTACAAGTTAGATCTTTATATACTTAGCCTATAACTATAACTATACTATATTAAGGGAAAATGGTAAGTTGCAAAATTATATATACACATACCCTATATAATAAAGAGCTAATATGCTAATTAGACTGAACAGCAGAATGAATGTCTGGAGGAAGCCGGGGCTGCGAGGGCGGGCCAAAGCAGCTGGGGCTGCTAGGGCTGAGCCCCTTGCACGAATTTCATGCATCGGGCCCCTAGTATATTTATATATTAGAACATTTAGAATAATAATAATAATAATATATATATATATATATATATATATATATATATATATATTAGAACATTTCATGTACATATGCATACATGTATATCACTCTGTGTAAGGATGAGAATACCTGAAACAAATTATTTCATAAATTAGATTGGAGGAGTGGATGTAGAGATTTTCACAAAAAGTAAACTTTTAAAGACAAAACAGAAGAATAGGGGGGAAAATTGTAGTCTGAAGCTATTTAACATGTGAAAAAATTAGCCAGCAAAACTCACTCTGAGAACATTATTATACTGTTGATATTCAATGATATTCATAATAATGATTATGGCTTCATAAAATAATTTTATGCTCAGTTTTATTTTTGTACAGATTTATAGTATGCTAGTCTATAGCTCACATGCACATTTTATTATCATCATAAAATAAGCAACAATTGCTGTAGCTTTTTCACTCTTCCATGACAGTTTGCTCCTAGTGCCCTTGTGCCCTTCTGGTATTTAACTCTCTCTCACCCTAGCAGTAATCAGTTCTGGTATCACATGTTTTGAAACTCATTCAGACCAATGTATTAACTCTCTCGGTTTTTGCTTTGTTTAACTTATGTCCAATCCATTAAAACCTAACCCAATAAAACAAAAAACAAGTGAACCTAGTATAGCATTGTAAGATATGAATTTAAGTTCTGTCTATATCAGTTATGATACATAAATTAGGCAATCTATGATATCACTGAGTTCTAGTTTCTCATCTGTAAGATAGAAATACTACCTTGTTTCTAGAGATACTCTGTGTTCCAAATCAAGTTAGGTATATAAGAGTGCCTAATATTTCAGTAAGTTAGTTGAATTTGAATAAAAAAGGTTTTATCTCATTATAAAAATTGTTAAGCAATGAAGAGAGGTTGGGCATAATATTTGGGGTGTCTGGGATATTTTTTCTCCTAAAAGCTGTCCATAATTATTAAGGATCCTTTAGTCATTAGGTGTAGTTGGTCGATTACAAGCTGAATAAGACATTTTTAAGATGAATCACATTGCCAAATTTCTATTCAACTCCTCTCAGGCAAGGAAGGTTTAGGAAGAGGGAATTCCTGATCAAAATACAGAAATGAGAGGGCATTTCATTTAATAGATATTTACTGAATGACTTATGACTTCTGGGTATCAAGCACTGTTTTAATTCATATATATATATATATATATATATATATATATATATATATATATATGAACAAACCAGGAAAGTTATGTCCTTTTTGGGCTTACATTCTAGTGTGAGAGGAAAAAAATAAAAAAATAAATAAAATATTTTAAAAATACAATTTCATACACAGGGTTGGGCAAAAGTACATTTACAGCTGTGAGTATGTCAGTTTATTCCTGTATTATTTTTTAATAGCTATTGTATTATTTTTCATACAAACAACTGTAAACCTACTTTTTTTTTAATCCTCACCCAAGGATATTTTTACATTGATTTTTAGAGAGGGAAAGACAGAAATATTGATGTGAGAGAAACACATCGATTGGTTGCTTCCACACGTGTCCCAACCAGAGAGCGGGTCAGGGAGGAGCCTGAAAGCAAGGTATGTGTCTTTGACAGGATTCAAACCTGGGGACCTTTGGTGCACAGGCTGATGCTCTATCCACTGAGCCAGACTGGCAAGGGCTGTAAACCTATGTTGTGCCACTCTCTATAGGTAAGTGTTAGGGAACAAAAGAACTGGGTAAGGAAATTGTGACCATAATGGGCTAGGAGTGCTCCTTTCTTGGATGTGCAGGGAGGAGTACTCTCTGAGAAGGTGATTTGACCAGACATGAAGGAGGTAAGGGAATGAGTTTTAAAGATATTAGGAGGAAGAGCATGAACAGCATCCCCAATAGAGGAAAGAGTAAGTGGGAAGGCTCTGAAGTTTGTTTGAGAAATAGCAAGTTGCTCAATGTAACTGGAGCTGAGGGAATGATGTTCAGACAGGCAAAAGGAGGCAAACATATAAAGAATTATAGGGCCTTATTTGTAGTTTGGCATTTACTCAGATCCACCTTAACCCTTTTTTTTTTTATTGATTTCAGAAAAGAAGGGAGAGGGAGAGAGAGATAGAAACATCAATGATGAGAGAGACTCATTGATTGGCTGCCTCCTGCACACTGGGAGCCACACTGGGTACCAAGCTGGAAACCTGGGCATGTGCCTTGGCCAGGATTCAAACCTTGACCTCCTGGCTCATAGGTCGACACTCAATCATTGAGCCACGCCAGCCGGGCAGATCTACCTTAACTTTTAACAAGATCACTTGGACTGTTATGTTGGAGACATTACAGTGTGCCAAACTCAGCACAAATATTAAAGGCAGAACCAGCAGAATTTCCAGAATATGAAGTGAGAGAGACAGATTGGCATGAAATCCCTGTAGAATGGTAAAATGACAAAGATAGATAAGATTAGAGCGAAGAGTAGGACTGGCTGATAGATCTAATTCTCTTTTGGACATGTTAAAAGCAAGGTGTGTCTTAGATTCCCAAGTGGAGATATTGTATGTGAGTCTGGATCCAAGGTATCACTGGAATATCAATTGTATGTGAAACTATGTTATAGGATGAGATTATTGAGAAAAAGTATACATCGAGGGAAGAGGGCAGAGGATGGCTTACTCAATACATTCCAATATATAGAGACCAAAGGAAGAAAGATACCAAGAGAGAATGAGGTGAAAGAAAATGTAAGTTGAGTGGTAAACAAGGCGATCCTGCTGCCTCAAAGTGTAGGAACACTTTTCAGAATGAAGGAGTGGCTAAGTGTGTCAACTGCTGCTGGAAAAATGAGTAATGTGAGGGGAGGCAATTGGGAAAGATAGAGGTTGCTGGTGACATTGATAGGTGTGCTTTCAGTGGAGTGGTGAAGAAGAGTATCTCAATATCACTGGTGATAAGACAAAATTCAGGCATCTGCTGGTGAAGTGAGGCAAACAGAAATTGGGGGAATAATGGGATTAGTCCAGATGGTCTCTTATAGGATGTCATTTCTCAGCTATTAATGAAAAGTTAAATTATGTCTAATGTATGCTCTTAAAGAAGGTTAAGAAACATGTCCATAAAGGTTACCCAGAAGGATATTAGCTCTAGGAGAGGCAGTGCAGTGCAGAAAAGAGCAGAACTCCAGACTCATCTCTGCCACCTAGTAGCTGGAAAAGATACATTGGACAGGAGATCTAAACACTCTGTGTTTCAGTTTCCTCATTTGTAAAATGGGGATAGAGATATTAACTATCTCACAGGTTTGTTATAAGGGTTAAATAATTTAATGTATGGAAGGTATTTAACCACAGTAACCTCAAACAGAGTAAAAAAACAAAATGCTAAAATATTACTATTATTAAATAAATAATTTTACTTTTATGCAAAATGAATGTATAGGCTAATTCCTATATCCCAAATTCTGCACTAATGAGGTGCTCTCCCTCCTGCATGTACATAAAATCACTTGAAACAGGTCTAATTCCCAAAACAAGCCATGTTTATCTCTCTGTACAATTTTACTTTTTCTCCTTTTACTCTGCATTTGTGGATCGTTTAATTATAATAAAGGGAATTTTATTTCAACTTCTATTAGTAATTAAATGCATGCTCTTTCATTGCAGCAACATTCCTGAAAGTAGATATTAATATTATAGTATAATTGATCTGCTGGTCTTATATTATCAGGGACTTCTCCCAGTTTGGGTTGAGAAATTATTCAGATGAAACAGTGGAAATGAACTCTGATGCTCACCATAAGGATTCACATATAGTTTGCCCAGAAAGCTAGTTGTTGAAAATGGTTAGTGTAATAAAGGGTACTGGGATACTAAACCCAGTACTTAAAAAAGCTAAGAGGACAAAGTGTGCAATAGCATGAAAGTTTGAAAAGTATATTTTGGTCAATAAAAAAAAATAGTTTCTTTAACCTTTAGTAGCTCAAGTCAAATAAGTTATCCTAGAGTAGAAGGATTTTGTGCCTTTAGAATGTACCCTAAAACACCCTATCTAATAAAGAGGGAATATGCTAATTGACCCTTACACCATTGCAAATATGGCATCACCCACAGCCAATAAGGAGGGAATATGCTAATTGACTGTCATGCCTTCAAAGGTGGTGGCACCCACAGTCAAAAGATGGTGGTACCCAGTCCCCTCAGCTCTGCCGGGGCAGCAGGCATGCAGCAAGGCCGGGCCTGCCCCCAGTTGGGCCCAGCCTCTCCATGTGCGTGCCTCTGGAGTCTCCCTGTCCCCTCAAACCCCCAGCCGCCCAGGGTTGGCCCGAGGTGCAGGCAAGTCTCAGATGGTGGCTGCCCAGCTGCCCAGGGCTGCCCGAGGCTCAGGTAATCAGGGCTGGCGAAGGCTTCCGCTGCCAGCAGTGGCAGCAGCAGAGGTGTGATGGGGCATTGCCTTCCCCAGATCGCCAGGTCACCTCCCGCCCCTGAGGGCTCCCGGATTGTGAGAGGGGGCAGGCCAGGCTGAGGGGACCCCCCCACCTCTAGTGCATGAATTTTCAGGCAGTGGGCCTCTAGTTTTTAATAAAATGCAGTGTTTTGTTAACAGTTTATAGGTATTTTACTCATTTAACAAACTTAAGCTCTTTGGTTCTACATATTTAATTATACTACATCTATAACCCTGCACAATGTGTAGTAGATCCACACTCCCAAATCCAAGCCCCTATTCTGGTAGTGTCTCCAACAGGTAACAATTATTAACTGTCAATAAAATAGAAAGTTTGATGCTATAGAAGACAATGGAGGCCAGGAGATGAACAAAACACAACCATTCCCAGATTTTAATGCATGTTTTAAATCATTTCCATGGGAACCAACATTTGGCACAAGGGCCACTATTATGAAAAACAGTTAGAAGGCAGCTTCTACCAAGCCAGATGGTTAATTTGTAACAAGGGAATATAACTAAAAGGAATTGTATTATATAACTCCTAAAAACCATTGATAATGAATTCAAATGGACTAAATGACTGGGCCCTCTTCCAACTCTCTGTCATTGGGCCAATCTGTGGCAACAACATTATCAACCACAAGATGAAGCACTACTAATTGCAAGGTGTCTAAAAAGGTAAATATAACAGCTAAAGAAATATGAGTAAACATATCTAGACTTATCAGGAAAGACAGGGTCAAGAACCCTGAGGTTCTCTAAATAAAGCTACATGAGGGGAAGCAACAAGGCAGCGGGGAAAAGTGTGTTGGCTTAAATTCTCAGAGCAATTAGAATAAAACTAATTACCTAGATTAACTGTCAGTAACTTTCAAACCAGCATTGTGTAATGTCACTTTGCACTGCATAGAATCTGAGCATTCACTGATTTTAGTGCTAAAAGGAACACTAGAGATTCAGTGAGTTACTCAAAGTAACACAGCAAGTTATTGACACAGCTGGGATATAGCCCTGAGGCTAAGACTTAAGATAAGCAGTCCAGTGAAATTTATCTACACACACTGCTCCCTTGAGGAAGTGCTGGACCTTGTTCTTAAGGAAATTCTTGGAACAACTATTTTCCAGGGTCCCCTATGGGACAACTTATTCATTACCATACTTGCAGCCACACGCTGAGACCCAGAATTTAAATTGAAGTGGGACATAATCTTTCTCTTCCCTGGAGAGTAACTTTAGTTATAAGGCTTATATAAGAAAATAATACCCCTAGACATATTTGCACGTGCACACACACACACACAATAACGTATTGCTATATGGAAACAATATATCAATACCTTAAGGTTAAATTTTTGAAGCTGCAACTTTAAATTTGTCATGACTTTGAGAAAAATTAGTTTCTTCATATCTCAATTCTCCTAGATTTAAAATAGGTTTAATGATGACCATCTCAAAATGATATTATGAATCTAATTAATCCTTTAATTATGAGAAAACACATTACAACAAAACCAATTTCATAAGAAGGAACACATTACCTGTAAGGTTTCATTAACTGGTGTATAATTTTTACCTTTCTCTTTCTTTCCTTATTCATCATAATTTATTGATTGTACTAACCATATTTTAGTAAAAAACTACAAAATGAAGATGATGTTTAGTATATAAATGAAACATACTTGTTGAACAGTAAAACTACTTCTCTGAAAATTCCACATCATAAATGTTTTTAGAAATCTAAAAAATATGAGCACTCTAACATTTGTGACTCAAATTTGTTTACTTCTACTATGTTTTAAAGAACAGATATTTTGTTTTATTTTTTTTTCTCACTGCTGAAGGAATGATCTTTAAATGTCATCAGCAGCCACATTATCTTATTTTGGATGACCACTCCATAATATAAAGGAAAAGACCCACTTTGCATTAGTTTGGCTGGTAGAGAAGATATTTAAATTGATAATGAGTTTTTGTGAATATTAATTTTAAGAAAATACTCTCAATCACTCCCTATACTCATTCAAAATGCTAACAAGACAACTTTATCCCTGTGATTGCAGAATACATCAGAACTGGCCCAAATATGATTGCTTGTTCATCCGTAGTGCTCTCAGTGGGCTCTCCTAGAACATGCTTGCACAGTAGACATTGTTCTGTGCTTTCAGTCATAATTTAATGGAGAAATCATGGTAGACTCTACTTAGGAAAAAGCATCAATTCAGCATCCAAAGGTGGCTCCTGAGTCCTGTGAAAAGATATCTTGGACACCAGATTCATTGTCTTTGCTCTATGGACTCATTAAGACATCAAGGACCAAATTTGGCCTCAGAATTTTCACACTCTCAAATTTGGCCACAGAGAGTGCTACATTAGTAATTCTGTATAGAGATAGTCTAAATAAAGAAAATAAATTACTCTCAAATGCATTTAACCCTCTTCCCTTGATCTTTGTATCCTCTTAAAGATATTGTTAGGATTTCATGCCCTAGCCCATTTGGCTCAGAGCATTGACCTGCAGACTAAAGGGTCCTGGGTTCTATTCCAGTCAAGTGCACATGCTCGGGTTGCAGGCTCGATTCCCAGTAGGGGGCATGCTGGAGGCAGCCAATCAATGATTCTCTTTCATCATTGATGTTTTTCTCTTTCCCTCTCCCTTCCTTCTGAAATCAATAAATATTTTTAAAAATTTTAATAAAAGAAAAGATGTTAGGATTTCAGATGAATTTCATAAGAGTGTGATCGTGGCACCCAGCTGTAAAGATGGATGCAGCCACAAAGGGAGCCCTCCCTCCACATTTGGCTCTACCTGACCTAGCTCTTGTCTCATCACCGCACTCCTGTCACTACCCCAATTACACAGAGAATATTATTTACTCCTGCCTTACCTACTTCATGAGTCACACTACGTACCCATTTCTGTACAGGAACTTCTCAAGCATACATACTCCCTACCCCCAAATAGGGTTCTACTCTCTCAGGCCTAATTCATGTCATTTATCATGGGGTCTCACTCATCTTCCTCAAGCCATATCTATTACTAAGCAGTTGGAATTTTCTTCCTGAATCCATCAAGGACTAGATGTTTCTATCTTTGTTATTGGTGTGTACAAGTAGCAGCCTTTATTTAGTACTAGTGGCCCGGTGCATGAAATTCGTGCATGGGGCGAAGTGTCCCTCAGCCTGGCCTGCACCCTCTCCAATCTGGGACCCCTCGAAGGATGTCCTACTGCTGGTTTACAGGGATAGGGCCTAAACCAGCAGTCAGACATCCCTCTCACAATCTGGGACTGCTAGCTCCTAACCGCTCACCTGCCTGCCTGCCTGATTGCCCCTAACCACTCTGCCTACCAGCCTGCTTGCCTCCAACTGTCCCCCCTGCTAGCCTGCTTGCCCCCAACTGCCCCCCCCTGCTGGCCTGCTGACACCCACCTTCCCTCCCTGCTGGCCTACTCTCCCCCAACTGCCCCCTGCTGGCCTGCTCACTCCAAACTGACCCCCCTGCTGTCCTGATCACCCCCAACTGACCCCCACTGATGGCCTGCTTGACCCCAACTGCTCCCCCTGCTGGTCTGCTCACCCCCAACTGCCCCTGCTGGCCTGATCACCCACAACGCCCCCCCCTCCCACCGGTCTGATCACCCACAACTGCTGTCCCATTCTGGACTGATCACCCACAACTGCCCTCCCCTCTTGGCCTCTAACTGCCTCTACCTTGGCCCTGCCACCATGGCTTTGTCCAGAAGAACATCCAGAAGGTCTTCTGGAAGGTCTCCCAGTATAATTAGCATATTACCCTTTTACTAGTATAGATGGAGGCCTGTTGCATGGGTGGGGGCCAGTTGGTTTGCCCTGAAGGGTGTCCCGGATCAGGGTGGGGGTTCCCTTGGGGCATGGGGTGAGGGGCCTGTGGTGGTTTGCAGGCCGGCCATGCCCCCATGGGGTGAGGGTCCCCGCTGAGGGGCGTGACCAGCCTGGGTGTGGGGCTGAGGGCTGTTTTCAAGCTGGCCACACCCCCTTCAGGGTGGGGATTCCCACTGGGGTGCCTGGCCAGCCTGGTTGAGGGGCTGATGGCTGTTTGCAAGCTGGCCATGCCCCCCAGTGGGGACTCTTACTCCATGGGGATGTGGCCAGCCTGGGTGAGGGGCTGAGGGCCGTTTTCAAGCTGGTGATGTCCCCCCGGTGATCCAGGCCCCCAGCCACTCCTTGAGCAGAGGCCAGGGCTGGCTGGAAGCCTGGGTTGTGCCCAGCGACCCAGGCCCCCAGACCTTTCTTCTCCCCAGCCACTCTTTGAGTGGAGGCCCGGGCCAGCTGGAAGCCTGGGTTGCCCCTGGCAACCCAGGCCCCCAGCCACTCCTTCAGTGGCGGCCAGGGTGGTTGAGAAGCTTGGCTTCCTCCATCGCCGGAGGCAACCCCAGCTTCCTGCTAGCTCCAGCTCTGTGGCTGCTGCCATCTTTGTTGGGTTAATTTGCATATTCACTCCTGATTGGCTGGTGGGCATAATGGAGGGACGGTCAATTTTCATGTTTCTCTTCTATTAGTGAAGATCCCCTACCCAAGTGCTCAATTGGAAACTGCAACCCAGTATTCTCTAAATATGATTTTTTTCTCTAATGAAATCCCATATATCAAGACTGACTTACCCTACAACTAGATCCTGGGCTTGAGGTCAGAAAAGGAGCATCACTCCATGGACACAGACAATAGGGTGGTGAAGACCTGGGGTGGGGTGGAGGGCGTCATGGTAGAAGAAGGGGGGACATATGTAATACTTTCAATGATGAAGAATTATTTTAAAAAGAAAAAAAAAGAAGAAGTACACCCCTCACCAACTGTGGGGTCCTATCTAAGAATACACCAAATGTACTAATGGATTGGAATCGGGGCATGATAGGAAGTAAAGAATCAAGAATGACTGCTGTGTATGTGTACTGAACCATTGGAAGAATGGATTTGACATCTGTTGATGGAGTAGGAGGTTTGGGCATAGAAACCAAGCTTTTGCTACCAAAGTGTCAAGTTCAAGCTGCCTATGAGATATCCGATTTATCTATGAGACTGAACGACATGACCAAGCAGGTAAATGAGAATCAAAGACCAAGAACTGAGCCCTGAGACAATGTTACATTAAAAAGCTGAAGAATTGGAGAGCATTATGGTAAGCTAAATAAGCCAGTCAGTGAAAGAGAAATACCACATGATTTTACTCATTTATGGAAAATAAAGAACATTATAACCTGATGAACAAAAAGATAGATACAGAGGCAGAGAAGCATCAAACATACTGTCAAATTACAGCGGGAAGGCTGGGGAGCAGGGACGGAAGTAAGAGATCAACCGAAGGACTTGTATGCATGCATATAAGCATAAACAATGGATGCAAGACATTGGGGGGGGGGTGAGGGCATTTATGGGAGTGGTGTGGGGGGAGAAATGGGGGATATGGACACATGTAATACCTTCATCAATAAAAAAAAAGAAAAAAAAAAACTGAAGAAAAGGGGAAGCTGCAACATAAGAGGCCGAAAAGAGCATACAATAATGTAAGAGGAAAATGAAGAGTATGTGCTATTCTGGGATACAAATGAAGAGAGTGCATCAAAAAAGGAGGGAGTGATAAACTGAGTGAAATGCTACTGATGGATAGATTAAGGTGAAATTGAGAAATTATTAGTAATTTTAGAAATGTTGGAGCCATTGATGATTTTGGTGAGAGTAGTTTTGGTAGAGTGATGGAGGCAAGGGCCTGATTTCCCAGAGATTTTGAAAGAATATAAGCTGAAGAATTAGAGAGAGTGAATATAGATACTCCTTACAAGAAGTTTTGCAGCAGAGGATTAAAAAAATGAGACAGTAACTGCAAGGAGATTTTTTAAAAAAGAAAAAATATATTGTATCTGTTCTTTGGTGGATTACAATGGAAGAAATTTTTAAAGTAAAAAATAAAGTTATAACTTTGTATAGTGACAAATGTTTACTAGACTTATGGTAATCACTTTATAAGGTTTATAAATGCAGGATCACTATGTACACCTGAAACTAATGTAGTATTGAATGCCAGCTATACTCTAATCAAAAATTAAAAGCATAGATATAGACCATGGCTGGTGTAGCTCAGTTGCTTAAGAGTCATCCCATGCACCAAGAGGCACATGTCTGGGTTACTGCCTGGATCTCCAGAAGAGGGCATGCAGGACGCAGCTAATCAGTGTTTCTCCCATCAATGTTTCTCTCTTGCTCCTTCTCCATTCCTCTCTCTCTAAAATCAATAAAAATATATTTTTAAAAAATGGTTTAGAAATAAACAGTCAATAATAAAAAATGCCAGGAGCATAATTTTGCTAAGCTTGAGTAATGACTGTAAAATCCAGAAAATGTAAAACACATTAATAAGAAATGAAAAATATTTCCAATTAAATACTTTTATTCCATAAAACTCAGGATAGGTAAAATTTAGATATCCATGAAAGATGAGTGGATAAAAATATGTGGTACATTTATGCCATGGAATACTATGCAGCTATAAAAAGGAAGGCTCTCTTACCCTTTGAGACAGCATGAAGGGACCTGGAGAGTATTATACAAAGTGAAATAAGCCAGTCAGAGAAAGACAAGTATCACATGATCTCTCATATGTGGAATCTAATGAACAAAAAAGAAACTAATGGACAAAATAGATCCAGAGACATTGAAGCATGCAGCAGGCTGATGGATTTCACAGGGAAAGGGGTAGGGGAAGAGATTAACCAAATAATTTATATGCATATATGCATAACCCATGGACAGACAATAGTGTAGTGAAGGCATGGGCAGAGGATAAGAGTAGGGTAAAGGGAGTCAATGAGAGGGGGGAGAGGGAGACATATTCTCTTGTTCTGTCATCAACATTGTATATAAAGATAAAGGATATGATTCTTTCATTTAAAATGATGGTCCCAATCAAGCTCCAAACTCATAAATAACTTCATTGTGGACATGGAAGGTATGCTGATGATTCAGAGATAGGGGCTAAATTACTGTAAATAAATCCAGAAAGTTCAGCTGATACCTCCTCAGATATTGTTTTCAATAAAAGTTGTTCTAAGGAAAAATGCATGTCTGAGGTTGCAGCAGTTATGTATCATATGTCTATCTTTCAAGGATGTTTTGCCATTGTTAAATAGTTTTTTGTTAAGTGCTTTATGCTTTTAGGAGTAAACATGCTCTATAAATGTAAAGTGTTAGAATTAGGATCACTACAAACTGAAATCATGAAAAATGAATGCACATAAACACCCATATTGGACATTGCTCAGTAAATCCATGCTGAAAATTAGAAATCAAGTCTATATAATATAAAGGTATCCAAGGTTCATAACAAAAGATAATGGACTTGAGAAATGTGAATGTAAACAGATACATAGGGGGAAATAGCAATTTAGAAATACGGGAGACACAATCTTGCACTCTCTGTTTTTGTGGGTTTCAATGTTGCCCTTGAGACAAAGCTCCCCCTGAGACACAGAAATGAGAGGAAGACAGACGTGTTTTAAGTCACTCTGGCCTCAGCAGCTAGAGAAGAATTGATAGTTGTGAGACAGTTGGAGCTGTGGATTCTGCATAGAATCTACACTTAAAAGGATTTGCAGCTTTGAGAAGCTGCCTAAAGGCACTCAGTTAGCTTCCAGAGGCAATAAGGTATAGAAAAAGCCCCTGCTGTATTGCCCTGACAGAAGCAATGACTTGCACAGTCTGTACAGGTTCAGACTCAGATGCACCCAGTCTTCCCTTCAGAACTTTAATACTAACTCAACCCACCAGGCCTTTCATCTTTGCCAAGCCACACGCTGCTCAAAAGGCAAGTCCCACCTCTATTATCCCAATCTATCCCATCTTCTTCCCACCCTGCTGTGCTCTTCTTCCCCTCTGACTGACCTTAGCTTCCTTTTCTCCAAAACCCTTTCCTTGCACTAGTATTCTTGTGTACTATTGACAGTTAGATTGCTCCTTTAATTTAAACTCTTAATTGTATATTTCTGTTACTTTGTTTCTTTTTTATTTTCCCCTTTGCTTGTTTGTGTAAATTTTTATTTATGAAATGTCTATTATCATACAGAACACACTTGGGAAGTGCTGAGGTAAAGAGTACCAACTGGAAACAGAGGAGTCCGGGTTGTGGTCCTGGCTGTGTCACTAACTTGCATTTTTCTGTCCTCTTTGGACTTCACTTTCCACATCTGCAAAAGTAGAGGGTTAAAATCAATGTCCTAGAAAGAAAAAAAGACTACCATTTATCACACACTTACTCTATGCCAGGCACTGATATGGGGTCTGGTGTTTAAAAACACCCCCATACTTAGTCTAATTCTCTGTTGTCACCATCTTGAAATTATTACTAAATTTTATAATTTTATTTTTCAATTACAGTTTACATTCAACATTTTTATTAGTTTCAGGTATCCATTGCAGTAGACAGAAATTCATATAGGTTTCAAAGTGTTCCCTCAGATGATTCAATTGTCCACCTGGCACCATAAGTAGTTATTACAGTACTGTTAACTATTATTCCCTATGCTTTACCTTACATTCTCCTGCCCACTTTGAAACTACCAATTAAGTAGTTCTTAATCCCTTCACCTTCTTTTACCTCATCCCCCAACCCTCCCCCCTCCGCCTCCATCAGTTTGTTCTCTGTATCTGAGTCTGTTAATGTTTATTCATTTATTTTGTTCTTCAGATTCCACATGTAAATGTAATCATGTGGTTTGTTTTTCTCTGTCTGACTAATTTAATTTAGCATAATACCCTCTCAGTCCATCCATGTTGTTACAAATGGTAAGATTTCAGTCTTTTTTGTGGTTGAGTAGTATTCCATTGCATAAATGTACCACAGCTTTTTTATTCACTCATCTACTGATGGGCACTTGAACTGCTTCCATATCTTGGCTATCCTATCTAATAAAAGAGTAATATGGAAATTAACCCTCACTCTGCTACACCCACAAGCCATGTCCACAAGCCATGCCCACCAGCCAATCAGGAGCAAATATGCAAATAAACCCAACCAAGATGGCTACCGCAGCAGAGAGCAGGAGGGAGGCTTGGGTTTCCCCGGCAATGGAGGAAGCCAAGCTTTCCGCCTGCCCTTGCCGGCCTAGGCCTCCACTCAATGCTACAAAGTTTCAATGATATAAGATACATAAATCCAAACAGAAATGGCAGCAGCCATGGAGCTGGAAAGAGCAGGAGGCTAGGGTTGCCCACGGCGATGGAGGAAGCCAAGCTTCTGCAGCCCAGGCCGGCCCAGGCCTCCGCTCAAGGTTACAAAGTTTCAATTATAGAAGATACATAAATCCCAACAGAAATGGCTGCCACCACAGAGCAAGCAGAAGGCTTGGCTCCTCTCCAGGCTACAAAGTTTCAATTGAAGAAGATAAATAAACCCCAGATACCAGGGCCTCCGCTTGGGTCGCCAGGGGGCGTGGCCAGCCTGCAAACCACCACAGGCCCCTCACCCAGGCCTCCCCACGCCCCAAGGTAACCCGCACCCTGATCCGGGACACCCTTCAGGGTAAACCAGCTGGCCCCCACCCGTGCACCAGGCCTCTATCCTAGCTAATGAAAGAGTAATATGCAGATTGACCATCACTCCAACACACAAGATGGCTGCCCCCATGTAGTCAAAGATCCTGCCCCCATGTGGACACAAGATGGCCACCACTACATGGCCAGCAAGGGAGGGCAGTTGGGAGGGACCAAGCATGCAAGGGAGGGCAGTTGGTGGCGATCAGGCCTGCAGGGGAGGACAGTTAAGGGTGACCTGGCCTGTAGGGGAGGGTAGTTAGGGGAAAACAGGCTGGCAGGGGAGCAGTTAGGCATCAATCAAGCTGGCAGGGGAGTGGTTAGGGGGTGATCAGGCTGGCAGGAAGAAGCCCACCGGGATCGGGCTTAAACGGACAGTCGGACATCCCTCGAGGGGTCCCAGATTGGAGAGGGTGCAGGCTGGGCTGAGGGACACCCCCCCCCATGCACGAATTTCATGCACCGGGCCTCTAGTCTACATTATAAAAGGCCAGGTGCCATCACGACCTAAATGAACAGACGGTCGGCCGGTCACCAGGAAGTGCATGGAGCACCTCTCAGTCCCTCCCCTGCAGCCCACAGGCTCTTATCACAGCAAGGCTGGCAGCTGGCAGGCAGGTGGGGTGGTGGCGGGGTGGGCAGGGTGAGGCAGATGCAGCAAGGTCATTAGCCTCTGGCCCGGGTTGTGGATCAGGCCTGGAGAGAGGCCTGGAGAGAGAGGCAGGGCCTGATCTGCAGCCATTGCAGCTGCTGGAGAGAAAGAGAGATGGGGCCTTATCAGCAGCTGTTACAGCTGCTGGCAAGGCCCAGAGAGAGAGAGAATCAAGGCCTGATCCACAGCTCCTGTGGTGGTTGCAGATCAGGCCTGGAGATAGGCCCAGAGATAGGCCCAGAGATGCTGACTGGCATAGAAACTGACCAATCAAAACCAAATCTGGGAGAACTGTGAGAAGCCAATGGCTGCCTAGTAGGTAGAGCTTTTGAAGCTGACTGGAATAGAAACCGACCAATCAGTTTAGGAGTAAACATGCTCTATAAATGTAAAATATTAGAATTAGGATCACTAAAAACTTAAATCATGAAAAATGAATGCATTTAAACACCCATATTGGACATTGCTCAGTAAATCCATGCTGAAAATTAGAAATCAAGTCTATATAATATAAAGGCATCCAAGGTTCATAACAAAAAATAAGAACCAAATCTGGGTGAACTGTGAAGGCAGAACCTAAGGTGGGGGCTGAGGAGGGGTTTTAAGGGCAACAGCTATTTGGTGTAAGGTGTAAGAAAGCAGTTCAATTTTTTAATGACTGGTTTGGCAGTATAGTGCATATGGCTGGCTGTCAGTCCAGATATAGGGATTATGTATTTTTGTCTTCCAAGAGCATCTCCTCCTGCTGAAAAAGGCTCCCCCCTCCACCATTTTAGCAATCGTATCCTATATAATCTATCTATACTAATAAAAGGGTAATATGCTAAATTGACCAGGTCTACCAGCCATCTTCTGAACATCCAACTTCCTTCCAGACAAAGCCATGGTGGTAGGGACTGAGGCAGAGGCAGTTAGAGGTGATCAGGCCAGCAGGGGAGGGCAGTTGGGGGCAAGATCAGGCTGGTAGGGGGTTAGGGGTGATCAGGCATGCAGGCAGGGGCAGTTAGGGGCAATCAGGCAGGCAGGCAAGCAGTTAGGGGTGATCAGGCAGGCAGATGAGTGGTTAGGGGTGATTAGACAGGCAGGAAAAGTGGTTAGGGGACATAAGGCAGGCAGGCAAGTGGTTAGGGGTGATGAGGCAGGCAGGCAGAGTGGTTAGGGGAGATCAGGAAAGCAGGCAGACCAGCATTTAGGAGCCAGTGGTCCGGATTGTGAGAGGGCTATCCAACTGCCGGTTTAGGCCTAATCCTGCAGGGATCCCTGCAGGATCAGGCCTAAACTGGCAGTTGGACATCCCCTGAGAGGTCCCGGATTGCAAGAGGATGCAGGACGAGCTGAGGGACTCACCGCCCGCCCCCCATGCACGAATTTCGTGCAACAGGCCTTTAGTGGTAAATAATACTGCAATGAACCTAGGGTTGCATATATTCTTTTGAATTAATGTTTGAGGTTTCTTCAGATATATTCGCAGAAGTTGAATCACTGGACCATAGAGCAGTCCTTTTTTTTTTTTTTTTAATTTTCTATCTTAACTAAAACTCAGCTGTCCATTGAGCCCAACTGCATGTTCTACAGCATCAAATATCACTATGACAACAGGTCAGATATGCATTACCTCAATTTCCAATGCTATTTCAACCATCATGACAATCTCATGTCATCTAAATACACAAATCACTTCTGTGTTGTTGTCATCTATGAATTTCATGCCTACTCCTGTATATTGACTAAAGATAAGGGTAGTTGGCTTCCTCCCTACCCCAAATACTGTCATTATCTTGGATGATTCCACATCCAAGTGCATAAGATATCCAATGCATTGGCCTAACTTACTTATTTCTTACTTACTTCATTGACAGTGACTTATACTCCTCTACATAGTCACATCCAGGACTCGTCACCAACCACGATTCTTTCACCTTTCATATTAAAAATATATTCTCCACATACTGATCCCAACCACCCATCCTTCCAACTCTTAAACTCCCTTATTATCCCTATATTTGCTATTTGATTTCAAAGAAACTTCTTAACATCTTTCATTCCCATTTCCTCTCAGTCTGTAGATAATGCCTGAATGTGTTCCTTTTTCTATCCAACCTAGGATCCATGATCAATCAAACAAATTACTTACCAATATCTTTAACTTCCAGATATAATCACAGTTTCTTAAAGATGCCAAGTTTTCACTTGCCTCATTGCCTTTTTGTTCACTACTAATACTGCTGCTACTTTCCCAAATTCTTTGCCTGGTTAATTTATACTCATTCTTTAAGACTCAATTACATCCTAAGGGATACTTTCTCAGACACCCTGCTCCCTACTTCCTCCTCCCTCATGCTGAGATAAATGTTCTCCTTCTGTGCTCTCTCTTCAGTGCTCAGTTATTGCCCCTTTCAAAGCACTTATCACACTCTATTAAATTTCCTTTTAGGTGTTTATCTCTCTGAATAGAATGCAAGATTCATGAAGTTAAGGATTGTATCTATCTCACCTATAACTATATCCCCAATACCTAGATCCATTCCTGGCACAATTTCCATGCTCAATAAATATTCATTGACTGAATCTCAGAACACCAAGATATCTCACATTTCCATGCCTTTCTAGTTTTCCCTCAGCCTCTATTTTGCTTTAACTTCATAGACTTCTTCACCTAATTCTTATTTACTTTTCAATCTTCAGCCCAAGTCCCACCTCTGATCTCTCTATCCTTCTCTGCTCTCCCACAGCAACCTGTAGATATTTATTATCATGTGATTTCTCATACTATATTGTAGTCCATCTGTTGATGACAGACTCTGTCTCTTCAAAAAGTGAATTATTGAAGAAGAGGGACAATGACTTACTTCTATCTCTTTCCCCATCAACTAGAATTAGACTTACCCAGAAGAGGGGCTCAATAAATGCCAACTTAAACATATAAATACATTGTAATTTGAATATCTGTATAAATCCATTGATTCTAGCTAGTAGCATAACTTTGACCATCAATCAGTTGCTTTCAGTTATCTATATCCTCTCTCCAGAATCTTGAGAACCTAGAGGGGAATGGAAGTCTTCCTAAATAAGAAGCATGTAAATGCTCTTGATCTGAGCACGTGATTGTTTCTCAGTGACTGATCTTTAGTCTGCAAGTCTTTCCTCAACATTCCTGAATATTTGACTGGATAGTTAAATACCCACATTTCTCTGCCTCTTCAACTTCTATGGATGGTAATGCTCATGATTATCTTGATTTCTGACTTCTCATTTTATTTTGTCCTCTTATCTGTTTACCTGATTTCTGATGCATTCTGTCTCCCGACCTACTCTTAATATGAAATTCTAAGCTCTTGAACTTATATCTTAAATCCAGTTTGCAATTGAATTTGCTTTCACTCAAACATCTGCAACTCTGACACTTATTTTAGCAGAGACACCATTATGCAAACAATGATGCCATGAAAATGGTTTTATGTTAACAAATGAATCCCATAACCTGATCTCTGCATGAAGACCTCTGTAACATCAGATATCAATGAAAAGAACAATAATCACTCTCTGATGCCAGGACCCCTATGTGTTTACTCTAATGAGAAAGAGCCTCAAGCCCTGCCAAAGTCACTAAGGTTCCAAAATATTCCATCTGGAAACCAGATGTAAGACATGAGTCTCTGATCACAGTCCCCATAGGTTTTAGATATAACATGTATCATCTTCCTGTGCTACGAATTAGGACCAGTACTTGCTTGGCTCTTAGATAAACAGACTAGAGAATTTCTGAGCAACCAACAATATCCAACATTTAATTTTAAAGTTGCAAACACTCTAGACCAGCAGTGGGCAAACTACGGCCTGCGGGCCGGATCCGGCCCATTCGGCTGTTCTATCCGGCCCGTGGAGCCGAAAGAGCGGAGGGTTCTCTTGCTCTCCCCTCCGCTCCTTTACTTTGAATTTATATTAGTTCACACAAACACTCCATCCATGCTTTTGTTCCGGTCCTCCGGTCCAAACCTTTCTGTCCTGCAAGATTCTGTTTTAAACCCTGCTTTTATGACCAAGACTTTATTCTGCCTCAGAAATTTTTCTTGAATTGGATCAGCCACTGATTCCTCTGTCCCTTAACTTTAGGCTATCGCATCTGGTAGGTGCCTCACACATGTTTTAAGCATAATCTTCCAGCTCATAGAAGAGGAAAGCTAAAACCAAAAAGGCAATAGAGAAGCTGTACCACTACCACCACCACAACAAGAACAAATGCTCTAGCAAGCTACACTAGAGAAAGAGATGTAACAAGGAAATACAGGTTTGATATACTAGTAACTCTAATAAAAACTGAGAAATCACTAGAAGGTAGAGAAAGCAAAAAAAATCACCTAGGGGTTTTATTGTTTAAATATTATTTACAAATGGTACTTGATTGAGACTGCTCATTACTCTCTGTGAGTTTTTTAAAAATATATTTTTATTGATTTCAGAGAGGATGGGAAAGGGAGAGAGAGATAGAAACATCAATGATGAGAGAGAATCGTTGATCGGCTACCTCCTGCATGCCCCACACTGGGGATTTAGCCCCAACCATGGCATGTGCCCTGACCAGTAATTGAACTGTGACCTCCTGGTTCATAGGTTGATGCTCAACCACTGACCCACACTGGCCAGACTATAAGTTGTTTTTAATACAGATAGATGCTCATATCTAACTCTTAGAAAGTCTCATTCAGTAGTTAATGAGGCAGCATAGCAGAGTATAAAGATAACAGGATTTGAAATCAAACACATCTGCATTTTAACATCAGGTTCATTACTAGCTGTACATAAATATAGCTAGTAGACAAAACATATGATCTCAATAAATATTAGCTTCTTAATCCTGTAAAATCAGAAATATTACTATCTGTTTCATAGGACAAAGAAAAGACAAAATTATACCGTAGCTTAAATGAAACAGAGGTATATTTCTCCCTCATGCTTATCTATGTGGCCATCCAAGGCAGATAGCGTTACTAGCTCTGCTCCACGAGACCATTCAGGAAATCAGTATCCCCAGAACTTGGTCTAATGTTTGCTAGACCAGTGTTTCTAAATCTCAGTGATACAAATATATTGAGATAGGGTAATTTTTTTTCATGGGGGAGGGCAGTTTTCATGTGCATTGCAGGATGCTTAGGTGCATCCCTGGCCTCTTCCCACTAGATGCCCACAGTTTACAATCCCTCAGTTGTTTCAACCAAAAAAGGCTCTAGATATTTCCAAATGTCCCCTGGAGAGGAAATTGGGCCTGATTGAGAAACAATGCCTTCAAGCATTATCCTTGTCTGCCTGGTTGAAGCTAGGTAACCACCCTTCCGTGTTCTGACCCAGGAAAAGGGGAAAGAAAGAGAACCCAGTAAATATATAATTAGCTTCAAAGGAAGCCAGGAAATGTTGTTACTAGATGGGATAAGATATATATAGAAAGAAGGGAAGAATAAATTTTGGGAACTGAAAGGGGTAACTAGCAGATTGCTATATTGTATAAAAAACAAATAGTATTCTTCTCCCCTATGCCCTTAAGAGTTATAATGACTTTCAAGGGGTAAAGACTTAAATTTCATTCATATACCAGTATTTTATTCTTCCAGTGATTATGCAAATATCACAGAAATTTATGGAAGAGCTGTAAGCAGATAAGGCACTGAGTTTCATTTCACTTGTTCAAAGATAGCCAAAACTATAATTGTAGTTATAATGAATTAAAAAAATAACATATGGAGGAAAGAAAGAGCGGGAATAGTCAGTAAGATAACTAGTAGAATTCAAGTTTGAAAATACTTTTTTATGATTATACTAGAGGCCCAGTGCATGAATTCATGCACAGGTGGGGTCCCTTGTTGTGGCCTGCAGGGATTGAGCCGAAACTGGCAGTCCAACACCTCCTGCCACTCCTGCCTGCCACTCCCGCTTATCCTGGCCCTGCTGTGCCTGCTGCGGGCTTATGCCCAGTCAGTCCTGATTGGGAGAGGCTCACGACGCAGCAGTAGTGCTTGCCAGCTGTGAGACCTGTGTCTGTCACCAGTCCCAAGGAGGGGGGGGTGGCGCAGGACACGATCAACCCTCAGGGTGGGCGGTGGGATGCCCTTGCCAGCTGGGGATCTGGATCCATCCCGCTGACATTCATGCTGGTTGTCGGAAGCCACCTGGAGGCCGCTTTTATATCATTTCTTCCTTGTAGAGCGTCTAGGGAGGGGAAGTGGCCATGGTGCTCAAGGGTAACTTCCAGGAGGCTGTCAGTGCTGTTGGGATCGTGCTGGTGGCATACGTCTGCCAGTGCCTGGCCCATTCTCTGGAGATTGGACCTGCAGGACCACTGAGGGAGTGAGTGGCTGCTGCCAGGCTGGTGGACCACTGGGAAGAGTGGGTCAGCTGAGCAGCAATCCTGCTGTGGGAGCACACTGACCACCAGGGGGCAGCTCTTGCATTGAGCGTCTGCCCCCTGGTGGTCAGTGCACATCATACCAATCAGTTGACTGGTCGTTTGGTCATTTGGTCACTTAGGCTTATATATATATATATCTTATAACTTTCCTTTTCCCTAGATTATTTTCTTTAGTGTCATGTTATATGTAAGTTTTAAATCATACCATGTTTTATATTTGTTGAATATTAAAATAAGATTGATCATATTTTAGCAGATTGCTGTGATAACATTTCGTCTTTCCCTACATATTTTATTGAAAATCATTTATCAAATTACCAATCTGCACTATTAAACCACATTTATTTAAAATATGTCAAGATACAGTTCTTTATCTTCTGATTAAATCTACAATGACTAATGCTATTTGTGTATAAAATCTCAAATGTTAGTTGAGTATATTTCTCAATAAAGCAGTCCCTCCTAATCCTTGGTTTCACTTTCTGTGGTTTCAGTTACCTGTGGTCAACAGTGGTCCAAAAATAATACATTTCCCCAACCATGACATTGTCTGTTCTTGATATCCAAACATTGACATCGTCATGACTCGATGATCCAGGATCAGAATCAGATGATCCTCCTTCTGACATATTGTCAGAAGGTTAATAATAGCGATGCTACGTCACACAGGCATTGTGTCATTTTTCATGATCTGAAAAAGAAGAATGAGTACAGTAAAATAAGATATTTTGAGTGAGTAAGTGTATGTGTGACAGAGAGAGAGAAAGAGAGAGTCAGAGAGAGAACAAACATTCACACAGCTTTTATTGCAACATGCTGTTTTAATTATTCTACTTTATTATTATGTACTAGTGCCCTGCTGCATGGATTCATGAACATTGGAAGTAAATTAATTAGAAGGTGGCTGGTGGGGCAAGACTGGGCGAGACAGGCTGTACATGCCCTGGAGCCAACCTCCCCCAGTCCCTCCCCAGTCGGCTGCACCTGGAGTGGCTTCAGGGCTTGAAGGATGTCTGCAAAGTGAGCAAGGTCCCTCTGGCAGGTGGGGTCCCTCAGCCTGGCCTGTGGGGATAGGGCAGAAACCAGCAGTCTAACATCCCCCAAGGGGGCCCAGAGCGTGAGAAGGCACTCTGCAAAGTTGTTGTTGCTCGGCAGCTCCTGCATTGAGCATCTGACCCCTGTTGGTCAGTGTGCATCATAGCTACCAACCGATCTGCTGGTCACTTAAGCTTCTATATATAGGGATTATTGTTAATCTCTTACTGTTCCTCATTTATCAATTAAACTCTATTATAGGTATGTATGTGTAGGACAAGCATAGGATACATAGGGCTCAGTATTACCTATGGTTTCAGGTATCCACTGGGGCTCTTGGATATATCCCCTGCAAATAAGGAGGGGATTACTACAAATGCAGAGTATTCTTAAAATAATTGCATAAAAAATGGCAAGTCCACAGAACAGATATCCATGGAGGCTTTTATCTCAGCCCATCCTCCCTGGTCCTTCCCACACCCATTCGCCATAATTGGAATCTCACCAGAGACAAGGTAATTCTAATTAATAATCTGTCTAGAAGATTAAAAGATGTACCTGTGACCATCTAATTAAGTACTCTCCACACTAACAGCTACTTTAGATTATTTTAAAATTAGCACAATAGTATACTCACATGATAATTTTTCATTATTGTCATTTCACATTTGAGGAAACTGAGTCATGTAGACTGGATAAGTCACATGCACAAAATTCCATTAAAGCTGGGATGGTGGAGTGATTATTTTGCCTGGGATCTCTGGAAGGCTTCCAGAAGAATAAAAATTCCTTTCTGCTAGTCGGCTAACTCCATAAAGGATGGGGCCATGTTTATCATGCTCACTACTATATCCCTTCATACAGTAGGCATCAGTAATTATATTGTTGGAAAGAAGACAGGAAGGGAGGGAGGGAGAAAGGGAAGAAAGATTGATTTGAGCCAAGTATTAAAGGATTGCTCACCACACAGAGCAAAAGAACATTCCAGCCCTACCAGTATGGCTGAGTGGTTGAACATCGACCTATGAACCAGGAGGTCACAGTTCAATTCTGGGTCAGGGCACATGCCTGGGTTGTGAGTTAGATTCCCAGTAAGGAGTGTGCAGGAGGCAGCTGATCAATATTTCTCTCTCATCATTGTTTCTGTCTATCCCTCTCATTTCCTCTCTCTATAAAAACAATAAAAAATTTATTTTTTTAAAAGAAATTCCATCCCCTAGAGTCAGCACATACAGTGTCATTGGCATTTGGGCCCACCACAATTTGTGTATCATACAAAGGAACTGAGGTTATAAGGAAAGACAGTCAAAATCCAGCCTGTGTTCTGCTCCCCATGAAAGCTCCTTTGGCCTGATATCTGTCCAGCATGTGACATCTTTTTCCTAGTTTGTCAGACAAAGCAGCATTCATTTTTCTATTCACACAATGTGTTATATATAATGCATAATACTCTAATGTTATTAAAAAGCACTATGCATTCTAGGAATAGTTTTAGATTGGTAGAGCAGAGCACACACACTGTTCTTCTCTACCAATCTAAAACTATTCCTGGAATGCATAAAGGAGTCACATTATGTGATTTTAAGGACAGTGTTAAAATGATCAGCTTTTCATATTGGCTTTACTACTTTCATTTTTAAATAAGGAATAATCCTATCTAATAAAAGACTAATATGCAAATTTACCATCACTCCAAGACACAAGATGGCCACCCCATGTGGTCAAAGATGGCTGCCCCCATGTGGACACAAGATGGTTGCAACAAGATGGCCTGCAGGGGAGGGCACTTGTGGGCAGTTGGGGGAGACCAGGACATCAGGGGAGGGCAGTTGGGGGGTACCAGGCTTGCAGGGGAGGGCAGTTGGGGGGGACCAGGCCTGCAGGGGAGCACAGTTGGGGGAGACCAGGCTAGCAGGGGAGGGCAGTTGAGGGGGGGAACCAGGCCTGCAGGGGAGGGCAGTTAGGGGTGACTGGGTCAGCAGGGGAGGGCAGTTGTGGGCAACCAGGCCTGCAGGGGAGGACAGTTAGGGGTGACCAGACTGGCAGGGGAGGGCAGTTAGGGGTGACAGGGACAGCAGGAGAGGGCAGTTAGGGGCAATCGGGCCAGCTGGGGAGCACTTAGGTGTCGATCAAGCTGGCAGGGGAGTGGTTAGGGGATGATCAGGCTGGCAGGCAGAAGCACTTAGAGGCAATCAGGCAGAGGCAGGTGAGCAATTGGGATCCAGCAGTATTGGATTGTGAGAGGGATGTCCAACCGCCAGTATAGGCCCGATCCCGGTGGGCCTAAACAGGCGGCTGGACATCCCTCAAGGGGGTCCCAGATTGGAGAGGATGCAGGTTGGGCTGAGGCACAACCCCCCCCCCCCCGTGCACGAACTTCGTGCACTGAGCCTCTAGTAATAGTATATAACTCAGAGGGTTACTGGGATAATTGACTGTGTCTGCATATAAAACTGTTAATAGTAGTAAATGCTCACAAAGTTAATAGCTAAATAAATGTAGGCATGTTAAAAGACTTACTTGACTGCAGTATCCTATCTAATAAAAGAGTAATATGCAAATTGACTATCACTCCCACACACAAGATGGCTGCCCCCATGTGGTCAAAGATGGCTGCCCCCATGTGGACACAAGATGGCCGCCACAAGATGGCCTCCAGGGGAGGGCAGTTAAGGGTGACTGGGCCAGCAGGGGAGGGCAGTTGGGGGAGACCAGGCCAGCAGGGAAGGGCAGTTGAAAGGGACCAGGTCTGCAAGGGAGGGCAGTTGGGGGTTACCAGGCTGGCAAAAGAGGGCAGTTGGGGGTGAGCAGGTCTGCAGGGGAGGGCAGTTGGGGGTGACTAGCCCTGCAGGAGAGGGCAGTTAGGGGTGAGCAGGTCTGCGAGGGAGGGCAGTTGGGGGCAACTAGGACAGCAGGGGAGGGCAGTTGGGCATGACCAGTCCTACAGGGGAGGGCAGTTAGGGGTGACCAGGCCTGCAGGGGAGGGCCGTTGGGGGTGTCCAGGCTGGCAGTGGACGGCAGTTTGGGGTGACCAGGATGGCAAGGGGGGGCAGTTAGTGGTTACCGGGAGCAGGGGAGGATAGTTGGGGGTGACCAGGCTGTCAGGGGAGGGCAGTTAGGGGCAATCAGGCAGGCAGGGGAGCAGTTAGGTGTCGATAAGGCTGGCAGGGGAGTGGTTAGAGGGTGATCAGGATGGCAGTCAGAAGCAGTTAGGGGCAATCAGGCAGGAAGGCAGGTGAGTGGTTGGGAGTCAGCAGTCCTGGATTGTGAGAGGGATGTCCGAAACAGGCAGTCGGAGATCCCTTGAGGGGTCCCAGATTGGAGAGGGTGCAGGCTGGGCTGAGGGACACACACCCCCATGCACGAATTTCCTGCACCGGGCCTCTAGTGAAAGAATAAAAGTGTACATGATCGGATGCTGGAAGATCAGCTAGGAAGCTGGGGCAATAGTTCAAGACAGAGATGGTATTGACTAAATAAAGGTATTTACTGGGAAGACAAGAAGAAGTGGTAGATAGATTTAAGAGATACCAGGAAGTTTACCTGAGAGATGTTAGAAAAATCTATTTAAAAAATCACATCTAAATGTCAAAAAAGGATTTCCTCTAAATTCCAAATGCCAAGACAGCACTAAAACAAAACCCAATATCCATTAATGGTTTTAAAAATACCTTTGTATAATTGGTATGCAGAGCCAAATCAAACATGGCCATGAAAGCCAGATTTAAAAATTGAACATTGATCCTGAAGATTAGTATTTCTGAAAGTGTAGTTTTTAAACTACCAGCATCTTAAAACACTATGGTACTTATTAAAAATGTGGGTTCAATCCCCAGTTGAGGCACATATGGGAGGCAACCCAGTGATGTTTCTCTCTCACACATGGCTGCATGGGGTGACCAGGACAGCAGGGGGGGGCAGTTGGAGGTGACCAGGCTGGCAGGGAAGACAGTAAGGGCAATCAGGCTGGTAGGGGGGGAAGGTCAAACAGGCTGGCGGGAGGGGGCAGTTAGGGGTGATCAGGCTGGTGGGGTGGGCAGTTAGGAGCAACCAGGCCAGCAGGGAGGGGGTAGTTGGGGGCAACCTGGCCAGCAGGGGGGGACAGTTAGGGGCAATCAGGCCAGCACACAGAGGCAGTGAGGGGTGATCAGGCCAGCACACAGAGGCAGTTAGGGGTGACCAGGCCAGCAGGCAGGTGAGCAATTAGGAGCCAGCAGTCCAGGATTGTGAGAGGAAACACCGCCTGCCGGGATCGGACCTAAACTGGCAGTCAGACATCCCCTGAGGGGTCCCGGATTGGATAGGGTAGGGTGCAGGCTGGGCTGAGAGGACCCTCCCCCCATGCACAAATTTTGCGCACCGGGCCTCTAGTTATGTTCTCCTATATATATATATTCACATACATACTACATTTACATAATGCATTCATATACAGAGAATAACCTCATTTCCAATTGATATCAATAAATGAGTGAACATCAATACAAACTTGTAATATTTTTATCAATCTCTCATTCTTAAGCTTTGCTTGGTATATATTTTCAAAGGTTATCTTAAAAGTACACAGTTTACTGGAGTCCTCAATCTGAAAACATCAAATATAAAGTATAGGTTTATTTTATTTTTTGCCTTTTTTTATTGATTAAGGCAGGGGTCCTCAAACTTTTTAAACATGGGGCCAGTTCACTGTCCCTCAGACCATTAGAGGGCTGGACTATAGTTTAAAAAAACAACTATGAACAAATTCCTATGTGCACTGTGGGCCCGGGACGAGTTGGCTGCTAAGCAGGACAGGCAGTGGCATCTGGCAGGCCGGATAAATGTCCTCGGCAGGCCGCATGTGGCCCGCGGGCCATAGTTTGAGGACCAGTAGATTAAGGTATTATATGTGTACATATCTTCCCATTGCCCTCCCACCCCACTCCCATACATGCCCTCACCCCCCCAGTGTCTTGCATCCATTGGTTATGCTTATGTGCATGCATACAAGTCTTTCGGTTGATCTCTTATCTCCCCACCCCTCCCCAACCTTCCTGCTGTAATTTGACAGTCTGTTTGATGCTTTACTGCCTCTGTATCTATCTTTTCGTTCATCAGTTTATAATGTTCTTTATTATCCATAAAGGAGTGAGATGATGTGGTATTTTTCTTTCATTGACTGGCTTATTTCACTTAGCATAATGCTCTCCATTTCCATCCAGGTTGCTGCAAATGGTAAGAATTCCTTCTTTTTTATGGCAGCATACTATTCCATTGTGTAGATATACCATAGTTTTCTGATCCAGTCATCTACTGATGGGCACCTAGGCTGTTTCCAAATCTTAGCTATTGTAAATTGTGGTGCTATGAACATAGGGGTGCATATATCCTTTCTGATTGGTGTTTCTAGTTTCTTAGGATATATTCCTAGGAGTGGGATTACTGGGTCAAATGGGAGTTCCATTTTCAGTTTTTTGAGGAAACTCCATACTGTTCTCCACAGTGGCTGCACCAGTCTGCATTCCCACCAGCAGTGCACAAGGGTTCCTTTTTCTCCGCATCCTCGCTGACACTTGTCGTTTGTTGATTTGTTGATGATAGCCATTCTGACAGGTGTGAGATGGTATCGCATTGTTGTTTTGATTTGCATCTCTCAGATAATTAGTGACTTTGAGCATGTTTTCATATGTCTCTTGGCCTTCCTTCTGTCTTTGTTAGAAAAGTATCTACTTAGGTCCATTGCCCATTTTTCTATTGGGTCGTTTATCTACCTTTTATTGAGTTGTATGACTTCCCTGTAAATATTGGAGATTAAAACTTTATCAGTGATAATATTTGCAAATATGCTCTCCCATACAGTGGGCTTTCTTGTTGTTTTGTTGATGGTTTCTTTTGCTGTGCAAAAGTTTTTTATTTTGATATAGTCCCATTTGTTTATTTTCTCTTTAGTTTCCATTGCCCTAGGAGTGGTATCAGTGAAGAAATTGCTTTGGCATATGTCTGAGATTTCTCTGCCTGTGGAATCTTCTAGTATTTTTATGGTTTCCCGTCTTATGATTAAGTTCTGTATCCATTATGAGTTTATTTTTGTGTATGGTGTAAGTTGGTGGTATAGTTTCATTTTTTTGCATGTATCTGTCCAATTTTCCCAACACCATTTATTGAAGAGACTGTCTTGACTCCATTGTATGTTCATGCCTCCTTTGTCAAATACTAATTGAGCATAGTGGTTTGGGTCGATATCTGGGTTCTCTATTCTATTCCATTGGTCTATATGTCTGTTCTTGTGCTAGTACCAGGCTGTTTTGAGAACAGTGGCTTTGTAATACAGCTTGAAATCTGGTATTGAGATCCCTCCTACTTTGTTCTTCTTTCTTAGGATTGCTGTGGCTATTCTGGGTCTTTTTTTTTATTCCAGATGAATTTTTGGAGTGTTCTTTCTAGGTCTGTGAAATATGCCATTGGTATTTTAATGGGGAGTGTATTGAATGTATAGCTTGCTTTGTGTAGTATGGACATTTTAATGATGTTGATTCTACCAATCTATGAATACGGTATGCTCTTCCATCTATATATGTCTTCCTCTATCTTTTTTTTTTTTTTTCAATGTCCTGTAGTTTTCTGTGTAGAGGTCTTTTACCTCCTTAGTTAAGTTTGTTCCTAGGTATCTTAATTTATTTGGTGCGATGGTAAATGGGATTGTTTCCTTAATCTCTCTTTCTGTAAGTTCACTATCAGTGTATAGAAATGCCATAGATTTCTTGGCATTAATTTTGTATCCTGCTACATTGCCGAATTCATTTATTAAGTCTAACAGTTTTTTCGATGGAGTCTTTAGGGTTTTCTTTGTACAGTATCATGTCATCTGCGAATAAGGACAGTTTTACTTCTTCTTTTCCAATTTAGATGCCTTTCATTTTTTCTTCTTGTCTAATCGCAATGGCTAGTACTTCCAGTACTATGTTGAACAGGAGTGGTGATAGCGGGCATCCCTGTCTTGTTCCTGTTCTTAGGGGAAATGGTTTTAGTTTTTGCCCATTGAGTATGATGTTGGCTGTGAATTTGTCATATATGGCTTTTATTATGTTGTGGTATGATCCTTCTATTCCCACCTTGCTGAGAGTTTTTATCAAAACTGGGTGTTGGATTTTGTCAAATGCTTTTTCTGCATCAATTGATATGACTATGTGGTTTTTATCTCTCAATTTGTTTATGTGATGTACCACGTTTATTGATTTGTGGATATTGTACCATCCTTGCATCCCTGGGATAAATCCTACTTGGTCATGGTGCATGATCTCTCTGATGTACTTCTGGATCCAATTTGCTAGAATATTGTTGAGGATTTTGGCAGCTATGTTCATGAGTGATATTGGCCTGTAATTCTCTTTCATTGTGTTGTCTTTATCTGGTTTTGGTATTAGGGTGATGCTGGTTTCATAGAATGAGCTTGGAAGTGTTCCTTCCTCTTGAATTTTTTGAAAGAGTCTGAGGAGAATAGGTTTTAGTTCTTCCTTTAATGTTTGGTAAAACTCCCCTGTGAAGCCGTCTGGCCCCGGGCTTTTGTTTGCTGGAAGCTTTTTAATGACTGCTTCAATTTCTTCCATAGTTATTGGTTTATTGATATGTTTAGAATCTTCCTGATTGAGTTTTGGAAGGTTACATTTTTCTAGGAATATGTCCATTTCCTCCAGGTTGTCCAGTTTGTTGGAATAGAGTTGTTCATAATATTTTTTAACAATCCTTTGTATTTCTGTGGGGTCTGTTGTTATTCTCCTCTTTCATTTCTGATTTTGTTTATTTGGGTCCTCTCTATTTGCTTCTTGGTGAGCCTGACCAGCGGTTCATCAATCTTATTTATTCTTTCAAAGAACCAACTCTTGGTTTTGTTTATGTTTTGTATTGTTTCTATGGTCTCTATGTTGTTTATCTCCACTCTGATCTTTATTATTTCCTTCCTTCTGCTTACACTGGGATTTTCTTGTTGCTCTCATTCTAACTCTTTAAGTTGTCGGTTAGATAATTTATTACCATTGTTTCTTATTTTATGCAGTAGGCTTGTAGAGCTATGAACTTCCCTCTCAAGATTGCTTTTGCTATGTCCCATAGATTTTGGATTGTTGTGTTTTCATTGTCATTTGTTGTCATGATGTTTTTGATTTCTTCTTTGATCTCTCTGGTATCCCAGTCATTGTTTAATAGCATGCTATTTATTCTCCAAGTGTTTGATTTTTTGGATTGTTTTTATTGTAGTTGATTTCCAATTTTATGCCATTGTGATCTGAGAAGATGCTTGGTATGATTTCTATCTTCTTGAATTTGAAGAGACTTTGCCTGTGTCCTAATATGTGGTCTATCCTTGAAAATGTTTCATGTGCACTGGAGAAGAATATATATTCTGTAGCTTTGGGGTGAAATGTTCTAAAGATGTCAATTAAGTCCATCTGATCTAGTGTGTCATTTAGGATTGATGTTTCTTTTATGATTTTTTGTTTAGTTGATTTTTCCATTGGTGTCAGTGGGGTATTAAAGTCCCCTACTATGACTGTATTGCTATCAATCTCTCCCTTGATATCTTCCAGAAGTTTTTTTATGTATTTGGGTGCTCCTGTATTGGGTGCATATATGTTTACCAGAGTTATATATGCTTGTTGAATTGCTCCCTTTAGTATTATGTAGTGGCCTTCCTTAGCTCTTGTTATGGCCTTTACTTTGAGGTCTATTTTATCATTTCCATTTGCCTGAAAAAAGTTTTTTCATCCCTTCACTCTCAGTCTGTGTGAATCCTCTGTTCTGAGGTGGGTCTCTTGCAGACAGCAAATATATGGGTCATGTTTTCTTACCCATTCAGCTACCCTATGTCTTTTGATTGGTGCATTTAATCCATTTACATTTAATGTTATGATTGACAAGTACATTTGTTGTCATATTTTTCCTTAATGTTTGTGTTTCTTCTTACCTTTCTCTTTCTTCTTTTTACAGCAGTCCCTTTAGCATTCCTTGCATTGCTGGTTTGGTAGTGATAAACTCTCTTAGCCCCTTTTTGTCTGTGAAGCTCCTGATTCCACCTTCAATTTTGAATGATAGCCTTGCAGTGTATAGTATTCTTGGGTTCAGTCCCTTGCTTTGCATCACTTTGTAAATTTCATTCCATTCCCTTCTGGCCTGGAATGTTTCTGTTGAGAAATCCGTCAATATTCTAATAGGAGAACCCATGTAGGTAACTTTCTGTCTCTGTCTGGCAGCCTTTAAGATTCTTACTTTGTTGTTGCTGTTTGCCAATTTAATTATGATGTGTCTTGGTGTCAGTCTTTTAGGGTTCATCTTGTTTGGGACTCTATGTGTTTCTTGGACTTGCATGTTTTTTTTTCTTGCCAATATCAGGGAAGTTTTCTGTCATTATTTCTTCAAACAGGTTTTCTATTCCTTGCTTCTCTCCCTCTCCTTCTGGTACCCCTATTATGCGAATGTTGTTTCGTTTTGTGTTGTCCCAAAGCTCCCTTAGGCTCTCCTCTTGCTTTTTAAGTGTTCTTTCCAGTTTCTGCTGTGTTTGTGTGTTTTTTCCTACCTTGTCTTCTAATTTGCTGATGCGGTTCTCAGCCTCTTCTAGTCTTTTTAAGTAAGCCTTCCATTGTGTTCTTTATTGCAGCTATGTCATTTTTCATCTCCTCTTGGTTCCTTTTCATGTTGGTGACATTCTCATTCAGCTCCTTATAATTCTCATTGAGTTGTGTGTATTTCTCATCCAGCCATTTAAACATCCTTATAACCATTACTCTGAATTCTTTCTCTGTTAAGCTATTAGCCTCAATTTCATTTAACTCCCTTTCTGGTGATTCCTCTTTTTCTTTCCTTTTGGAGTTGCTTTTTTGTCTCCCCATGTTTTCCTGTAATGTTTTAATTGTAGATCCAATTGCTTTGCTACCCAGTTTCTTTTGGTGATGGTGCTACTGGTGTAATCTCTCAGTTCTCCTGGGCTTGGTAATCTAGTGTAGCTCCCCACTTGAGTTATTTGGGTTCCCTTGATGTAGTCCTGCAAGCTTGAGAGGCACAACTGCGGTGTCTAGAAGTCAGCAGCCATGGAGGGGAGTATCCCAATTTTTGCTGTCTTGCACCCTTAATTGAAATCACACGTGCCCTGCGGGGACTCACAGTGGCACCCAGGAACTGTCTGTTGGTGTGATGGGGCTCAGGGTGCCTGAACTCTGGAACTGTGTGACTGTGGTGTCCAGAGTTCTGTAGTTGTGGGGTGGCCAGACTCAGCTCTTGCTGCTGCACCTGTGGTGGATAGGTGCTCACTCCCAGTGGTGGCTCACAGGGGCACCCACGGTGGTACATTTGCCTGCTAGGCACACTGAAGCACTCTGAAGGGCCCTGGCAGTGTAGCCATGTAATTGAGGCGCCTGTGGGCAGGTATCCAGGATGAGTGATTTCATAATTTCTACTGCTGGGTGGGAGTGTGCCCCTGTTTATCCACAAATACACCCAGGGAGAGGTCACAGTGGTTCCAACAAGCGCCCTGTGGGTAGATGGGTTCAGGGTGCCTGCCTGTTGGAAAGTTGCATCTGTGGAGGTGCGTTTGCTGGTGCGAGCTCTGATGCACTCTGAGGGGTCCTGACTCGGAGGTTGAGCAGCTGGGGTGAATGTGGGCAGTTATTCAGGAAGAGGGAATTCAGAGTTTCTACTGTGGGGCAGTGTGCCCTTGTCTGTGCAGAATCACACCCAGCAGAGTCTCACAGTTGCTCCCTTGAGCACGCTGTGGATAGATGGGCTCAGGGGGCCTGCCTGTTGGAAATGTGCACCTGTGGAGGTGCCTTTGCAGGCACAGAGCTCTGATGCACTCTGAGGGGCCCTGGCTCTGAAGTTGCACAGCTGGGGTGTCTGTGGGTAGTTATTCTGGAAGAGGAAATTCGGAATTTCTACTGCAGGGCCGTGCTCTCTTGTCTGTACAAAATCAGACCTGCAGGGGCTCCCAGTGTCTTCCAGGCACTACCTATGAAGTGGTGTGCCCTGGATGTCTGCGTGCACTCAAAACGTGCAAATGTTTTGTCTGGAGTTCTGCCGCTGGGGAGGGGGAGGTTGCACTTACTGCTGCTGGAGCGGTGCACCTTTGGAGGTGGAGGTCCCAGGGTCCTCGGGTTTGCAGGTGGGGCAGCAGGATTTTGGCTGGAGTGGCTGCTGGTTCGTGGGGCAGTTCCAAGGCCTGTCTGGTTGGTGGTGCTGATGAGTTCCTAAAAAAGGCTGTTCTCCCCTTCAAGATGGCATGGGCTCTGTGCCGGAGTCCCGCAGTCCAGGGAGTGCCCACAGTGGTGGTAGTCTCTCCTTGTCTAAGAGAGCCTGGTCTGCCAGCCCCTGCTGCTCCTACGGGGATTTAACTGTCCCTAACTCACTCACTCACACACCACACACATCCACACACTCTCCTTTCATATCCTCACTCACTCACTTCCTCTCACTCACCTCCATCCTGCCAGCTGCCATCTTCTCCGACTCTAAAGTATAGGTTTAAGATTAATACATTTCTTACATTTTGATATAGTTCATTCATTTAAAAGGCATATCCTGTCTTAGCCAGTGTGTTCAGTGGTTAGAGTGTTATCCAGCACACTGCAGGGTTGCAGGTTCCATTCCTGGTCAAAGGCAGGTACCTTGGGTTGCAGTTTTGATCCCTGACCTTGGTCTTCCCGGGTTGGGGCACCTGTGGGAGGCAACAAAGGTGTCTCTCTCACATTGATGTTTCTCTCTCTCTCTTTCTCTCTCTCTCTCTCTCCCCCTTACCTTCCTTCCTTCCTCCCTTCCACTCACTCTAAAAGTCAATGGAAAAAATATCAAGTGAGGATTAAAAATAATAAAAAAATAAAATAAATATTTTTTAAAGGCATATCCTAAGCACTCTTTATGTGTAAGGCATTAAGAATACAAAAGACCCTATGAGACAGTCTCAGATTGTTACAATCTAGATGTGCTGTCGAGACACACTCACACTGAAACAAAGATTCAGTTTTTATAGCATGTGGTTAAATGCAAGCATGAGCAAGGACCACAATGAGTGACTTGATTTTCATACAGTGCAAAAGGATTAAGAAACACTAAGTTAGAGGTAGAATTTGACCTATTACTTATTACAGGTGGAATTTGGACATGAGGAGAATGTAGGAAAAATATTGTAATTGTGGGGTCAAGGGGCAGAGCTACTTCTGTATCCTTAATTGGCCTTTTCCATCCAACTAAGGCTAGATCTTGGACATCCAATAAAAATAATTCCTAACTCTTACATGGTAATTACTACCAGACATTCTTCTAGGTGCTTTCTAGGCATGAACTCATTGAATTATCATGTTCTTATGAGGATTTTCCCATTTTGCAGATGCAGAAACTTATAGACAAAGAGGCTTACAACTTGCCCAACTGGAAAGTGGTTGAGCCAGGAATCAAGTCCACACAGTCAGCTTCACAAATTGTGCTCTTCACCACTATCTGGTAATTCTGAAACATTTGGTTTTATGCTCTCTTTACACTTTTAAAAAATTATCGAACATCTCAAAGACCTTTTGTAATTTTGAGTTTTACATATCAAAAATTTCCATATAAGGAATCAAAACTCATAAAAAATAAATGCTAAAATGGGCAAAGGGCATGAATAGACATGTATCCAAAGAGAACATATAGGGATGGCCAACAGACATGTGAAAAGATGCTCAATGTCACTAATCATCAGAGAAATGGAAATTAAAACCACAATGAGTTATCACATCATGCCTGTTGGAATGGCTATCATCAATAAATCAACAAGCAACAAGTATTGGTGAAGATGTGGAGAAAAGGAACCATTGTGCACTGTTGGTGGGAATGCAGACTGGCGCAGTCACTGTGGAAGACAGGAGCCACTTTCTCAAAAAAATTAAAATGGAAATGCCTTATTACCCAGAGATTCCACTTCTGGGAATACTGGTATATCTGAACAAACCTGGAACACTAATTTAAAAGATTATGCGCACACTTATACTCATTGCAGTATTAGTTACCATAGCCAAGATTTAGAAGCAACCAAAATGCCCATCCTATATAATAAAGAGGTAATATGCAAATTGACCATCACTCTAATACACAAGATGGCCCCCCCATGTGGACACAAGATGGTCGCCACAAGATGGCCAGCAGGGGAGGGCAGTTGGGGGAGACCAGGCCTGCAGCGGAGGACAGTTAGGGGCAATCAGGCCAGCAGGGGAGGGCAGTTAGGGGTGACCAGGCTGGCAAGGGAGGGAAGTTAGGGGTGACCAGGCTAGCAGGGAAGGGCAGTTGGGGCCAACCAGGCCTGTAGGGGAGGACAGTTAGGAGTGACCAGGCCTGTAGGGGAGGGCTGTTGGGGGCGACCAGGCCAGCAAGTGAGAGCAGTTCAGGGCAACCAGGCTGACAAGGGAACAGTTAGGTGTCAATTAGGCTGGCAGGGGAGTGGTTAGGGGGTGATCAGGCTGGCAGGCAGAAGCAGTTAGGGGCAATCGGGCAGGCAGGCAGGCGAGCGGTTGGGAGCCAGCAGTCCGGGATTGTGAGAGGGATGTCCGACTGCCCATTTAGGCCTGTCAGACAGCTCTCGAAAGGTCCTAGACTGGAGATGGTTCAGGCTGGGCTGAGGGAGACACACACCCCCCCATGCACGAATTTTATGCACCAGGCCTCTAGGCAATAAATGAGTGGATAAAAAGCCATGGTAGAGATTTGAAGATGGCAGTGTAGGTAAATGCCTGCATTTTCTGCCTCCCAAAACCACATCAAAATTACAACTAAAATACAGAACAACCATCATCCAGCACTGTTGGAAAGCTGGCTGAATGAAATCTCTACAACAAAGGAAGTAAAGAAGAGCCCTAAGTGGTTTGGCTCAGTGGATAGAGAATCAGCCTGCAGACTGAAGTGTCCCAGGTTCGATTCCAGTCAAGGGCATGTACCTTGGTTGTGGACACATCTCCAATAGGGGTGTGCAGGAGACAGCTGATCGATGTTTCTCTCTTATTGATGTTTCTAACTCTCTATCCCTCTCCATTCTTCTCTTTAAAAAAATAAAAAAAATATATATTTTAAAAAGAGAGAGAGAAGTAAAGAAGAAAGCACACTGAGACTGGTAAGAGGTGTGGAGTTGTGGAGTCATGGAATGGGCTGGTCCAGCACCCACGTATCGGGAGGGATATCATCTCTCTGGAGGCTTCCTGGAGGAGCAAGGAGTCCCAGCCCCACACCAGACCACCAGCCCAAGGTCCCAGAGCTGTGAAATGAAGTCCCTATAGGCAGTAAGAACTTTGGGCTGTAAAAAACAACTCAGTGACACAAAGGATGCTGGAGAGCCAGTTGTTCCTCTGAAACAGCCAGCATCGCCAACTGAACTTACAAGGTCCTGCTTCCTCTGAGCTCCAGCACCAGGGTGAGGCTCTGGGGGACACAGACAGACTAGGAGAAACTGGATTGTCTGGCATCGGGGCAGAAAATCAAGTATGGCTTTCTACCAAATGGAGGTGCTCACAGGGATCATTTTTCCTATCCTGGGACTGCCCCAGTAGAAAGGATGATTGGCAGCCATTTTTGTTTAGTGAGCCCTGGTGATTCCCTAAGACCCTGCCTCATCCAATTTACAGCCCCATCCAAGCTATGTGAAGAGGCTTTTGCATATGAATGGCCTATACTTGCTCAGGCTAAAATCTATCAAACAAGTTGCAGCTGGATCTGGGAGCCCCAAAACTATCAATAAAAGGCTCAAGACCTGCACCAGCCTTCCTTGCTTCACAGCTGAACCTCATCTGGGCACTTCCAAACCCAATACATGAGGAAGAATCTGAAGATCTCTCTGTAGCTCCTGCTGGGTGTCCCCAGGCAGTGGCTGATTTTGCAAAAGGAGACCCATGAGCCAGTGTATCGAGTGGTGTCACACCATACCAAATTACACTACACACCCGTAAGTGACACACTCAAGGGGCAGACTCAGTGAGCACCAAAGCCCTACTGAAGCAAGTCCTGCTCCATAGGGGTGTCTCCTGAACAGCAGCTCTCCCACTGTAGTCGCAGTTAGTACTCACAACCAATTGGACTGGAGGGCAATTCCTCCCATTGACACCAACAGCAATCAAGTCTCAACTAGAATAAGACAGTGCTACTAACCCACAAAGGGGTGCATCTAGAGCTCCCAGATAAGGTGACTGGGGAGGCTGAGCCACTGGGCCCTATAGAACACCTACTACACAAAGCCTCTCTACCAACTCAAGGAGACATAGCAGCTCTACCCAATACATAGAAACAAACACAGGGAAGCAGCCAAAATGAGGAGACAAGGAAACATGTCACAAATGAAAGAAATGGAAGAAAGCAAGCTGCTGGATATAGAGTTCAAAATCACGGTTATAAGTTTACTCAGGAATTTTTTAGAAACTTCCAAAAGATTGAAAAGGACCTGTCATAAATTAAGCATACACTGACTGAAATAAAGAGTAATATACAGGGATTCAACAGTAGAGGATTTTGAAAATCAAATCAATGATTTGAAATATGAGGAAGCAAAAACCACCCAACCAGAGGAAAAAAAAAAGAATTAAAAAATAAGAAGATAGTGTAAGGAGCCTCTGGGACAACTTCAAGCATACCAACATCCGAATTATGGGGGTGCCAGAAGAAGAGAGTGAGCAAGATATTGAAAACCTATTTGAAGAAATAATGACAGAAAACTTCCCCTACCTGGTGAAAGAAATAGACTTACAAGTCCAGGAAGCACAGAGAACCCCAAACAAGAGGAACCCAAAGAGGACCACACCAAGACACATCATAATTAAAATGCCAAGAGCAAAAGACAAAGAGAGAAAATTAAAAGCAGCAAGAGAAAAGCAGTTAGTTACCCACAAGGGAGTGGCAATACAACTGTCAGCTGATTTCTCAACAGAAATTATGCAGGACAGAAGGGAGTGGCAAGGAATATTCAAAGTGATTAATACCAAGGACCTACCACCAAGATTACTCTACCCAGAAAAGCCAGCATTTGGAATTGAAGGTCAGATAAAGAGCTTCACAGACAAGAAAAAGCTAAAGGAGTTCATCACCACCAAACCAGTATTATATGAAATGTTGAAGGGTATTCTTTAAGAAGAGGAAGAAGAAGAAAAAGATAAAAAATATGAACAATAAAATGGCAACAAATACATACCTATCAACAATTGAATCTAAAAATAAAAATAAACAAATGAAAAATCAAATGAACAGAATAAAGTGATGGATAAAATAGAATCAAAGGCATGGAAATGGAACAGATTGATGATTCTCAGAGAGAAGGGGGGTAGGGGTCTGTGAAGAGATTAAACAAAGATCTTATATACATGTATGCATTATCTATGGACATGGACAATAGGGTGGAGAAGGCCTGGGCCTTGCTGGGAATTGGATGGATGGATGCAATGTGGCCGGGGGGCGGGGGGGGAGAGACATCAACAATAATATCAACAATAAAGATTTTTTTAAAAGCCATGGAACATTTACACAATGGAATACTACTCAGCCATAAAAAAGAAGGAAATCTTACCTATTGCAACAGCACAGATGGCCCTGGAGAGTATTATGCTGAGTGAAATAAGCCACTCAGAGGAAGACAAATACCATATGACATCATTTATATGTGGAATTAATGATCAAAATAAACAAAGAAACAATATAGAAATAGACTCATAGATACAAAGAACTGACTGACAACTATCAGATGGGAAAGGGGTTGAAGGGCCTCGTGAAAAAGGTGAAGGGATTAGTCAAAAAAAAAAAAGCATAGATATAGACAACAGTATGGTGATTACTAGAGAAAAGATTGTGAGAGGAGGTAGAGGGGATATAGGTGGGATAAATTTTGAATGATGGAAGGAGACTTGACTTTGGTTGGTGAACACACAATACAATATACAGATGATATATTATAGAATTGTACACTTGAAACCTACATAACCCCAGTCAGTTCAATAAAAATAATAGTGTTAAATGCTTATGTATTGATTCATTTAAATAACAAAATTAAAGAATTTGAGAACAGATTAGTGGTCCATGGGCTATGTTGAGGGAAGGATGCAGGTGTGACTAATAAAGGGTCATATCCTTGTGGTGATAGAACTGTTCTGTATATTTTTTTTCTTGATTTAATCAAGGTCAATATCCTGAGTGTAATCTGATACTATAATTTTGCAAGATGTTACCATTAGTGTAAACTGGGCAAAGATTATACATAATCTCTCTGTATTATTTCTTACAAGTACGAGTGAAATGATAATTATCCTATATAATAAAATCCTAATATGCAAATCGACTGAATGGTGGGATGACCAGTTGCTATGATGTGCACTGATCACCAGGGGGCAGATGCACAATGTAGGAGCTGCCCCTTGGTGGTCCATGCACTCCCACAGGGGGAGTGCCGCTCAGCTAGAGCTGGGCGCACAGCTGGCGAGCACAGCAGCAGTGGCAGGAGCCTCTCCCACCTCCACTGCAAGCAGGCAGTAAGGAGCGAGGGGCCCCTGACTGTGAGAACCTTGGACTATGAGAGGAATGTCTGACTGCCAGTTTAGGCCCAGGGGGATGGGGCCTAAGCTGGCAGGTGTACATCCCCTGAGGGTTCCCAGACTGCGAGAGGGTGCAGGCTGGGCTGAGGGACCACCCCCCCCGCCCGGCCAAGTGCATGAATTTTGTGTATCAGGTCTCTAGTCTAAAAATAGAAAGCATAATTAAAATAGCAATAATAAAACCATTATATACAAACATGAATAACATTTTTAATAGACTAATTACATTTTCTAAAAAGAGTGTGAGGAGGGTGACATGGCTTTACATTATTACAAATGTCTTTAATGTCTAGTTTAATAGATTGCTGAATTCTCATCTCTGCTTCTAAATTCAGCCTATTGCAATATCACAGGTCATGTAGCCTTTGGAATATTCCACTCTATTCTTGTGAAAGAAAAAGTGCAAGAGGCAACAGAGATTTTAGTGTTATGGAAAATGTTACTGCACTGATAACCTAAAAAGATCTTAGGGACCCCCAGTGGGCTCTAGACTACAATTTGAAAATCAAAGCCATATAATATATTGCCTCTTGATATGACGTTTTGATGCTGCTATAATATTAATTGTGCTAATAATTCAGTTTCAGCTCCAAGGATAGTATTATAAAGCTACTCCCCAAGTCCATGGTGAAGTGTTGGAATGAAGAACTTCTTTGGCAGCCTCACAGATCTAAAAGCTCCCAAATGAGCACGCAGTAAGCAAAACACACTGTTCCAACTGCTGCATTTTGCTCGCTTCCTCTCTGCTGAAGATTTCTGGCTGCTTACTTCAAAGGGAACACTGTGTGAGGAGAGCATCTGTAGGGAGAAGATAGCAAAGGGAATGCAGCAACTAAAGAACCATCGACTTGAAACATTTTTGTAAAATGCCAAGACATTTATGCACAGGGACATAGTGCCTAAAAGGAAACTGGTGCACTACAGTGAGAGGAGCTGTCAGTAGGGATTCCTTAACCCTTCCAAGGTCTCTTCCCCCATCCTTCACCTACATTGCTCTTGCACCCTGCCATGGGGCAAAGTTGAAGAGAAACTGACATTCAATATGAGATTGTAGATTTTAACTAATCCCCACGTTTAGTTTAGCAAGAGATTCTGTCTCACACTGTGCAATAAATGCCCAGCACTAAGCTGGGGAAATGTTCTTTCAACTTTGGCTAATATCAAATCTACAGAATTGAAAATGAGCAATTATTTACTATAAGAGCCTTGGAAAGAATACTAGATTTAAAACAAAACTGGATAAAGTGAACATAAAACTTTGTATATTAAACATTCAACAGAGCTATTATGAGAAATGTAAACAATTAATGTTATAAGAAATTTAAAGACCAGAGAGGAAAACTCTCCAAAGTTTAACTTTGTGGATGGAATTAAATAAAGAATGATCATAATTAGTTTTGCCTTTGCCCTTTTCAGCCCAAATAACTTCCCAAATTGATTTTATCTTTCTGAAAGAGATATTTCTATAGTTATAAATTTTGGGTTAACCTAGTTTCATAATAGCTACTGTTTATTGAGGGTATAATATTTGCCAGGAACTTCTCTATGTGATTTGTTACATTATCTCTACTTTCCATAAAATCCCTGAAGAGCAACTGGCATTATTCCTATTCCATAGATGAGTAAATCGAGGCTCAAAGCCTTCCAGTGCCTTGACCTAGATCTCACAGTGAGAAGGTAGAGAAACTGAGATTAAAGATTCAAGCCAAGTTTCTTAGCTCCAAAGCTATGGTATCATGTTGCCTCCTCCTTATTTCTGTGCATTTGAGATGATTTTGAAGTGGGCTTCATGTACTTGTGTTAATTTATGCTAAAATCCCTAGTCATTCTTGACAGTAAAGCTATAAATGATGAGTAGTGAAATAATGTTCCTATGCCCTTTAATGCTTGAACCTCTAAGATTTGACCTAGGTTTATTGGAGCTCCCCAATTTTTATCCATGGAAGTTCCTTCAATTGAATTGGTGAAAAGCCTGACACACAGATTTCCCCTAAGAGAACAAGCTCCTTCAGAAACACTTAAACATACAAATGCTTAGTTTTCTAAGCCCAAGGCCTGCCTAGTAATTAGCATGACAGCAAAAGTATATATGTATTTCAAAAGACTTGTCCTAAACTGGAGCATGCAGGATTTTCTTAGGGTTGCCATTAACAAAGTACCACCAACAAGGTGGTTTAAAAAAATAGAAAATAATTTCTTACAGTTTTGAAGGGTGGAAGTCAGAAATCAAGGTGTGGGTAGGGTCATGTTCCTGCTGAAGGCTCTAGGGAAGAATTATTCCAGCCTATTCCTAGTCCTTGTTATTGCCACCAATTCTTGGCATCCCTTGCCTTAAAGCTGCATCACTCCAATCTCTGCCTTAGTTGTTATATAGCCTTCCTCCTGTGTGTCTGGTCCCAAATTTTCCTCTTCTTATAGAAACACCAGTCATTAGGTTAGGGCCTACCCTGATCTAGTATGACCTCACCTTAATTTAACTGATTACATCTGCAAAGATCCAATTTCAAAATGAGATTACATTATGAAGTTCCAGGTAAAGAATTTGTATAATATTTGTTTTTGGAAGGCCTAGGAGTGGGCTCTGTGACCCTTCCTGTCATTTCACACTCATACTTGTTTGCAAAAGAAACTGGTTAGTGAGTAGTACATATGTCAATTTATGTCACTTTAAGATAATCACCCTGGCCCTGGCCAGTGTGTCTCAGTTGGTTGAATGTCCTCTCTTGCACGGAAAGGTCACGGGTTTAATTTCTGGTTAGGGCACATACCCAGGTTGTGGGTTTTATACAGGAAGCAACCGATTGATGTTTCTGTCTCATGTCAATGTTTCTCTCTCTCTCTCTCTCTCTCTCTCTCTCCCTCTTCCTTCCACTCTCTCTAAAACCAATAAAATGTCTATTTTTAAAAAATAGCAAAAAATGATAATCACCCTGCTGTATTTCTTTTTTGGGCACAAGTCTTTATTTGAAATAATTTTATTTTATTATTGGCTCATTGTTTTGTCTGTCTCCTCTACAATGTAAGTCCTCTGAAGGCAGGGAACTTACCAATTTATTCATTCAATAAACATTTACTGAATGTTTACTATTTATCAGGCACTGTATTCAGCACTAAGGATTCAATTGCAAGCAAATGCAAATGTATATTTCCAGATCTCCTGTAACTTTAAACAAGAAATCTTCATGACACCTTCAATATATCAAGTACTATTCCTAGTGTAATGGGTACATATACAATCATAAGACTGAGCTTTTGTCCTACTGCTTACAAACAACCTTTGTATCCAAAACTAAAATGAGACTTAAAAGCTAAATTGCATCAAATCATGCCTACAATCAGAATGCAACAAGGAAAATAAGAATAGTCTGCATTAGTTGGTTAAAATAGGATTTGAAGTAAATGTTTTCATTAGGCAGAGGAGAAAGGGGTACATTCTAGGACCGTAACTCTGACTTGAGCAATGGGGTAAAATATACTGAGAAATGAAGCTGAATAAGTCAAATACAATGATAACATGTCATGACTGAGAAAACAATATTATAAAGTATTTATTATTTCACAGATGATTCAATAACGGTTCCCAGTGATCCTGACTTCCTAGATTGCTATGCTGCATAAAAATCAACCAGATAAATTCTAAACAAAATAAATGAAGTTTTACCTTTAGAATACTTACATAAAATAGATTTTTGATCAATTACAATAAGACAGAATGAAGGAAACAATGTGCCTTACAGCAGTGCCGTTGAAAATTTCCAGAGTTTACTTGATCACAAAGTCAATCACAACATCAATGGTGTTCTCTTTCTATTTAAATCCAAAGCAAGCATCCACAACAATAATAGAAAACCAGGTCCCAGACCACCAAACTAATAATCTCACTGTTCTTACAACTAGTCATATCACAGCTAGAACAGTGGGGGTTTAAATCAGAACTGTGCCTTATAAGAGGGGCATATACATATTAGAGTGCATTTAGGTGAGAACAACTAGGATACCATCTGATTAAAAAGAAAATTATGGGAGAAAAATTATAGATAATGGACAAATGTACTATGGAGAAGTAATACTATGGAAAACGTTTTATATGGAAGATTTTTTTTTGTATGGAAGATAATTTTCAAGTTTTAAGAGCCATTATGTAGAAAAGGAATAGATAGATATGTTCAGTTTTTCCGGAAGTGTAGAGTAGTGTAGTCAAAAGTATGTGGCTATTAGAGCTAATCAGCTATGAATTCCTGCCTCCATCACTTATTAACTGTGTGATGTGTCATGAGTTACTTCTGTGAGCTTCAGTTTCTTAATTTATAAATAGGATTCATAATTATACCTCTCTCCCTCACAGGGTTGTTGGGAGGATTAGAATAAAGAAAAATAAAATAAATAGTTTTATAAAGGAGGAAGCTATTAGATTTAGGACAAAAATTAATGTGACACAGTTTTAGTCAACAAATGGGGCATATGCACAATCTGAGCTGCTTCCAGTTCATGCTTCATTCATTCATTCATGCATACATTCATTCATCAAACATTTTAAAGAGCTATTATGTGACAAGCACAGTACTAGACACTAGGGATGCAATAATGAAGAAAAAATTAATCCTTGCCCTGATACAGCTAACACTCTGGCAGCAGTCACAAACAGTAAATAACCATACATAATTAATGCCAGCCAGAGATAAGTGCTATGAAGAAACTAAACAAAGGTCTCAGTAGTGGGAGAACATTTCAAATTGCGTGATCAAGATAGGTCTCTCAGGAGGTGACATTTGAGCAGACTGCCACATGAAGTGACAGAGAGAGACAACGGATATCCAGTAAAAGTGCTTTAGTGTGAAGGGATTAAGACATATAAATTGGTGCCCGGCCAGAGTGGCTCAGTAGTTGAGCGGTGATCTATGAACCAGATGGTCATGGTTTGACTCCCGGTCAGGGAACATGCCTGGTTTGTGGGCTTCATCCCCAGTGTGGGGTGTGCAAAAGGCAGCTGATCGATAATTCTCTCTCATCATAGATGTTTCTATCTCTCTCTCCCTCTCCCTTCCTCTCTGAAATCATTTTTTTAAAAAAGAAGTACAAATTGGTAGTTACAAAATAGTCACAGATATGTAAAGTACAGCATAGGGGATATAGTCAGCAATATTGTAATAACAATATATGGTGCCAGATGGGTACTAGATTTATTGGGGTGATCACTTAGTAAGTTATATAATGTTTCATCAATAGGTTATACACTGAAACTAAGTATGTCAATTGCAATTGAAAAACATTTTTTTAAAGTAAAATAAAAAAAACATGGATGGACTCCCAGGCATTGGCCTGAATTACTGAAAGGATGTTATTGCAATTAATTGCAATAGGCAAGTCTGATACAGGAGCTGGTTTGTAAAGAAATTTCTGGGGTTAAATTCAATATCCATTTTGGGTTCTGTCATCATTACCCTGTGTATAGAAAGATAAGCATTAAATGTTTGTAGAATGAAAATTAATCGATGAGTGTGTTACAGACTGAATTAGCCAATGAATAAGACTAAGTGCCCTACCTAGGTTTCCTGTAACTCATGAGTGTTGACTGGTCCATAGTGTGAGCCAGTCAGAAAATATGCATCTGGGTATGATAAACCTTATTGGAGGATTAGACAAAAGGTTGAGACAATAACCACACTCAGAAGAGACTGTCATTGGCAATATATCAAATCAAGAGACAGTTAATAGAGGGGACTGAGAACTCACAGTAGAGATATTGTGATGACTGTGTGAGCAGTGAAGCAATAAAAATGGTAGCATGTAAAAGAGGGAGACTGAATTAGAGTCCCCTAGGTGTGGTTTCAACTGTGAAGGATACTTTTGATGCACTATAACACATCATTTCACTTATTTACATACAGTCTTAAAATAACTAAAATGAAGGCAAATTTTTAAGAGAAGGAAAGTATATATATGAAAGTGCTTTGTTTTCTTGTCTTACTGAGTATACTTACCTCTTTCTAAAGGCATGTCTTTCTGCTGCATGCAATAGGCCAGGGTGGTAAGGATTTGCATCATGACAATAGCTTGAGATCCTTGTATTATTGAGAGAAAAGTAACTGTCCAAATCCTTTAGCTTCTAATTGATATTTAAAAGACAATTTAAAAATTGATCTGTGAGTACTTAGTACTTAGAGCCCCATGTGCAGAAAATAATCTTTCTACCTAACATGTTTGATAAGGAGTTCTGTTGACCTATATAGTAAAAAGGATATGGCCTGCCCAGCCAGCGTGACTCAGTATTTGAGCATCCACCTATGAACCAGGAGGTCACAGTTCAATTCCAGGTCAGGGCACATGCCTGGGTTATGGGCTCGATCCCCAATGGGGGGTGTGCAGGAGGCAGCCAATCCATGATTCTCTCTCATCATTGATATTTCCATCTCTCTCACCCTCTACCTTCCTCTCTGAAATCAATAATTTAAAAAAAGAAGGATATGACCTAGAGCAATGAAGTAAAAGAAAATCCCATTCCTTTTCACCCAAGAAACTGTGAAGAGAGGAAGAGGGAGAAAATGAGACATGTATGTCTCAGACTCCCCTCTCTTGGTCTCAACCCTGAAGGGAGAAATATAGCACTATGTTGTTGTTGTTTTTTTGTATATTTTTTTTGTTTTTTTCCTCTTTATCTAGAAATATTATTTGGTATAAAATCAACTTTAGAAGAAGGCAACTCCTTTGTTCTGGGGTTGGAGGGGATGACTCATGACCCTTTTAGTTTTGCAAAAGTAGAACTAGATCCCACTCTAAAATGGAAAGCTTCAAGTAAACAAAATGTAAATTGTCTAGATAATAAAGTAATAGGAGAGCAACACCTCTGCATATAGTAAAACTAAATTTATTGTATCTAATCTTTAGAATTTTAGATGAAGTTACTAGAGTACAAACTTATGTAAGACCTAGAGGAAAATGTTGGTAGTCCAAGGCCTAATATGAGAAGATGAACACAGGAGAACATGGCTTGATTCTGTGTTCAGATATATCTAATTTAAAGTTTTAAGATGGTTTTATACATTGTAATTTATATGTATTTTCCCCAAGTTGGCAGTAAATCTTAGTAAGTGTTATAATTTGGCCTTACCTAAAACAGTGGGAAATTGAGACAATAATTTGTCTATACAAGTGTCATGTCAGTAAAAGGCACAGGATTAAGTACCAGAAGGAACACTATCATCAGATCAATAAAAGAGCTGTGGTACATTTATACCAAGGAATACTATGCAGCAGTAAAAAAAAGATCTCTTTGAGACAGCATGGAGGAACCAGGAGAGTATTATGCTAGCGAAATAAACCAGTTAGAGAAAGACAAGTATCACATGATCTCACTCAAATATAGAATCTAATGAACAAGTTAAACTGATGAACAAAATAAATCCAGAGCCTTCAATCCTGGCTTTGGCTCACTCAGCTCCAGTCCACTCTGCCTTCCGTTTGGTTTGAGCCCATGGTGAGTGGCTGCACACAAAATTTTGTGTGTTGGCCCTTTAAGAGGGTGCCTGCATTTCCAGCTGTCTCTCACTAGCAGACAGCAACCCCAATGCTTTTCACAGTCAGATGTGCTGTGGGCACCTTTCTCAGTTCCCGTGCTCTGGGCTGGGGTTTATACCCCAGAGTTCTCAGTGGGAACCCCCCACAGCTGCGATATCCCTCCAGAACTTCAGCAGCTGTCTATGGGAGCACAGGAAGCTGCCTTTCCTACCAGTCTCTATGTGGTCTCCACTTTACTTCCTTGGTCATCAGGTTTCTCTCTAGCTAGTCTTCAGTTGATTTTTCAGGGTGGTTTTTCTGTATTTTTTAAAAAATATATGTTTTTATTGAGTTCAGAGAGGAAGAGAGAGGGAGAGAGAGATAAAAACATCAATTAGAGAGAATCATTGATTGGCTGCCTCCTATACACCATAACCCAGGCTCAATCCCTGACCAGGAATTGTGTCCTGACCAGGAATTAAACCATGACCTCCTGGTTCAACCACTGAGCCACAGCGGCTGGCCTGGTTTTTCTGTATTTTACTTGTATTTCCAGTTTGGTCCTAGGATAGTGTCAGTGTAGCTACCATTTTGGTATTCTACGGTTATTTTTCAATCTTATAATTTTATTTTTTCTATCTAGTCTCTTTATCATTTTATAAGAAAGCATTACTTAAAATCAAAATCTCATATTCTGGTAATAAATAGATTCACATTATTTAGAGGAGTTAGAAATTCTGACAACTGAGTGAATCCATGATAAAAAAAAATTAGAAAGATGTGAAATATGACTGCAAATCTAAAATGTATAGGTTCATGAAAAAATAATGTGCCCATACCTCCTTTTTTTATACAGACAACAAAACATCAGCCTGGATATACAATTAAAGATTACAAAATTACATTGTACATGGGGAACAGCATTAGATATGATGGTGCCCCAGAAATCTCCACACAGATATTCCTGAAATGAGGCTTTTTGACCAAAAGCAAACAAGCTATTTATTACCTTTACTACCACCTATGTAATTTCAACAACTGAACTGCCTGGCTAAACACACATTACCACACAGCCACAAAAAACTAAAGAAATTGTAGGCAAGCAATTACACTATGATTTATGAAGTAAGCTTTTGTTCAACCAAGGGATTAGAATTTAATAAGTTGGCTTACTTAGCTCTGAATTAGACATAACCAATCAGAAAAAAAATGTATGAGAAATAAGCTTATAAGGAGATTCATGCATCATATCCTAAAAGGCCATTTATTCAATTATCAAACATTTCTTCAAAGTTCACTGACAAGCCCTTCAGGGAACAGAAAATGGTGTAAAATGTGGGCCTTGTCCTCAGGACGCTTCTTAGTCTAGTGTGTGAACCGGATTTGTATACAAATATGTACATTACAGGGCATCATGGAGGCACAATACAATAATATGAAAATCAGATCTGGGCAAAAATACCACCAGCTGGAGAGCTAAGAGAAAGCTTAAAAAAAGTAGCACTTAGTTTGACTTTGATGGTGTATAGTTTTAATTAGATTAAATTAACCAAATATTTTCCAAGTGCCTACTATGTGCCAGACATAAAGAATTAGGGGATAGCTCTAGCTGCTTTGGCTCAGTGGATAGAGCATCGGCCTGCAGACCAAAGGGTCCCAGGTTCAATTCCTGTCAAGGGAATGTACCTTGGTTGCAGGCTCCTCCTCAGCCCAGGCCCTGATCAGGGCGCATGCAGGAGTCCTGTCTCTTCCACTCTCTCTAAAAATCAATGGAAAAATATCCTCAAGTGAGGATTAAAAACTAATAATAATAATTATTAGGAGTTAGAGAAATACATGAGACAAAGAAAGTCAATACTAGACAATTGTAACAGTCAAATTTTAAGTTAGTTAGTGCCAGAATGATGATGAAGATTAAAGAAGTCAAAGGTAACAAGAGCAGGTATCTTATCTGTCTTGTGTAATTTTGTGTCCTCTCTTCCTAGAATAGTGACTGATACTGAGTAGTTATTCAATAAATACTGTATATGAACCTTGGCCAGTGTGGCTTAGTTGTTTGAGCATCGTTCGGTGCACCAAAAGGTAACCAGTTCAATTCCCAGTCAGAGCACATGCCCAGATTGTGGGTTTGATCTCTGGTTGGGGGTACATGCAGGAGGTAGCCAACTGATGTTCTCTCTCACATCAATGTTCCTATCTCTCTCTCTCTCTCTCTCTCTCTCTCTCTCTCTTTCTCTCTCTCTCCCTGCCTCCCTCCCTCTTCCTTCCTCTTTTTTAAAAATCAATAAACACATATCTTTAAAAAATACTGTATGTTAGTAAAGAAATCAATAAATTAAAAAGCAAATGAACCACAGAGGCTTACGTCTGGGTGGGTGGGGAAATGGAGACTCCTTTAACAACAACAACAAAAAAATGAAAAAGAAACGTATTTGAATAAAACTACAAAAGTTATTGATAAGGTATCTTCTGAAGAGACAAAAGTGAGGAAAACCCTGCCACCTTGCCCAGTCATCAGGACTCATGGCATCCTGTACTTAAGATTTAGATGAACACTAAATGTTTTGTCACTGCCTTGTATCTTTAACAAATAACAAATGATTCATGGAAATAATAAAACCATTTCCTCATAGATATATGCCAAAATCAAGGATAGTCATTGTCAATGAGAAGATCAGCTAGAGAGAAGTAATTACATTGTAAATCAGAGGAAATATAAAGCAGCATTGAAGGCTGATTTGTGAATAAAAATTAAATTTTACTACAACAACAAAAGAAAACCTAATCTATGTACTAACGAAGAGACAAGAGAACCATATGCTTTGCTATCCCACAGGCCCCATTGCAGGAAGATGCTGATCATGGGAATCAGGTTTCAGCAAAAAAAGAACAATATACTTGCTTTGCCTCTGTACCCAAATGTCTGCCTTTATGAAAGTATCATTTTTAGGAATAAATGTATAACATAAATAGTATAATAGAGGGCAGCTTAGTTGATACACAGTCAAACAAGTAAAAGTCCTTAATATAGTGAATGAAATCAAAGTTGCATTCAAAAAATTCATTTTAGTGTTCTATGCCCATAATATGTACATGTGTATTGACTGTCTTGTTATCCATTCATAAATATGAGTTTTCATCAATATTTTGTTATTTTTTCTTATTATGTATTTATTTATTGTTAATCATTTATTTTTTTTCTTTATCAGGTATTTAATTATCAAAAAAGTGAAAGAAGCAAAGGGTAGTCTTTGGATATAAAGAAATAAATGACTTTCTGATTGGGGAAATTTTGTTTTAAGATTTTTTATGTATTTCAGCTGTATCAAAATAAATTTTAGAATTTTCTCCTGGAATATCTTGTATAATAGATAACGAGTAGGGTTATTTTATTCTCTTCAGATTGGAAGAGCTTAAAATTAATGGTAGCACAACTCTTCATAAAACAAATCCTAGTCCTTGGGACTCTGAATCATTCATTTGATTGTCCTGGAAGTTTTAATGATAATGAAAGAGGTACAATTTCCAAGTCAATTCAATCAGTCAGTCAGTCTGTGTGGTGGAGGGAAGACAATCCAAACAAATCCCCTTTCTTCATAGACACAGTATTCTAGAAGAACAAGAATGAATTAATATTATGTCAGGTTGTAGTGAGTGCTATAAAGCAAAAAAGTCAGGGTACAAGTATAAATAATGATAGAGGGGCCATAGATAATTTATATATTCTTTTCATGACTGATTTTAATTTATGATTTTTTATGTTTTTACATTTGAAGGAAAAAATTTCATGAAAAATAAATATAATGTATATAGACTGTGCTGGTTCAAAGTTACCTAAACTTACCTGATGATTATTATGCCATTGATTTGTTATGTGACTAAACTGTTCTGGTCAATAAGTTGTTTTTAATATTTTATAGGCACAATGAATATGAATCTTGTTGATAAGTCATTCAGATTCTGTACACTTGACATTAATAATTTCATCACATCTGATTTTATTTTTAGGCAGGAAAAAGTCGATACATTCCAGATATAAAATCCAGCCCATTTACTTGAAATTCTTCAATGATTTCTGATTATATTGCACACTGCTTACTCTGTTCATTAAATAATCCCCCTTTCTTAATCAGTTTCTTTGAAATTTTGAAGAAAAATAATCTAGCCAGAGTAATCAAACAACTGGCTTTTTTATAAATACAAATATAGTCTCTGCCCTGCATCCAAACTTCTCATTTATAATATCTTCCAATATGTTTATCTTACTTTTTCCCACCTACATGTCATATTACTGTTACTCCAACTCATCATCTTTCTCCTTCAATAATTGAATAACTCTTAAATTAGTTGTATCCCTTTATTTCTCTTCCTGCTTATTTACCTTTCCCAAAGGGGCTATATTCACATTCCAAAAATATGATTCTGATAACATTTCTGTCCTGTCAATATCTTTAATGGTTCTTCTTTATTCATTGAGTTACTAGCATTTCTGCAACAGCAACTATCTATACTAATAAAAGGGTAATATGCTAATTAGATCGGAAGACTTTCTGGACAAAGCCATGGTGGCGGGGCCAAGGCAGAGGCAGTTGGGGCAATCAGGCCAGAAGGGAAAGGCAGTTGGGGGTGATCAGGCCGGGGGCGGCCACTTGAGGGTGAGCAGGCCAGCAGTGGGGGCAGGTGAGGGAGAGCAGGCTGGCAGTGGGGGGTAGTTGGGGGTGATCAGGCCAGCAGGGGGGGGCAGTTGGGGGTGATCAGGCCAGCAGGGGGGACAGTTGGGAGCAATCAGGCCGGCATGGGGGGCAGTTGGGGCAAGCATGCTGGTGGGGGGAGCATTTGGGGGCAAAAAGGCCAGCAGGCAGAGTGGTTAGGGGCAATCAGGCAGGCAGGCAGGTGAGCAGTTAGGAGCCAGTGGTCCCAGATTGCAAGAGGGATGTCCGATTGCCAGTTTAGTCCTGATCCCCAGAGGGGTCCCAGATTGGAGAGGGTGCAGGCTGGGCTGAGGGCTGAATTCTGTGCACCGGTCCACTAGTCATATATAATAATCTTATATAATAAATGGTTAATATGCAAATCAACTAAACAGTGGAACAACCGGTGGCTATGATGTGCACTGACCACCAGGGGGCAGATGCTTAATGCAGGAGCTGCCCCCTGGTGGTCAGTGCACTCCCACAAGGGGAGCACTGCTCAGCCAGAAGCCAGGCTCAAGACTGGCTAGTGCAGCAGCGGTGGCGGGAGCCTCTCCTGCCTCCATGGCAATGCTAAGGATGTCCAACTGATGGCTTAGGTTTGCTCCCTACAGCAGACAAACATCCCCCAAGGGCTCCCAGACTGTGAGAGGGTTCAGGCCAGGGTGAGGCCCTGCCCCCAGAGTCCACAAATTTCATGCACCAGGCCTCTAGTGTATTATACTACTAGACAGCCAGCACTACACAAGGAGCTCTCAGCTAATGAGGGTCACTGTGTTTGCCCTAACACAAAGAACAATTGATAATCTCTTTGTTTGTTTTTATTGTTGTTACTCTCTCTACTCTTAGATCTTATAAATACATGTTAATAATATTGTATGTCAACTATAATTAAATTTATAAAAATAATTTTTAAAAATGAAAGACCACTCAGCCACGAAGTAAAACAGAATCCTATCTAATAAAAGAGCAATATGCAAATTAACCATCACTCTGCTACACTAACAAGTGATGCCTACCAGCCAATCAGGAGCGAGTATGCAAATTAACCCAACCAAGATGGCTGCGAACAGGAGGCTTGGGTTGCCCCCGGCGATGGAGGAAGCCAAGCTTTCCGCATACCCTGGCTGGCCAAGGCCTCCACTCAAGGCTACAAAGTTTCAATTATAGAAGATAAATAAATCCCAGATACCAGGGCCTCCGCTTGGGTTGTTGGGGGGCATGGCTGGCCTGCTAACCACCACAGGCCCCTCGCCCAGGCCACAACACACCCCAAGGGAACCCCAATCCTGATCCGGGACACCCTTCAGGGCAAACCAGCTGGCCCTCACCTGTGCACCAGGCCTCTATCCTATCTAATAAAAGAGTAATATGCAGATTGTCCATCACTCCAACACACAAGATGGCTGCCCCCATGTGGTCAAAGATGGATGCCCCCATGTGGACACAAGATGGCCCCCACAAGATGGCCAGCAGGGGAGGGCAGTTGGGAGGGACCAGGCCTGCAGTGGAGGGCAGTTAGGGGCAAACAGGCTGACAGGGGAGCAGTTAGGCATCAATCAGGCTGGCAGGGGAGTGGTTAGGGGGTGATCAGGCTGGCAGGCAGAAGCAGTTAGGGGCAATCAGGAAGGCAGGCAGGCGAGCAGTTGGGAGCCAGCAGTCCTGGATTGTGCGAGGGATGTCCAATTGCCCATTTAGGCCCGATCCTAGTAGGATCGGGCCTAAACAGGCAGTCGAACATCCCTCGAGGGGTCCCAGATTGGAGATGGTGCAGGCTAGGCTGAGGGACACACATCCCCGTACACGAATTCCATGCACCGGGCCTCTAGTGAAAAATAAAACAACAAAACTCATGGATTAGAAAGGAAAAAAACAGCTTAAACTGAATAAACTAAGTATCACTCTCAAAAAGAAAGACAAAAAAAAAGGAAAAACAAGGCCAAATAAAGTAGAAGAAAAGAGATAATAAATAAAAAATCAATAAAAAAAATGTGCAAAAAAAGTTAATTGGCAAAACTAAAAGTTGATTCTTGAAAAACACTAGCACAATTGACAAACCCTTAATAAAAATGAAGAAGACAAGAATCACCAATGTCAGTAGTGAAAAAAGGAAAAATTAAATTTTTTAATCTTTTAGAAGTAATAACATGGATATTACATAGACAATACAAAATAAATATTTTCCAAGTCATTTAATAATGTCAGCATTACTCTGATACAACATTTTACAAGGATATGACAAATTAGAAAATTATGGGGCTGTCTCTCTCATAAACATAGATGCAAAAATCCTAAATAAAATAGTAGCATATGAAATACAGTGTTATATAAAAGGCATAAAATACATTTTGACCAAAGTAGAGTTATTTTAGGAAGGTAAGTTGATTTAATATTTGAATATCAATAAATGTAAATCATTACAATAATATAAAAAGGAGGAAAATTATATGATCATATCAGCGTATGTAGAAAATCTTATTAAAATTCAACATTTATTTGTGGAAAATATGCCCTTAACAAACCAAGAATTAAAGTCTTTAAAAGGCCCTAGCTGGTTTGGTTCAGTGGATAGAGTGATGGCCTGCAGACTAAAGGGTCCCAGGTTTGATTCCGGCCAAGGGCACATTCCCAGGTTGGGGGCTTGATCCGCCCTAGTAGGGGGCATGCAGGAGGCAGCTGATCAATGATTCTCTCTCATCATTGATGTTTCTCTCTCTCTCTCCTTCTCCCTTCCTCTCTGAAATCAATAAAAATATATTTTTAAAAAGTTTTTAAAAGTATAAAATATCTACAAAGTACTTCAGCAGCATTTATTCATCATAGTGAAATATTAAAAGCATTCCCTCCAGTCAGGGGCATGTGCCTCATTTGCAGGCTTGATCCCCACCAGTGAGGGGCCTGCAGGAGGCAGCTGATAAATGATTCTCATCATTGATGTTTCTATCTCTCTCTCTCCCTCTCCCTTACTCTCTGAAATCAATAAAAAAAAATATTTTTTTAAAAAAAGCTTAAAAATGTTCCCTCCTGAGATCAAGAATGAGAAAAAGAAGAAATAAAGCTATCATTATTGTCAGAGGTCATGTTTTTGTAACTGAAAAGTCAAGTGAATCAAAAACTATTAGTAAGTAGTTTCTAAGTTGCTTGATAAGTAAATTTTTCTAAGTTGCTATGAAAGGTAAAGAATTTTGTTTACTTTATCTTATCTGGGCAAATCCTGAACTTCTTAACTCCAGAGATTAAAAAGCAACAATGGAAAATGGAGCTTCAGGAAAAAAAAAAAAAGCAAACCCTAACTGAAAGAGTAAAGTTTTTTTTACAGCTGTCCGTTTTTATCTTAACTCTCCAAGGTCTCCCCCCTCCACCAGTGATGGGAACAAGACCCTTATACCTGTCCCAGGAAACAGCCCCGAGCTAAGAGCAGACAGAGCAAATAGTGCTCTGACAGATAAGAAAAGCAGGACATGAGATTACCGGATGGGACTGTTGACTGAAAACTTAGGCCCTGTCATTAAACATGTTATTAACGAGCCCTGTTGGAATTTCCTGGCGGCTTTGTCCTCTCTTCCCCCTCACATGTGTAACCCCCCCCCCCCGATGTATGGTTTTTGCCTATATATACTTGTAAGACTTTCTGCTCGGGGTTCGACTCCTCTGCTCCCGTGTGAGTTACGAGTTGAGCCCCAGCGCGCTGGAATAAAGCCTCTTGCTGTTTGCATCAAGTGACGCCTCCTGCGGATGATTGGGGTTGCCGTCGATCCGTGGGATAGAGTAAGGGTCTCCCTCTGGGGGTCTTACAGCTATATACAAGATCAACAAAATAATTTTTACTTCTATATAAGAGAACCAAACAGAATACATTTTTTAAATAAAATACCATTAAAAATAACATAAAGAATCAAGTACCTAGGAATAAATTTAACAGAAGATAGGACTGACCTCTATATAGTAAACAATGAAATATTGCTAAGAAAACATTTTCAAAGGCCTAAGTAATTATCAAGATATATGATATTTATAGACTGGAAGATTCAAAATGTCATTTCACAAATTGATCTACAGATTCAATGCAATTTGAATCAAAGTTCTCTTGAAAATGTCTGCAAATCTGACAAGCTGACTCTACAATTTATATGGAAATGCAACGGGACAAGGATAGTTAAGACAATCTTAAAAGACTGTTAAATGACTTACATTATTGACTATAAGTATATTTTAAAGCTAGAGTAACTAAGTATGTATTTGGCTTAGACAAACAGGATAAAAATGAGAAACCAAACTCTCTCTCTCTCTCTCTCTCTCTCTCTCACACACACACACACACACACACACACACACACACAGGCTTGCATGTGTGCACAAATATTACAATCACTTGATTTGTGACAAACATATCATTGCAAAGCAGTAGAAAAGGTATTGTTTTTACAACAAATAGTTCTGAATCAATTTGATATGTACATTGAAAAAAATAAACCTTTATTTTTATCAAAGACCATACACAAACATCAATTCCATATAGTTTCCAGTTTGAAAAGCAGAAAAAAAAAGTTTTCTAAGAAAATAAAAACATATATAAGAAATTACCTCTGTGGCCTTGGGATACCCCCAGTTTTTTTAATTAATATTGGAAATACTACCAATAAAAGATAATATTCATAAATTGAATTTTATTCAAAAGTTATCATTAAGGGCATAAAAAGTAAGCTATAGTATTGGAAATATTTGTGTCACATATTTGACAAAGGTTTTTTTTGGTAACATATTTGCAACATTTATATCTGACAAAATAATAAATATTGTATAAATATAAAAATGTGCATGTATGTGTATGAAAGGAATTTTTAGGGGTGAAATAGGCAGGTTTAGGACATTTTTAAAAATTAAGGGGTCCATGGAAAAAACACAGGGCTACAGAGCTGAAAAGGGTACACTTTCATAAGACAAGGGAGCTGGGAACAGCAGAAGTTACATTTCCATAAGACAAGGGAGCTGGGAGTAGCAAAAGGTACACATTTACAGAATAAAGGGAAGGAAGCCCCTCATTCAAAGAGGGAGGAAGAAAAGCCCAGAGGAAATAGGAGAACAATAAGGAAGAAGAAGGAGAGAACCTCAGGTACTTCACATGAGACTTGAGCCCAGGAGTTGCTATAGTAACCAAATGAAAGGGTAATAGTGACCAATCAGAGAGGATATCAAGGCACACACACACAAAAAAAAAACTGCAGCCTTTATAAACCGTAGAAAAAGGGACTCAGTGGGACTCTTTCCCCTTCCCCACGTGGGAGTCTGTGCTGTGGGACTCTTTCCCTCTCCCCACATAGGAGTCTATGCTTGTTTCTCAATAAATTCCCACCTTTGCTATATGATCCTCCATCTGTGGTTTCATTCTTCAACTCCAATGGACAAAAAGCCCAGGAAGCTATCCTGCCCAGGGGAACACCGAGCATTTCAAATTTCCCATTTCATATGTATATGTATATCTCTGAACGCATAATAATCTGGCCACTCAGTGTATATCCTATATAATAAAAAGCTAATATTCAAATTTTCCCCTTGACCAGGAGTTCGACCAGCAGGCAGGCCGGCCAACCACGCATGTCCCCTCCCCCTGGCCATGCTAGCCAGACCCCACCCATGCACGAATTCATGCACCGGGCCTCTAATATACTGTGTATACACACACACACACACATACACACACACACACAGAGTGGCCAGATTATTATTTGTTCAGAGATCATAATAATCTGGGCACTCAGTATATATATCTCAGAACTAGTCTATGGTGTTAACTTGTTAACTACTAAGATAATGGATACTTGGAGGAACGATTGGAAATTATTGACTTAAGAAGGGTAGGAAGGAATCTTATAGGGTCCTAGTAATATTCTATTTATTTACCTCAGTCATATAGGGAATATAAAGGAGAACTTGAACAGACATTTTACCAGTGTGGATTCTTTTAAGTGCCTCATTAATTCTTATATGAGGACTAATTTGTAGAAAATTTTATGAGACCCAATGGGAGAATTTCCAAGAGTGGTATGATTTTGTTTTCCTTTTTTTTTAAAATATATTTTATTGATATTTCACAGAGAGGAAGGGAGAGGGATAGAGAGCTAGAAACATCGATGAGAGAGAAACATCGATCAGCTGCCTCCTGCACACCTCCCACTGAGGATGTGCCCGCAACCAAGGTACATGCCCTTGACCGGAATCGAACCCGGGACCCTTCAGTCCGCAGGCCGACGCTCTATCCACTGAGCCAAACCGGTTTTGGCTGTTTTCCTTTTTTTGTATGTATATCTTGAAAGACTTCTGAATATATATATATTTACATTTCAAACATTTTTCTGATAAATGGCATTACTGAAATCAGTACCCACTGAAGACTAAAAACAAAATTTTTTCTAACATTGGGATTCCCAATTCCTCCTTTCCCTCTCCATCTCATGTTAAAAAGAGTGCCAGATCATTCTATATTATGGCAAACATAGTTTACATATAAATGATAAATGTTAATTAAAACAATTTTGAATTGGATATTTATTAAAAATTGAAGATGGGCCCTGACCGGTTTGGCTCAGTGGATAGAGCATCAGCCTGCGGACTGAAGGGTCCCAGGTTCGATTCCAGTCAAGGGCATGTACCTTGGTTGCGGGCACATCCCCAGTAGGGGGTGTGCAAGAGGCAGCTGATCGATGTTTCTCTCTCATCGATGTTTCTTACTCTCTATCCCTCTCCCTTCCTCTCTGTACAAAATCAATAAAATATATTTTAAAAAAATTGAAGATGGTACAGCTATTATGAAAAACAGTATGGAAGCCCCTCCAAAAATTAAAAATAGAACTACTAAAAGATCTATAATCCCACTTCTGAGTATATTTCCAAAGGAAATGTAATCAGTATCTCAAAGAGGTATCTACGCACCTATGTTCATTGCAGCATTATTCACAATAGCCAACATATGGAGAAAACATAAATAGAATATATATTTTGAATCTTATAGAAGCCCCAATAATTCAACTCATAAAATTTGGATATACTTATTGTTCTGAATATTTACGTTTGGCAAGAAATTGCATCTATAAAGAAAATAGCAGAGATGTATTCATTCAATTAGCAATATTTATTGAGTGCTTATTATATGCCAGCATCATTACACATGTTAATCTTACTTAATTCCCACAACAATCCTGTGTACATTATGTTACCACAAGTGTGTGAATATGGAAATTGAGAGAGAGCTTTAGTGACTTTCTCAAGGCCTAACACCTGCAATGTGAATAGAAAAATTGCAGAGCCTGCTTTCATCTCCCTGATTTCTGAGACATTATTATTTCCACTGTAGTGTATGTACTCTCTTTAGGCTAAGAGTAAATAGAACAAAGGAATAGCTCAGGATGAGGTCAGCAGGGAATGATTCTCAGAGTAGGTGGATCAAGGGGAGTACTTAAAGGAAGAGTGGGAGGATACGCCAATTGAGGAACTGAGGAAAGAAAAATCCACCGACATAGAGACATTAGTTGTCTGAAAGTCTGTTACATCCAGAAAATACAAATAGTATGTGATTGTTTCCCCTAAAATTAATATGTTGAAACCCTACTCACCAATGTGATTATACCATCAAACCTCGGTTCTCAAATGTCTCCCATCTCAATTCAGTTCTCCACCAAGTTGTTCTCAGAAAAAAAAAATGTCTCTGTTAAAGTTCTCTACCTGACAACCCTCTCATAGTGATACATCAGCATGAGAAAGTGTCTCTCAAGCCACAAAGGAGAGAATGCACCAGTATGAATCGGATTACAGCTAAATTTTGCCTCATAAATATCTCAGGAAACTGCTGTGGATATTTTTATGCTTATTTTTTTTCCTTTTGTTTTTGTTGAAATGGATGATTAGCACACTTTTAAAACATAGAGGCCAGCCATCAAGAGTGCTAATGTTGCTAAGGGTATGAAAGAAACAATGAGCACCACAATTGAAGAGGTAGAAAACCTGTTGTTGATTTGGATAAACAAAAAGCAGTTAGCCATTGACAGCATTTTAGAGGCGATGAAATGTGAAAAAGTGAAGATGGCACATACTGACCTCCTGGAAGACACCCCTGAAATGAGTGCTGAAAGTGATTCCTTTAAGGCTAGTAGGGGTGATTCCATAAATTTAAGAAAAGAAGTGTTTATTTATAGATTAAGAAGTACATTAGACATGTACTGCATGTAAGAAAGGTTAAAACAGGGATCATTTGGGAGTTGGAATGAATTACTTCAATTTACATTATTTCTAATGGGGAAAAATTATTCGGTTTTCAAACAAATCACTTCTCAAACAGCCTTCCAGAACGAATTAAATTCAAGAACAGAGGTTCCATGGTATGAGAAAGTGGAGCCTTTGGGAGTAAATTAGAATTAGATGAGGTCATAAAGGTAGAGCCCTCATGAATGGGATTTCCTGTATAAGACTCACAAGAGAAGCCCAGCATGATTGGCTCAGTGGTTGAGATTGACTTATGAACCAGGAGGTCAGAGTACGATTCCTGGTCAGGGCACATGCCGAGATTGTGGGCTCGATCCCCAGTAGGGGGCGTGTAAGACACAGCCAATCAATGTTTCTCATCATTGATGTTTCTATCTCTCTCTCCCTCCCCCTTCCTCTCTGAAATCAATAAAAATATATTTTAAAAGTAGTCATGTTGCAGAATTTACCAGGCGACCAGAAAATATACAAGGAGTCCCCAGAGATTCAGGAAAAACCCTTTATTTAAAGCAGCACAGCTGGCTCAGGGGATTCAAAGATACAAAGCCTGAACAGCTAATACAATGAGATTACTCCTTATATATATTTCTAAATTCCTTGTTTCTTTACTTCTGAGCTTTTGCAGCCCTACCTAAGTTAGTTAGAATGGGGAAATAAGATTACAGCTAAAGACCTAGTCTGGGTGGTGCTAGTAACCTCCCCTCTGGCTAAGCTATTCAATTTTTGGTTTGTGGCCCCTGTAAACAGGGAGTATTTAGGAAAACAAACTATTGCCTAAGGAAGGGGCAGTGACTTAATTAGGCTAACAAGAATGTGTACTAGCACACCAGTCACTGGCACAGATTCAGATTGCTAGGCCCCTCAGGTTGCCCCCTATATTCTCTTTTAGTCATAAGAGCTCTTGCTTCTCTACTCTGTTCTCCAGCATGTAAGGATATAAGATGTTGGCAATGTGCAAGAAGAAGGTTCCCACCAGAACATCCAGCCTCCAGAATGGTGAGAAATAAATTTATCCTGTGTATAAGTCACCCAGACCTTGGTATATTTGTTACATCAGCCCAAACTGACCAAGGCATACATCATTATAGAATTTAGGATGAAAGGGGAGCATTTTGTGTCAAGGCAGAAATAACATACCTTAAAGAGCCGTGGGTCCATATTGAGGGTTTTGAATTTCACCCTGTTAGTAAAAAAACAAATTAAGATATTCTCTAAAGTCAGTGGTCGGCAAACTCATTAGTCAACAGAGCGGCAAACCGCTGCCTTAAGTGATCAGCACCACATTAAATGACTTCATACCCTTTCAACAATTAGGACATTGGGTGCCATTAAAAATTATGAAATAAATCTACTTTATCAAAATCCTGACCAATCATTACAATCGCTCCAGTGTATTTACCACTTGTTGCCCCTCAACCTCTTCATCAAGCTGGCCTAAATCCAGCTCTCTGTGTACCCCATGCCTAAAATAAACATGGAAGATTCCAAAGAACTCCACTGGCAATTTTCACCCTAAAATTATGATCAATAATTTTCTTCTAGTTTTTTAATTTATTTTTTATTGATTTCAGAGAGAGGAAAGGAGAGAGAGAAAGAGAGAAATATCAATGATGAGAGAGAATCATCGATCGGCTGTCTCCTGCATGCCCCTACTGGGGATGGAGCCTTCAACCCGGGCATGTGCCCTGACCAGGAATCAAACCATGACTTCCTGATTCATAGGTAGGCACTCAGCCACTGAGCCACACCAGCTGGGGATTATCAATAATTTTAGATTGGGCCTTAATGCTTTCAGGTAATCCCATTATTCCTTTTTTTTTTTTTTCAGTCAGTTCTTTCTCCCATTTTTTAAGACTTCTACGATAAAGTTTTTTCCATCTCTTCAAACTTCCATCACCTCCTCTCCAATTCTCACTCTCAGCTGATAATTCTGCTTCCTATTTCACCAGGGATGTTGAAGAATTATAAAAGAATTTCCAAATGCTCACACCATCCACATCTACCCACTACCTACATCTGTGCCTACATAATCTGTGCCAAAACTCTCCAGCAATTATTCCCTCTTTCTTCTACAGAAGCATTTGCTCTCTAATGGACAATTCTAATCAGCATTAAAAGAAACAGACCATTTCTCCAAAATATAAATTCTTTGTAAGCCCATGTTTCTTCTATTTACAGATCTTCTTTTTATTTACAGAAAAAAAAAAATTGAAAGGGTTGTATATAATGTATGCCCAATCTTTTTTCCTTCCATCCTCTTTAGAACCCACTCAAATGTAACACTCTAATCCAATCACTCCCTAAGGGTCCTCATCCACTATCTTGTCTTTACCATATAAAAGCTTATAACTTCCGAATACATGCATTCAGGGCTTTCTCTTAATCTCAATAATGACCCATATATCAAACTGCTTCCTTAAAAGTCACTATTTGAATGTCTCATAGACAATTTAACTTTCATATACCCAAAACAAAGGTCCAGATAGTCCCCTCAATTGCAGTCATTTTGTAGTTTTCCTCCTTTCAGATAATGGCAAATCTTTGAGACGTTCAGGCCAAAAAATTGTTCAGTCATCCTTGAATTCACCCACTCTCTCACATCTAATTTTGCAGGAAATTTTGTAGACTTTAACTTCAAAATATATCTAGAATCCAATCATTTATCATCATTTGTAATTGTACCTCACTATTCAAGGCAACAAACATCATTTCTTATTTGGATTATTGCTGTAGTCTTCAAATTGCTTTCTGCCCTTGAGGTTTTTCACTTTATACTCAACACAATAGCTAGAGTAATCCTGATAACTATAAAGCAGAATATGTTATTTCTCAATTCAAAATCCTGCAAAAGTATCTAATTCCCCATAAATAACAGGTAAATCCTATAAGAGCCTATTGGTTTCTATCTACTTCTCCAACCTCATCTCCAACAACTCTTTTTTTTTAATTTTTTAAAAATATATTTTATTGATATTTTACAGAGAGGAAAGGAGAGGGATAGAGAGTTAGAAACATCGATGAGAGAGAAACATCGATCAGCTGCCTCTTGCACACCTCCCACTGGGGATGTGCCCGCAACCAAGGTACGTGCCTTTGACCGGAATCGAACCTGGGACCTTTCAGTCCGCAGGCTGACGCTCTATCCACTGAGCCAAACCGGTTTCAGCTCCAACAACTCTTGCCATCCCTCACTATTCTCCATCCACACTAGCATACTTACTATTCTTTCACCATACTGAGGAGGTCCACACCTAAGTGTCCTCCACTTTTTATTCCCTTCCATATCATTTTCTTCCACCAGATATATGTGTAGCAATTTTTCTCATTAATTCAGTTCTATATTTAAATGTTACCTGCTCAGGTCATCTGCTTCCAGATAGGATATAGAAATTTGTATTTTAAAAGAGCACATGGCTTTCAACCTAATAAGCTATAAAATCATAGGTAAAAAGAAGAAACAAAAGCAAGCAAGCAAAAGAACAAAATATTAGAAAGATGAGAATACAACTAACCTAAATGAATTAAATTCCAGAAAAAGAAAAGCTGAAAAGTGAGAGAAAAGATCTATAAATTTTTTGTCCATGGTGAAGTGGTGGGGGGAAAGTATTTGCCACTGACTGGGATAAAAACAAATTCCAAAAATTAATAATTTGTAATGCCTACACATTGGATAGAGTGATAGATTAGAATTTCAAGGAGCTCACAAAACAGAATGATATTGCATTTATCTGCCAAATCAAGAGATAATCTTCATTTACTACATGAGGGTACTTTTACAAAAGCTAGGGTAATGACAGAGGAGCTGAGAGAAATTCCTTTTAGGTAGTCTAGTTATTCATAAATTGTAAGGCAATTGCCTCTGAAGACTGCTGGTCAGGCAGAAGGGTAGAGATAGATATCATAAGGTGCAGAAAGCCTGGAGCAGGAATGGTGACCAAAGAGAACTCTGCAGTGATCCTAAGAGCTGTTATCCAAGTTGGAGAGAAGAGAAAGATCTCTACAATCTGGAAAGCATAAAAAGGGATAAACTATATTCATAGATAGAAAAATTCAACATACTGAAATATTATTCTCCGTGAACTTATCCATAGATTCAATACAACCCCTATAAGAATTCCAGCAGAATTTTTAAAGAAATTGGCAAGGTGATTTAAAATTTATTTAGAGATCTTACTGCCTATGTTTTCTTCTACATTTTTATGGTTTTGAGTGTAACATTTAAGTCTTTAATCCATTTTTTGTTTATTTTGGTGTAGGGCATAAGAAGATGGTCTAGTTTCATCTGTCCAATTTTCCCAACACCATTTATTGAATAGACTATGTTTAAACCATTGTGTGTCCCTGCCTCCTTTGAACACAAAGGACCTAGGATAACCAAAATAATTTGGAAGAACAAAATGAGTAATTACCTGATTTCAAGACTTAGCATAAATCTACAATAATTAAGACATTGTAGTACTGGTGTAAGGATAGAATTATAGGTTCATGGAACAGAATAGAGGGTACAGGAAGAGACCCACATGGCCAATGTATGATCAATCAGTGCACTAAGGTACTGGAACAAATTTTTACCTGTATAGAAAAAAAGTGAACCTTGACCTTACACCATACATCATAGTCCTATACATAAATTTAAGAATCATAAAGCTTCTAGAAAAAAATTATAAAACACATTTCTAACTTTCATGTAGGTAAAACTGCTTAACAAGTTTAAAAAGCACTAGCCATAAAACAATCCTATCTAATAAAAGAGTAATATGCAAATTGACTGTCACTCCAAGACACAAGATGGCTGCCCTCATGTGGTCAAAGATGGCTGCCCCCATGTGAACACAAGATGGCTGCCACAAGATGGCCTGCAGGGGAGGGCAGTTGTAGGCAGTTAGGAGTGACCAGGCCAGCAGAGGAGGGCAGTTGGGGGGACCAGGCCTGCAGGGGAGGGCAGTTGGGGGAGACCAGGCCTGCAGGAGAGGACAGTTAGGGGTGACCAGGCTGGCAGGGGAGGGCAGTTAGGGGTGACCAGGCTGGCAGGGGAGGGCATTAAGGGCAATTGTGCTGACAGGGGAGCAGTTAGGTGTTTATCAGGCTGGCAGTGGAGTGGTTAGGGGGTGATCAGGCTGGCAGGCATAAGTGGTTAGGGGCAATCAGGCAGAGGCAGGCGAGGGGTTGGGAGCCAACAGTCCTGGATTGTGAGAGGGATGTCTGACCACCCGTTTAGGCCCGATCCCACCTGAGAGAGATGTCCCAGATTGGAGATGGTGCAAGCTGGCCTGAGGGAAAACCCCCCTCCCGGGAACAAATTCCTTGCACCGGGCCTCTAGTGTTTATATAAAATGGGTTTCTCAATTTTAAATTTTCAGTTCAACAAAAAACAAAACAAAACAAAACAATACAATTAGTAGGCAAACCCTGAACTGAGAAATATAGTGCAGTAGATTTGTTTTCCATGGTTTCAGTGATCCATGGTCAAACATGGTCCAAAACTATTCATTGGAAAATTCTAGAAATAAACAATTCATGAGTTTTATATTGCACATTATTCTGAATAGCATGACAAAAATCTCATGCTATCCTGCTCTGTCCTGCCTGGGGCATGATTCATCCCTTTGTCCATCATATCCACACTATACATACAGTATAATAAGATATTTTGAGAGAGAGAGAGAGAGAGCACATTCATATAACTTTTATTACAGAACTAGAGGCCCAGTGCACAAAATTCTTGCATGGGTAGGGTCTCTATGGCTGGATGGTGATCAGATCCAATCAGGTTCCCCGCCTCCCCACCTCCTCCTTCCCTCACTCCCTCAGCACCACGCTGCCATTGCTGGAAACCTGCTATGTTACTCACTGCCCCATGGTGGTCAGTGCATGTCATAGTGAGTGATCGAACTCCTGGTCTTCCGGTTGAACTCATGAGGGGACAATTTGCATATTAGCCTTTTATTATATAGGATATTGTTACAGTTGTACTATTATTAGTTATTGTTAATCTCATAGTGTACCTGATTTATAAATTAAACTTTATCATAGATATATATAGATATAGATAGATATAGATATAGATATAGATGATATAGATATAGATATAGATATAGATAGATATGAAACAAATATAGTATATATAGGGTTTGGTATTATCTCTGGTTTCAGACATCCACTGAGGGTCTTGAAACATATCTCCCCATGGGTAAGGGACAACTGTACATCTATCTGAAAAACACTGATGCTCAAAATACAAAAGAAGAATTTATAGAAATCAATAAAAAAATCCCAAATACAATATAAAAATGGGAAAATTATGAACAGGCACTTTTTTAAACAAATGGACAATAAGCACATGCAAAGGCATTCATTATAAGGGAAATATACATTAAAACCACAATGAAATGTACTCACTAGTATGGCTACAATAAAAATCACACAGAATACTAAATGTTTGTGAGGATGTGGAACTACTGGAAATCTCATGCATTGCTGGTGAGAGAGTAAAATGATAATTTTGAAAAACTATATGGTAGTTTCTTGTAAAAATTTAAATACACTTATACCCTTTGCTACAGCAATTTCACTTTTAAGTACTTACCCAAGAGAAATGAAAATGTGTGTCTACCAAAAAATTTACCTACCAGGATTAAGGCAGTCTTCAACGTAAGAGCCTAAGATTGCAACAATCAAAATGCCCAACAGGATAGTGAATTTTAAAAATTATGAAAAACTCATGTTGGAGGCTATCCAGCCATGTGAAGTAATAAGCTATTGATAGCACAACTTGGATGAATCTTACCAACATTATATTGAGCAAAAGTAGCCAGGCAAACACACATACACACATGTGCACGCACACAAGCATACACACATACACTACACAAATAAACACTATAATTTCACCAATACTAAGTCAAAGAACAGATAAAACTAAGCTAGAGTAATAGAAATCAATAGAGTGGTGGCTTAGGAAAATTGGGGAAAAGCATTTACTTGTACTAGACAAGAGAAACTTTATAAGGACTTGTTCTATATTGTGTTTCAGGTACTTTTAATATGAGCATATACAATTGTCAAACTTCATAACTGTCAAAATCTTAAGAACTATATATTTTATTATTTGTAAGTTAAAACTCAAAAATAGTCAACCTGTATTGATATTTTTTCCTTCAACAACTTATTTAAAATTCCAGTGTCAATAATTCATGTCCCCTTTCCACATTAATTCCTTTAGTTCTTGTGCCCTGCAGACATATCATATGTAACTAGAGGCCTGGTGCATGAAATTCATAAACAGGTGCGGTCCCAGGCCTGGCAGGCTATCAAAGCATGAGCGTTTGGCGTGGAAGGGCAGGTCCCAGCTGACCTCTGGGCCCTGGGCAGCAAGCACCTGGGCCCCCACGTGCCCCCCCTCCCCCTGAGTCATGGTGCCCAAGTCCCCACACGGAGATACAGTGAGCGCAGCCAGATGCTGTGGGCCGGGACACAGTGTGGGCCTCTGGGCCACCCATTGGCCCTGCCCGGAAGCCAGGCGGGCAGCGCACTCTCTCCAGGCAGGCCTCACAGACAGGCTCCTGTGCGACCCATGGGGAGCCCAACCAGCCCCTGTGGTCCTGGCGGCTGCAGCCTGGCTCACCCAGAAGAGGCCGCATGGGTGCAGGGCGGACTCCTCGTGAGCGCCCAGCACCTGGGCATGGAGGATTCCCCGGAGCACGAGCCCTGGCATCTTGGGGGAGGATAGCAAGGGGAGTGAGAGTAAGCTTGGCAGACACCCCACATTCCCACCATACCTCCCTCCCTCTCACCTCTGCCCCCAGGTAGCCAGTGAAAGGTCACAGCCCCCCACCCGGGTGCCGCAGGAGGTTGGTCACCGCCACCCATGCCCAGTTCCCTGGCACCACCTGCTTACCTGCTTCACCATCCCACTGTGGTCCCACTCTCATCTGGGCCCATTGGGCCTGGAAGCGCCTCCACTGCCACCTGCTTCCAGTGCTGCATCGCCAATGCCTGCCATGATCTGTGCCGCCACCTGTTGGTCAGCAAACATCATAGCAAGCGGTCGAACTCCTGGTCTCTCGGTCGGTCGAACAACCACCCAAGGGGACAATTTGCATATTAAGCTTTTATTATATAGGATTACTTATTGGTTTACTTTCCATCCTTCCCCTGAATGTTCACTTCATGAGGTGAGAAAGCTTTGTCTCTTTTGTTCATTGATATACCTGCAAGCCTACTACGTTGTCTGACACACAGCAGGAGTCCATAAGTATTTGTGGAATAAATGGATGAGCTCCATATAAACTGAAATTTATTAGAATATATTCATTACTGTGAATCTATAATGTTATTCCTCTGTAGCCAAAGAATAGAAGCACTTGGAGATGCCAAGGTAAAGGACCTAATGTTTTACTTTCCATTGGCACATGCAGGATGGGTAGATGACATTTTATTTTTCTGATATAAATAGTTACAATATTTTAAAGCATTGATATCTCTGAGTGGCATAACTATTAAACATTTATCTGGCAGGGAACTTTGGTTGAAGGACATATACCAAAATTATGGGGTCCATTAATGAAAAATAAGTCAAATTCTCTCATTATATTGAATAAACTAACAATTATAATTAACATTTAATTACTGAAATACTGAATTTGTAAATGCTAATGTGATATTTGCCTAAGGCCCCAAAGCAAATCAGTGATTAGCATTTATACCAGCTGATATGTCTAAATGACAGAAGTGGGGCAAGGGAGACATGGGGACAGTTTTCCCCTAAAAGTTTCCATTTGCTAGATGTGAACACAAAAGGACACATTTTGACATGGATACTAACATGGAAGTGGTTCAGGAGACCCCAAACATATTCCTGGCAGTAAATCACAAACTTTCCTTATAAAACCACCTGTAATCCTGCTATCCAGGGTTTACCATTGTTAACATGTATTTCCTGTCAGTGTTTTCTTGTATGAATGTTTAATAAAAATAAATATAAACATACAATCATATACACAATAGTAACCAGAGTTTTAATTGTCCAATTTGACTTCATCTTTTTTACAAGTTTTCATTCATACTTTAAGAAACTATGTGCTGGATGTGGAATCTAATGAACAAAATAAACTGATGAACAAAATAGAACCAGAGACAAAAGCACGGGTAGGGTCCCTAGTGGCTGCCAGCTGCCAGCCAGGGCCTCCCTTCCCTGGCTGCAGGCTGATGGCCAGGGCCTTCCTTTGTTCCGTGCCACCTCCTTGTGGTTAGCGCACATCATAGCGAGCAATCGAACTGGTTGGCCAAACTTCTGAGGGGACACTTTTCATATAGGTTTTTATATAGATAGATATGCATAACCCATGGACACAGAGAATAGTGCAATGAAGGCCTGGGGAGGGTGCAGGAGTAGGATGGAGAGGATTAATGTTGGAAAAGAGATGACTTCTGTAATACTTTCAACAATAAAGGTACATTTTTTAAAAAAGAAAGTGTATGCTGGGAGGTAGAACATATATGCAACTTTCTATTCAGCTTAGGATTCAAAGCAGGCCTGTGAGAAATGTTCACCTGTTTGAATTCAAATAACGGACTTGGTTATGGCAAAAACAAGACTTTTAGTATGTTCTTGAGAGTGAGTGTCCATCTGGTTTTATAGGCACACATGGAGTAGCGATCACAACCTATGTATCCCCTCCTCCAGTTCCTCATTGGCTGGGTATTATGGAGTTAATAGTTTCCTCATACATTGCCTAGGTCTTATTGTCTTCCATTGGGCTATTAAAAAAAATGGGCTGAGGCCTTTTTTAGTTCTCTCCACCTCCCCCTCTCTAGTTGAGGTGGATCATCCACAGTTCTTAGTTCTTATATCCTCTTCCCTCCTCCCTACATTCTATTTGCCTTGGGGAAATTCAGTAACCCTTTCCATTAAAAGTTGACTATGCTAGCCGAAACGGGTTTGGCTCAGTGGATAGAGTGTCGGCCTGCGGACTGAAGGGTCCCAGGTTCGATTCCGGTTGAGGGCATGTACCTTGGTTGCGGGCACATCCCCAGTGGGGGGTGTGCAGGAGGCAGCTGATCGATGTTTCTCTCTCATCGATGTTTCTAGCTCTCTATCCCTCTTCCTTCCTCGCTGTAAAATATCAATAAAATATATTTAAAAAAAAAAGTTGACTATGCTGGAGTTGGATCACAGAGGCGTATTTCCTACAGGCCTCAAGATCGTGCACATTTTTTTTTCATTAATCTAACATACCCAGAGGGGTCAGAGGAACTCCTGACAATAGTGCATGAGATTATTCTGGAATATGTTGACTCTTCAAAGATCATTATATGCTTCCTCTGAATCAACAGGCTTTGCTTTGCAAAGGAAGTTTCTTCTTATATGATTAATATATTTTTCTATTAGGAATTTCTATATCACAGTGCCTCTAGCAGAAACAATTAGGCTTAAAGTTTCTCCTATACCATTTCCATCTATTGATTAAAGAGAGGAAGGGAGAGGGAGATAGAAACATCAATGATGAGAGAGAATCATTGATCGGCTGCCTTCTACACACCCCACACTGGGGTTCCAGCTCATAACCCAGGCATATGCCCTGACTGGGAATTGAACTGTGACTTCCTGGTTCATAGGTCGATGTTCAACCACTAACCCATGATGGCCAGGCTACACCATTTCCATCATAAATCATAACAATTGCAATATACAATTAGATGATTCTTCCAATATCCTAAAATTTCTCAATTCCTTGACCTCCTTTCACTCAGTGATCTAATATTCCACACAACTTCACTCTCTCCCATGTATATAAGACTTTATCAAAATTGGCAATTGCAATCTCTCTATAAACTGTTATACTCTCTATCGTTTCAAATATTTTAGGTTACTTTTTCACATGACTATTTTGTAGTTATCTCTACTTCCTTTACCCAGCTTTATTCATTCAACTTTATGCTAAATCATAAAAATGACTTCCTCACACACTCCCTAATTTTTTTGCTCCTCTCTTTAATCATAGTCCTCGTATGGTAAATCTGAAAAATGAGTTAAATGAACTCTCTTCTTTCAAAAGTGCAGAAGAATATGGTTGAAGAGGGATCTATGCTGATTTGTCTCACTTTAAATTTATGTTCCTTAATATCAAGTAAGTCTTTAAACCTGCTAATTAATTCTAATACATTTCCTACTCTATTTTCTCCCAACTCTCTGAGAAGATTATTCACATTTTTCCTTAAAACACCCAATGTCTCCTTTCCCATACTTACTGTTAGATGACTTTGCTCCCAATTAACACTAATGATCAGAAGAGAAATTCTAAATAATTAAAAAGTTAAAGTGCTTTGCCTGAAAAAAAGGAACAGAAATTTCACAGACCACTACCACCAAATTTATCCACCTGCCTATATCTTTGCCTATATATTCTCTCATCATTAAAAAACCCACCCCTTCTTCACCAACATTTTCTTCAGCATTCTGCTCTTCCATGAATCCCTAAATAAAAAATAATGCATAAATGTATACATACACACACACACATATACATCCTACACACATATACATGCTATATAATAAAGAGCTAATATGCTAATTAGACCAAACAGCGGAACAACCGTCCAGATGACCTTCTGGATGAAGCCGAGGCTGCGAGGGCTGGCCTGGGCTGCAAGGGGCTGTGAGGGCTGGCTGAGGCAGCCGGGGCTGCAAGGGGTAGCCCCCTTGCATGAATTTCGTGCATCGGGCCACTAGTACATAAATAAAATGTCCTGCAGGTTTCAGAGAGAAAATGGCCTTGCTGATACCTTGATTTTGACCTTCTAGCCTCCGGAACTGTGGAACCATAAATTCTGCTGTTTTAAGCCTCCTAGTTTATGATACTCTGTTATATCATCCCTAGAAAACTAAATACACCTGCTATCTCTACACTCAAAATACATCTATAATCCAGTCACCTTTCACCTTCTCCACTTCTATTTCCCTATTCTAATGGGTCTTGTATAAACATGTTTAATGACATTAATATATCCCTGAAAACATTGTTTCTATGTGAGAAGCCACTAAACTTTTTAGATCATGAATTTTAATACAAAATAATCATGAAATCCATGCCAGCCAAGTAAATCTAAATATTTATTTAGATTTAGTTGGCTAGCATGAAATTAAAAACATAACAGTTGAAGAATGAAAATCAAGTTTACATAATCAACACATACAAATTATCATTTAGATTAATGTGCTTATACATAAGCGTTAGCAGTGTAGTTTTGTTGTACTCAACAAAGGAAATAGAAAAAAACTTGACAATGAATGGACGTTGGTGGAGGAGAAACAGTGATTCTTTGCTAACTGAGGAAAATTCAGGTGGTCGACTTTTAGGTAGCCATTCAATATCTTATTCCAAATAGGGTGAGTTAATGCTAAGGTTTGCCCCTTCTTTTCAAATGTCTTTGTTACACATATACTTAATGCCTAAAGATGTTCTCATTCTTTTTTTTTTCTTTTTGCACTGTTTTCTTTGCCAAGTTTTCAATCATTTGGGAGATCATAGTACTCTTGCACTAAAAAATTCAAGCTATATCATAGCCCTGGCTGGGTAACTCAGTTGGTTGAAATGTAAGCTAGAACACCAAAAGATTGTGGGTTCAATTCCCAGTCAGGACACATACCTAGGTTGTGGGTTCAATTCCTGGTCTGGGTACATGTGGGAGGCAACCAATTGATGTTTCTCTCTCATATCTATGTCTCTCTTTCTCTCTTTCTTCCTTCCTCTCTCTCTAAAAAAAAAAAAAAAATCAATAGACACATATCCTCAGGCCCTGGCCAGTGTGGCTCAATTGGTTGGGGCATTGTCCCATACACCAAAGGGTTGCAGGTTCGATTAAATACCCAGGTTGCAGGTTAGATCCTTGGTCAGTTTGCATGTGGGAGGTAACAAATTGGTGTTTCACTCTCACATCAATGTTCCTCTCTCTCTCTTTCCCTTTCAATTCCTCTCTCTCTAAAACCAATTTTTTAAAAATTATGTACTAGAGGATTAAAAAAAAATAAGAAAAATTAGAAAAAAATAAAGTTACAGCATAGAAAAACACCTTATGGCAAAATAAGGGTTCAACATGAGAGTTCTTTTAATTCCATAGAAATAGGTAATGTGAACAGCAGGCTAAAGAGCAGCAAAAGATGCTATTTCTTTATCCCAGTCACATGGTTTACCTACACCCAGTAGATCTTTTTGGGTTTATCCAAATATGGTACATGACTCCAATGTGTTCCATATTTTCTGACTAGAAACTGTTGGATTAAGTAAATGAGTATGTCTTTGCCTAAAAATTTAAAGGCAAAATATCATTTTTTAGTAAAAAAATGTTATTTTAATTAGAGAATATCATATGTATATGTATGTTACAAATGGGCAAAAGATCTAAACAGATGCTTCAAAAATATCATTTCTTATAATGTTATTATTTAATGTGTTTTTGGTGGAAAGCCTTTATGGCCCCACTTCACCAACACCCCTAAAAAAACTCAACTGAAAAATGATATATGTTATTCAAAGGGTTTAATGGCAAAACCCTTAACTGACTAGGTGTTATATGAGCTGTCTATTTTGAACAAGAGCACTCACACCATGTGACTCCAAATAATACTTCTTTCTGAGAAGTATAACTCTTCCTTTAAGGTTCATATATCTTAGGACTTCCCTACACTAGGCAATAGCTTGTTCATTCAGCAATGAGTACAGTTCTTAAGAATTAGATCAGATCATGGGTATTTTGAAATCTGTCTTACCACTTTAAGGAAAGTTTAGTCATACTCAATGTAGCAAAAATAATAGGTGTCAAGTCTTTTAATTAAGTGGACTCTACTTAAACAATAAAATATTTCAACTCATTTGAGGGAAGGCACTATCTCTACTCCCATGTTCCATTGGGCAACCTATCATTATTAAGAGTTGTCAGATTTACAAAATTAAAATACAAGCTACCCAGCTAAATGTGAACTCCAGATAAGTATTAAATAACAGGGCATGCAATAATTGGATGCAATATATGGGCATACTTTTACTAAAAAATATTTAAGTATCCTGTATTTTATCTGGCAACCATATTACTAGAGGATGAGGCATCTACTAAAGAATCATATTCTAGCTCACTCGAGGCTGCCAAACCTCAATTATTTCTGACATCACTCCCATGAGTTACACAATCCCCAATAACCCAAATGTTCCACAAATATGCAATTCACTAAATATACATTTATAAGCATATGTAGATCACTTACTAAATGTACTGGGAACACAGGAAATATAAAGCCCTCTCCCCATCCTAGAGGAGCTTACCCTCCAGAGGAGGAGGTAGACATGTAAACAGATATTTACAGAACAGTGCGTTTAGGATAGCAGCATTAACAGATTCTGTGGAAGTATGGGGAAGAAAAAAGTACATAAATTATTTCTGAAACTATAAGATTTTCTGAGTTTATAAAAGTCTGTAATAAGAAGAGAAACAGATGTATATGACTTTTCTGTGAATAATATGCACATCTAATTGTTCAAGGACCTTTTTGAATCTTTAAATGCAGGATATTGCTGGAAAACCCAGGCCCTTGACTAAAGAAAATCATATTCGCCTGTGTTAAAGACAGATGGTTTAGGCCTCTTTTAATCTGTGCTTCTATCTAAATATATCTTTATTTTCAGTGTCTATGCACACTGCTGGTTGATGGTACTTGGTTGGAATGTTAGCCAAGTCATTTTTTGCAAAAAAAAAAAAAAAAAAAAAGGAACTGTGTAGGCTAAAGCTTGGATGAGCTCACTAGAAATTACTTTCTATTTTGGGTCTCTAAGTGACTGTGGTTTGGGGATCATAAAATATGATGGCTTTGTCTTTGGTCACAGCCTGTGAAAGTTGTGCATACAGACAAAAAATAGAGAAGGTTGTTAGACAATAGATAGAACAATAGAAAGAGAGTTACAAAAGAGGTCCATTGAAATTGATTTTACACTCTAACTAGCCAACTGGTAATAAAACCTTGAGTTGATCAAGCCCACTTATGCAAAAAAATATATGATCAATTATCTTAATAGTTGGGATTACATTTCCCTATTTTGGTATTAAATAAATATAGATAAGTAAGATAATCTATAAGCTACTACTGTTCCAAAGATCTCACAATAAAGAGTGCTAAAATTATAGCAACATGCACATTTAAGTTCAGTTGCTTTACTTTTTATTTGCAGTAACATGAAACATATTGAATAATCATTTATATTCATAAAGTTACTATTAGGAGTTGGAGATCTAAATTGCATCATTTTCATCAATTATAGTTAACAGGGTCCAAATAACCTTCATCACGGTTCATTCTACAAAACAAAAGCATTGCTTTGCCAATCAATTAAGTCAGTCTTCTGTGCATGTATTCTCTCTTTCTTTCTTTCTTTCTTTCTTTCTTTCTTTCTTTCTTTCTTTCTTTCTTTCTTTCTTTCTTTCTTTCTTCTCTCTCTCTCTCTCTCTCTCTCTCTCTCTCTCTCTCTCTCTCTCTCTCTCTCTCTCTCCTCTGCTGTGTAATCCTTTTAAGAGAGGTACTCAGGTACTCATCTCATAAGGGATTTCTGTTGTTTCTGGAGGGTTCACTGAAACCAATTGGCACTAACTCTCACCTGCAATGTAGTAAATATTCCTTGACACTGAGGTGTTGCAGGCACTCTGATCCCAAATGGCTAGGAAATATTCAATAACTCTGAACAGGTAATAGTAGTCCTTGAAGGGATGACAATTCAATGACCTGCATATGCAATCCACATACATAAAAGGCAAGGTCATTAAAGTCTCTCTATCTCCTTATTGTGACTCAGAATACCAACTCTAATATTGATGAGGTACTCTCTATCAGAACTGTACTTGGGACCAGTGTGATTATTAATGTTAAGTACCTCACCTGAATCCTAAATAAAAAGTATTCTCTCTGTGTTGGTTTATTTGAAGAAATCAGCTCTTTGAATGACTATACAATTGATATATATCTTTGTGTTCATGGACTGTCATTCTTTCTAGTATATTTCTTCTCTATAGATCATATCTATTTTTCTTTTTTGAACATAAGATAAAGGAAACATGCTCAAATATACTGAATGCCAAGAAAATATCAAATATTTAAAATCAGAGAGACAAGAGCAAATTTAGTTTTTAAACTGTTAGTAATACTCAAGAAAAATATTAATGCATTATGTTTAATAAATTAGTTCATTCATTCAACAAATGTTTGTATAATGCCTACTAAAGTGTCAAACAAGTGAAGAAATTTGTCAAAGGTTATTTGGTTAATACAGGCAATATTGAAAGTGAAAAATCATTAAACTCAAAGTCCAGATTTGAAAACGTTGTTTTACTATATCAATTAAATGTTTTAATGAGTATAGTATTTTTAAAGATTTTTAAATTTATTTTTGGAGAGAGAGCAAGGGAGAAGGAGTGAGAGAGAAAATTGATGGAAGAGAAACATTAATCGGCTGCCTCCTGCACAGCCCCCACTAGTGATTGAGCCTGCAACCTGGGCACGGAGCCTGCAACACAGGCATGTGAACTGACCAAAAATCAAATCAGCAACCTTTCGGTTCATGGGATGATATGCAACCAACTGAGCCACACTGGCTAGGGTTTTAACGAGTATAATTTCTTAATGTTCTGAGTACCTAAAAATGCTTCATGGGAGGGATTCACTAGATTATATAGGATACATTATTATTATCATATGTAAGAAAATATTAAATAATTTTTTTTAAGATGGTGCAGAGTAGGTGAAAGCTACACTTGCCTATTCTTGGAACCACACCAGATTTACATTTAAATTATAGAGCAATCAATCTGAACGACCAAATGAAGGACAGCTGGAAGAAGTATTATATCTAAGGATTTATAGAAGAATATACATAGAGACTGGTAAGAAGGGCAGAGATGCACAGAGGGCTGGTCCCTGAACCCATTTGCAATAGTTGAGAAGCAAGAGGGGTATCTTGGCTCTAAAATTCATATGTGAGGAGTGTGGGGTCTCAACCCCACACTGGGGCCTACAAGAGCATCAAGGTCAGAAGTGTAGCCTGCATAGCATCTGGCAGTTAAAATCAGCACTCTATGGAGGCTAAATAACATGTTATTAAGCAACTAGAGGCCCGATGCACGAAATTCATGCAAGGGGTTCGGTCCTCACAGTCGCGGCTGTCCAGTCTAATTAGGATATTATACTTTTATTATTATAGATGAATGGGGTAGAAAGGAAGAAATCAAAAGTTACCTGGAGACAAATGAAAATGAACAAACAACAAGATAAAATCTATGGGACATATCAAAGGCAGTCCCAAGAGGGAAATTCATAGTATTAAAGGCCTACCTTAAGAATCAAGAAAAATCTCAAATAAACAATGAAACCCTAAAAAAAAAAAAAAAAACAAAAGCAAAAACAAAAAACTAGAAAATGAACAACAACAACAATCTGGAGTATGTAGAAGGAAGGAAATAATAAGTTAAATAGAAATAAATGTCATAGAGACTAAAAAAAGAGAGAGAGAGACAAAAGATCAATGAAACCAAGAGCTGGTTCTTTGAAAAGATAAACAAGATTGACAAACCTTTATCAAGACACATTAAGAAAAAAAGAAAGAGGACCCAAATAAATAAAATAAGAAATTAAAGAGAAGGAATAACAAATGACACCATAGAAATACAAAGGATTATAAGAAAATATCATGAACAACTATACACTAACAAATTGCACTACCTGGGCTACATGGATAAATTTCTAGAAACATATAATCTTCCTAAACTGAACCAGGAAGTATCAGCAAATCTGGATATACAATTACAACTAATGGAATCAAAGAAGTAATAAAAAATTTCCCAGCAAACAAAAGTCCTGAACAGGTTGACTTCACAGGCAAATTTTACCCAACTTTCAAAGAAGAACAAACATCTGTCCTTCTCAAACTATTGCAAAAAATTCAAGAACAGGGAAGACTTCCAAGCTCTTTCTACAAGGCTATCATTATCCTGATTCCCAAACCACATAAAGACACTGCAAAGAAAGAGAATTATAGGCCAATAATTCTGATGAACATAGATGTTAAAATTCTCAACAAAATATTAGCAAACTGGATCCAGCAATGCATGAAAAAGATCATACACCATGATCAAGTAGGATTTATTCTGGGTATATAAGGTTGGTACAATGTTCACAAATCAATAAATGTGATACGTCACATAAACAAAATGAAAGATAAAAACCACATGGTCATATCAATAGATGCAGAAAAGGAATTTGATAAAATCCAGCACCAACTTATAATAAAAACTCTCAGTACAGTGGGAATAGAAGAATCATACCTCAACATAATAAAGGCCGTATATGACAAATCTACAGCCAATGTCATACTCAATGAACAAAAATTACAAGTGTTCCCCTTAAGATCTGAAACAAGACATGGATTACAACTTTCACCACTCTTATTCAATACTAGAGGCCCAGTGCACGAATTCATGCATGGGTGGGGTCCTTCGGCCTGGCCAGCAATCAGAACCAATTGGGGGGGCCAGCTGGCCAGGGGGAGGGGCTGTGGAAGGTTGGCTGGTCGGCCTCCCCATTGGGGCTGATCGGGGGGCCAGCTGGCTGGGGGGAGGGACCATGAGATGTTGGCTGTGGGAGCGCACGGACTACCAGGGGGCAGCTCCTGCATTGAGTGTCTGCTCCCTGGTGGTCAGTGTGTGTCATAGCAACCAGTCGACCAGTCATTCAGTCGTTTGGTTGCTTAGGCTTTTATATATATAGACTAGAGGCCCAGTACACAAAATTCATGCACAGGGGGTTCCCTCAGCCCAGCCTGCACCCTTTCCAATTCAGGACATCCCTCTCACAATCCGGGACCACTGGCTCCTAACTGCTCACCTGCCTGCCTGCCTGATCGCCCCTAACTGCCACCCCTGCTAGCCTGGTCACCCCCAACTTCTCCCCCTGCCAGCCTAGTCACCCCCAACTGCCCCCCCGCTGGCCTGGTTGCCTCTTACTGCCCCCCCCTGCTGGCCTGGTTTCCCCCAACTGTCCCCCCTGTGGGCCTGGTCACCCCAAACAGCCTACTGTTCGGTTGTTTGTCACCCCTCACTGACACCCCTGCCAGCCTGGTTGCCCCATGCAGCCTGCTGCTCAGTCATTTGGTCGCCCCTCACTAACCCCCCTGCCAGCCTAGTCACCCCACGCAGCCCGTTTGGTCATCCAATAGGATGCGATGGTCTCTTGGGCTTTTATTATTATAGATAGTACTAGAAGTCCTAGCAATCAGACAAGAGGAAGAAATAAAAGGCATCCAAATAGGAAAGGGGGAAGTAAAACTGTCCTTATTTGCAGATAATATGATACTGTATATAGAAAATATTTCACCAAAGAACTACTAGAACTGATAAATAAATTCAGTAAAGTAGAATACAAAATTAATATTCAGAAATTGGTGGCATTTTTGTAAATGAATAATGAACTATCAGAAGAAGAAATTAAGAAAACAATCCCATTTACTATTTAAAAAAATAAAGTATGTAGGAAAAAATTTAACGAAGGTAAAAGACCTGTACTCAGAAAATTATAGGATACTGAAGAAAAAAACTGAGTAAGATACAAATAAGCACAAGCATATAGTACCAAAAGAAATCTATAGATTCAATGCAATTCCTATTAAAATACCAATGGCAAATATCAATAACAAATATTCCAAAAATATTTATGGAACTAAAAAAGACCTCAAGGGAGAAAACATGGCAGCCAAATAGGCAGATATTTCTTATACCTCCTCCCAGGGCCAGACTGGAAATAAAACTAAAGTGGGGAACATACACCCAGAATGACCAACTAAGGTACAGCTGAGGAGGGGACTTATATCAAAGAAGGACAGAAACACCTGGAGACTGATAGGAAGGGCAAGGTCACAAGAAGTGCTGAACCAGCTTCTATGGGTGCAGAAGTAGAAAAGAAGGATTTCTTACCCTTTGAGTATGGAGGGACCTGGAGAGTATTATGCTAAGTGAAATAAGCCAGTCAGAGAAAGGTAAGTATCACATGATCTCACTCATATGTGGAATCTAATGAACAAAATAAACTGATGAACAAAATAGATCCAGAGACATAGAAGCATGGAACAAACTGTGGAATCTCAGAGGGAAGGTGGGGGTGGGTGGATGGGGAGAAATTAACCTGGGAATTTATATTCATATATACATAGCCCATGGACACAGACAATAGTGTGGTGAAGGCCTGGGAGGGGTGGGTGCGGGGTGGAGGTGGTCATTGGGAAATAAAAAGGGCACATCTATAATACTTTCAACAATAAAGGTAATTAAAAAAAATCAATGGAAAAATACTCTTGGTGAGGATTAATTTTTTTTAATCACAATGAGATAATAACATGTCAGGATGGCTATTATTAAAAACAAAAACAAAATAGCAAGTGTTAGCAAGGACAGGAAGAGAAGGAATTGCTGGTAATAATGTAAATTGGAGCAGTCACTTTGGAAAGCAGCATTATAATTCCTCAGAACATGAAAACCAGAACTACCATACGATCCAACTGTCCCACTTCTGGGTATATATCCAAAGGATTTGAAATGAGGATCTTAGAGAAATATCTGCCCCTCTATGTTCATTGCAGCACTATTCACAATAGCCAAGATATGTAAGGAACATAGATGTTTATCATAAAATTAATGGATAAAGAACATGTGATATATACACACATTGGAATATAATTCAGCCTTAAAAATGAAGAAAATCCTGTGATTTGCTACAGCATGGTGGAATCTGGAGGGCATTATGTTAAGTGAAACAAGCCAGACACATGAATCTAAAATAGTCAAACTCAGAAGCTGCATGAAATACTAGTAGTTGTTGTCTGGGGAGACTGGGGGGAGGGAGAAACAGGAAGTATCACTCAAAGGGTACAAGTTTTGGTTATACAAGATGAATAAAGTGTAGAGATCTATTGTACAGCAGACATCTATTGTTTACAATATGTTATTGTATATAGAAATTCTAGATCTTGTGTTTAGATAGATGTTAAGTGTTCATATCAATAACAATAATGATGGCCCAGCCAGCATGGCTCAGTGGTTTAGCGTTGACCTATGTATGAACCAGGTCACAGTTTGATTCCTGGTCAGGGCACATGCCCGGGTTGTGGGCTCAATCCCCATTGTGGGGCGTGCCAGAGGCAGCTGATCAATGATTCTCTCTCATCATTGATGTTTCTATCTCTTTCTCCCTCTCCATTCCTCTCTGAAATCAATAAAAATATATAAAAAATAATGATGATGATTATAACATGCTAAATAAAAGAAGGCAGGATGAAAGTTTTGGATGGCAGGGATGTGGCAAAGATTGTGATGATGTTTCATGTGTATACTTATCCAAAAATTATTAATTGTACATATTAATATTTATAGTTTTTTTATGTCAATCATATATATATATATATAAAAGCCTAAGCGACTGACTGACTGGCTGACTGGTAGCTATGACGTGCACTGACCACCAGGGGGCAGACAGTCAATGCAGGAGCTGCCGAGCTGCAGTAACTTGGCAGCTGTGGTTCTCAGATGTTGCAGAAAGGAGGGAGCCCGATTCCGGGGTGCGTCACCTGAGAATTGCCCTCTCACAATCTGCGAGCCCCTCAGGGGATGTCAGAGAGCTGATTTCAGCCCAATCCCCACAGGCCAGGCTGAGGGACGCCATTGGTACACGAATCCATACACTGGGCCTCTAGTACCTCAATAAAGTACTTTTTAAAAAAGAGACTGGACTACTGATACATGCTTCAGCATGGATGAATCTTATACAAATGCTAACTGAAAAAAGCCAGGCACAAAAGCTCACATGTTATATGATTTCATTTATATAAAATGTCCAGAATAGTAAAATCCCTAGAGACAGAAACTCAATTAATGGTTGCCAAGGTCTGGAGGGCATGGACAGGGAGTGAAGGCAAATTTGTATGAGGAATATTTTGGGGTTGGTGAAAAGATTCTTTAATTAGATAGTAGGATGGTTGCACACTTATTCAAATATGCTAAATGTCACTGAATTATATTGTTGGTTTCTTTTTTTTACTATATTTTTTATTTATTTTGGAGGGGAAAGGAGAGGGATAGGGAGTTAGAAACATGAATGATGAGAGAATTATTGATTGGCTGCCTCCTGCAAGCCCCCTACTGGGGATTGAGCCCACAGCCAGGGCAGGTGCCCTGACCAAGAATCGAACCATGACCTCCTGGTTCATAGGTTGATGCTCAATCACTGAGCCATGCTCTCCAGGCTGAATAATATAGTTTAAAAGGGTGATTTTTATGGTATCTAAATTAAATCTCAATTAAAACTACATATAAATAAAAATCATTTAAAAGTATTTAGTACAGTTTTGAGAGATGTGGTATGTCCTTCCATTTCCATCATTCAATCATAAAGTAGAGACTTCCATAAAACAGTGCATTCTATAAAGCAGAGGAAAAGATGTTTCTTTTATGAAGTAATTAACCATCATAGCCTCTGCTTCTACCACGCAAATTACTTTCTCGGTACCTTTCCATAGATTCTGAATTTACCTAACAGCCTGCTACTTGAAATAAAAAAAAAGTGACATGTCTAACTTATTAAGCTGCTAGGTGGTAACCAAAACCAACTATTTTAACCAACAGAGATGGAAAATCCAACTACTGTCCCAGGAGTAGCTTTCTGGGGCAAAACTTGCTGGTATTCTCCATGGCATCTTCAACATATAAGCCTTATTAGTCTTTCTTTCCTTTGCACTCTAATGTACCTCTTCTTCTACTCCTCATCTTTCTCTTGGCAATTCCTTTATCCAGAATTTAGGATTTAGGCTTTCAAGTGGTCCTGTTGGCTGGGCTTAACCTATAGAGTTGAACAGTGTCATGTATATTATTGACCCCCATTATAGACTATAATGAAAGCAAAACAAATGAGCTACAAAGGATGAAGGTCCCCACCTCTTTCCCTAGAAGACAGAAAATTTTGAGAGGCAATAATGCAATGAAAGTTCTTGAAGGAGATGAATATCTCAGTGGAATCCCATATCAGACTAGCCAATGTGAACATACCACTCAACAAAAAATCAAAAAGTCCTAGAGAGATTCCTTTTTTAATTTGTGTTTTTTTTTCATTTTGTTATTCATTTACTTAGTAATTATATAGGCTACTTGTTATGTACCAACTCCAGTGCTACATGATAGATAGATGATAGATGATAGATAGATAGATAGATAGATAGATAGATAGATAGATAGATAGATCGATCAGATAAGGCACTTCCTGAGGGAACTATCAAGATAATAAGCAAACTTGTAGGTAAATAATTAAAATGAGATATGAAGAATGATAATGTAGGAAAAATACAAGGTACTGTAGGAGCACTTTAAAAAAGAGAATATTTAATACAGACTGAAGAAGTCCTGGAAAGTTTCTTAGAAAAAAAAAAAAAAAGTAGACCTGGAAGATGAATTGGAATTAGGCTGTCAAGGAGGATGGGAAAGCTTTCTCCTGAGTAAAAAGCAGCACATAGGCTCGTGGGTCAGGATGTGCATAGAACTAATGGGGCATAACCCACTTGATCCCTTCCTTCTGATTGGAGATGGGGGGAAGAGGTGGCAAAAATAAGGCTTGAAAAGTTGGCTGCCCTAAATCATAAAGGGCTATGTGTGCCTTGATAAGCTTCTAATCTCTCTCCTGAGTACAAAAAGGGAGTCATTCAAGACTTCTATGCAGGAAGTTGACATTATCTGATCTTAAAAGTTCGTGTGTGTGTGTGTGTGTGTGTGTGTGTGTGTGTGTGTGTGTGTGTGTGTAACTGTTTTGTAAAGTAGGGATGCAATGAAAGGAGTTGGATCAACATTGAGGATAGGAGACCATTTAGATGAGATTAATTCACTCACTACTCCAAAGGTTTAGCTTAGCACAATTGGGATTCTGAAGACCACTTACCTAGTATACTGCTGTATCAAGTTAGAGTGGGAAATCAACCTAAATGGTTTTTGTAGATTAAAATCCTTAGATACACTTAGGACCTCTTAGAGGAATTTCTGTCTGTATTCAGTGACTTGGGTGCCAATTATCTTCCTTGAACAAGTAGGACACATTCTTAAGTCTCTGGGCATAAACTTCTGTCTCTTTGTCCTTCTAATGTTGACCTCTTGTATCTCTTGTCCACATCAATTCCTGTCTTTTCTGAATCCAATCCCCATTTAAGTAAGATGCCTGCCGTGATGTCTGATTTTGATGATAACCTGTGCCACATCCCAGTCTGCCTTAGCTGAGCCTTGATCTGGTCCCCAAGGTGAATTAGAGTTTGTAAAATACAAGCTTCATTAATACAAAACCTCTGAGTTGGTTTGAGGTACAAAATCACCAGCTGGGAGTACAGAAGCAGAGGGTTAAAAGTGTTAACATACAAAGTATTACCTGTTTGGAAGACAGAGTGGAAGTTGGTATACCATTTGTTCCACAGATAAAGGATAACAGATGTTTTCAATGCATGATCTAAAAAAAAAAAATCAATCCTGACATTTTTACTGGTTCAAGGGAAAAATGTTGCAGGAATTTTGGGAATCCATAGCATATTTATTTTTACCATTGATTCAAAAACAATAAACCTAAATGAGGTAAAGATTATCACACATGTTTAAAAGTATCTCAGAAAGGTAAATATAATTTTATTTAACCCAGGAACACACATTCCATCCTTGTTCAGAGCTGCTTTATTAAAATATTAAGAACTGATGTTTAACAAATCACAATATTGTGGGCACTAATTTTACACCTTTCATGAATATGATACTAAAGTATATTTCACAGGGAATGCTCCTAAATTAAATAGCACAGTCCAGGTGTGCTCTCTCTGGAAGAGAAAAAGCTTCTATTTATTACCTATTCTTTTAAGAAATCTGTTTTCAGGGGCTGGAAAGAACCTGTGACTGCAAATTGAAGTCCCATGTTGGACTACTTCCTGATTCAATTCCCAGTGACATGGTGGAAACAGGAGGCTGAAAATGATGCAAATGAACAACTGTAGAGCTTCCTGACAAAACTCTTAGACTGTTCTCAGGGAGTCTCACTTTTTAAACCCCATGTCCTTCATATTACTAAGTACTATCACTTTAGGACTATCAGCTTTGATACAACTTACACCCTTTAAATCCAACTTCCACACCATTTTGTTACCCACATCTTTAAGCATGAGGAACATGCACAATTCCATTTATTGCTCTTCTTTCTTGTAACATGTATTTCATGTAAGTGACACTTTTGTGGTTTCACCTGGTTCATGTTCATGTAACAAACAAAAACAAAAACACACCACTATCTAAGATAGTTGAAAAAAATGTTCAGATGAGGGGAGTGGTTGAAGTGCCAGTTGCCATATAAATAAAAAACCAGCAGAATTTTGCAGGCAATTACAAGTAAAAATGTGCTGCAGACATTCCAAAAAGCTAATATTTCTTAAAATAAGGCTGTCTGGCCTGGCCAGTGTGGCTCTGTGGTTGAGTGTCAACCTATGAACCAGGAGGTCATGTTCAATTCCTAGTCAGGGCACATGCCAAGGTCACGGGCTCAATCCCCAGTGGGTGGGAGGGGTGTGGAGGAGGCACCTGATCAATGATTCTCTCTCATCATTGATGTTTCTCTGTCTCCCTCTCCCTTCCTCTCTGAAATCAATAAAAAATATATATTAAAAATAAAGCTGTCTGGTACAAAATGTATAATGTTGGTTCAGATTTTATAAATATAGTAATTCTAGATAGACCCTGTCCCACACTCCTGGTCAACCAATGTTCATGAACAGGTGGATGATCAAAGGTTTACTGAAGTCAGCTTCAGATCCCATCCTTGCTACTAAGGAAGCAATAGTAAATGAGACACACACAATCCTGCTTTTGTGGCCCCCAAAGTTTAGTGGGGCAGTACAGAGGAATGAGTAACTAGGCAACCATAGTACTATGTGAGAAGAGCTAAGGAAGATGACACAGGGTAAACCTTTGCCCAGGAACAGTGAGTGTTTTTCTTTATCCTTTGGGCAACTTCTGACCCAATCAATCACCATCCATAATCATTAACTAAAGAAACTGCAGTTACCATTTACCAGAGGATATGTGAGATTTCTTAATCTGTTGTTGTAATCAAGCACAGTTCAGAACAAACAACATGTCTGATCAAGACATTTAAAATATTAAAACAGCCTTTAAATTAAATAACGAACATCACTTTATTTGCTAAGTATTCTTTTTATTTGTGCTAATTAGAAGATGCTAATTATTTAATTGCATGTATTTCTATTTTCAATCATACTGAGACTGCCTTGGGATGATATATGCAAAACCTTTAGCACTCTGCCAGGCATATTGTCAGTGCTCAATAAATGGAGGCAATATCATTGAACTTTGAACCATTTTGCCATCATATCCATCACTATTAAAATGAGGGGACACAGCCCATAAGCCATACAAGCAAATGTGCTTCTTTCTTTATAGTTACTCCCCATATATATGAAAGTATTCACATTATATATAGGTAATATAAAACTTGTTCCATCGCACCCCCATCTGCTCCAAAGCACATGAAGGCCTTGGATTGATTAAGTGTATTAATACCATAATAATAATTCATAGAAGGAATGATTTTAGCTAACAGTGAATTATATTCTCAGAGCAAGAATTCTGAGATAATTCATATGGCTTCCAATATATATGGTCTCTGTTCCTAAATAACTAAAGTTAGATCAGTTATCCAACTGTGCAGGAGTTAGCCTTTGATGGATTAAATCCAAAGCGTCCACGTGCTTTGGAATAGAAGTAGATACAATACCAGGAATTTTTACAGGGTGGTTACAAAGTGAAAGGAAAGATAAAACAGCTTGTTAAAGTCCTTAGCAAAGCAACAGGCTAGAAAGTCAGGCTTTGTCATGAAAGAGGGGATTTTTAAAATTCCTTTATCTCTTTAGCATATCCAGAGACAGACCTGGTGAACTGGTTCTAGGTTTAAGGAAGATAAGGTTCCTTTTCCAAACTGGAAATGGAAAGAAAGAAATTGAATTTCCCTTTTCTTGGTCCTTCTCAGGGTCAGTGAACCTAGTGCACTGAGGCAGAAGGAAAATAAAAAAGATTATGTAGGACTTGCCCAACTGGAGTGACTCACTCAGTGGTTGAGCGTCAACCTATGAGCCAGGATGTCACTGTTTGATTTCAGGTCAGGGAACATGCTCAGGTTTTGGGCTTGATCTCAGGATGGGGCATGCAGGAGGCAGCTGATCAATGATTCTCTCTCATCACTAATGTTTCTATATCTCTCTCCCTCTCCCTTCTTCTCTGAAATCAATAAAAATGTTAAAAAAGAAAACAAAAAAGATTATGTAGGACTAAAATCTCCCCATTTCTCCCACTTCCCCACCTCTGGTAATCATCGTTCTACTCTACTTCTATGTATTCGACTTTTTTAGATTCCACATTTAAGTGAGATCATGCCGTGTTTTTTTTTTCTTTTTTTTTTTTTTCTGTGTCTGGCATATTCACTGTGTATATGTGTATCAAATCATCATGTGGTATTATATATATATATATATATATATATATATATATATATATATATATATTTTTTTTTTTTTTTTTTTTTTTAAAGAGAGATTATGCAGGGACATTAGCCCTCTCTTTATACTCAGGGAAGCTAAATCTTCATTTGAAGTGAGAGAAATATTTGGAAATATCCCCAGGTTTGTGAGTCCCACAGATATACCCAAAGGAGGGTTATCAGGCTTTTCTCTTCTTTGAATTCCAAATTGCTAATAAAAATAGGTAATATTCATAAAGTACTTCTGGGCAGGCTCTGCTATTATTGCTTTAGATACATTAACTCATTTACTACTCACATGGATGGTATAGGAAAGGTACTAATTGTATTCCCACTTTACAGATGAGGAGACTGGGGCATGGAAAGATGAGGTGGATTGCCCAAGGCCACAGTTAGTAAATGGAAGACATGAAGTTTAAAATGTTATCTTAAACTGCCCCTTAATTAGTGTCTGCTCCTGTTACTTTTCTTTCTGTGCTGTTTTTTTTTTCCCCTTAAGATGTATGTCTCCCATGTTTCTTCAGCTGTACTCAAATCTCTTTGAGGTTTTCAGATTCTATCTTATATTTTTTTTACCACACATAGTGCACATCAAAATGCTATTATGACATATACAGATTGGGGAGTAGAATGATTACATTGTAATGTTTAATATTCCCTCACTTACACAGAACACATCAGTTTGGACTCAATGAAAGAAGTAACTCTACTCCAAAATGGTGGTATAAAATGCCCATCAGCATTTTATAGATACTGACCTTGACAGTGAGAAGATATGCAGTGCTGCGATTGGAGATACAGCTCTGCAAAAATTGGTGGAAACTTCCAGTGCTATGAAGAGGCTATTTGAAGGAAGAAATGTTGTTTATATTAGTTAACTATTGCTAAGAACTCAGAACTTAAAGGCTATAGTAAAAAATACCTACTATGAGTTGTTTCTCCCTTCAAGGCACAAGAGCAAGACCAAACCAAGGGAAATGAATGCAATTCAGGACACATAAACAAGGGAACATACACTAACAAAAGTCTTTTCAGGGCCACACTTCTTAAGAATTATCCAAAATCCCTTAATGAGAAGGAATTATAGATGACAGGGGAAATTTATTTACCCTGTGTGGATTATGTGGTATATAGTATTTACTTTAAACTAAATGAAATTCATATAGTCTACAATGGGGTTGTACTCCTTCACGTTATGTTTTTTTTGGGGAAAAGGGGTCATCCTTATGATGACGTACGTTCAAAAGGACACTCCAATTGTATTAACTATAATTACTGAAATGGGGAAGAGGGGCAGCTCCTGCCTGAGGAGGAAGTTGGATAACTAAGTTGCAGAATGAACAAACCCAAGTAAGCCAAGAGCTTTTTAGAATTTGTTTTTTCATCAAGAAATGTAATCTATTACCCTGAAATTCAGTAACAATCAGTTCTTTTTTTTTCTTTCTTTTTCTTTTTAAATTTAATAAATCTTTATTGTTCAGATTATTAGAATTGTTCCTCTTTTTTTCCCCCCATAGCTCCCCTCCACCCGGTTCCCACCCCACCCTCTGCCCTTATCTCCCCCCAATTGTCCTCATTCATAGGTGTACGATTTTTGTCCAGTCTCTTCCCACACCCCCCATCCCCCTTTCCCCCTGAGAATTGTCAGTCCACTCCCTTTCTATGCCCCTGATTCTATTATATTCACCAGTTTATTCTGTTCATTAGATTTTTAATTCACTTGATTTTTAGATTCACTTGTTGGTAGATATGTATTTGTTGTTCATAATTTTTATATTTACCTTTTTCTTCTTCTTCCTCTTCTTAAAGAATACCCTTCAGCATTTCATATAATACTGGTTTGGTGGTGATGAACTCCTTTAGCTTTTTCTTATCTGTGAAGCTCTTTATCTGACCTTCAATTCTTAATTATAGCTTTGCTGGGTAGAGTAATCTTGGTTGTAGGTTCTTGCTATTCATCACTTTGAAAATTTCTTGCCACTCCCATCTGGCCTGCATAGTTTCTGTTGGGAAATCCGCTCACAATCGTATGGGTGCTCCCTTGTAGGTAACTAACTGTTTTTCTCTTGCTGCTTTTAATATTCTCCCTTTGTCTTTTGCTCTTGGCATTTTAATTATGATGTGTCTTGGTGTAGTCCTCTTTGGATTCCTTTTGTTTGGGGTTCTGTGCGCTTCCTGGACTTGTAACTCTATTTCTTTCACCAAGTAGGGGAAGTTTGCAGTCATTATTTCTTCAAATAGGTTTTCAGTATCTTGCTCTCTCCCTTCTTTTGGCACCCCCATAATTCGGATGTTGGTACACTTGAAGTTGTCCCAGAGGCTCCTTACACTATCTTCACATTTTTGGATTCTTTTTTCTTTTTGCTTTTCCAGTTGAGTGTTTTTTGCTTCCTTGTATTTCAAATCTTTGACTTGATTCTTGTGATCCTCTAGTCTGTTTTTGGGTCTCTGTATAATATTTTTTTTATTTCAGTCAGTGCATGTTTAATTTCTAGTTGGTCCTTTTTCATATCCTCGAGGGTCTCACTAAATTTATCGGCCTTTTCTATAAGATTCTTGAAAAGTCTTTTAACCATGGTTTTGAACTCTATATCTAGTTGTTTTCTTTCTTCCATTTCTTTCATTTATGATCTGTTTCTTTGTCTCCACTTTTTTGCTGCTTCCCTGAGTTGGTAGTGTAGCTTTGTTTGGTAGGTGTCCTATAGGGCCCAGTGGCTCAGCTTCCCCAGTTACCTGCGGTGGACACTCTTGGTGCACCCCTTTGTGGACTGTGTGCACAGCCTTGTTGTAGTTAAGTCTTGATTGTTGTTGGTATCACTGGGAGGAATTGACCTGCAGGCCAATTGGCTGTGAGGATCAGCTGTGTCTACGCTGGGAGAACTTCTGTGCTGGACACACCCTTATGAGACAAGACTTGCAAAATTGCAAAAGCCTCTGTGCTCAGCTTGGATGGGGCGGAGTCTCAGGGTGGACCAGACAGCCTTGGCTTCCTGTCAGCCCTGCCCTATGAGGCCCCTGGGTCTCAGTGACCCTTGGTATTCACAGCAAGCATCTCTGAGAGAAAGCTGCCCTCGAGTTTTTCCTGCTGGCAGACAGTCCAGTTTCTCCCCAAATGGGTCTGGGTTCCCAGATTCTCGTCTGGAACTGGAGTTCAGGGCAGTCGGGAGCTTCTGTCTCCTTCCCGCTTGAGAAAGCCAGAGGCGCACTCAGCAGTTAGTCCTCTCCGCTTGCGTTCGCGTGCGCGCCCCCAGACCTCTGCCTTTTGCAGCTCCCCTGAGTCTCCGTGTGCTTTTCTCTTTTCCTGACAGTCCAGATTCCCCCCATATGAGTCTGGGTCCCCAGGGTTTTGGCCAGAACTGGGATTCAGTGCAGTTGGGAGCTTCTGTCTCCCTCCCGCTTGAGAAAGCCAGCCAGGCACTCAGCCGCCCGTCCTCTCCATGCCTGCGCACGTCGTCTCCGTACCTCAGCCTTTTGCAGCTCCTCTGATTCTCCGTGTGCTTTTCTCTTTCCTTCTTGTTGTAGAATTTCCACTCAGCCAGCTTTCCTGTGGTTCTGGATGATGTCCGTTTTGTCTTTTAGCTGTAGTTTTGAAATTGTTGTGTGAAGCAGCAGTTTAGGTGTTTACCTATGCCGCCATCTTGGTTTCTCTCCAACAATCAGTTCTTGATGTAGAGACTGCAGTGTGCCCTTTGCTGGACCGTTTATCACAGCTCACTCTTCTGTGCTTTGGTATAATATATTGTTAGAGACAACTTGTAATGGGAACTGTACTTAGAGCTAACATCTCTTTCCTACTGCCTCAGTTACGAAGAGACAATAAAGCAACAACAAAAATAAGGTCATGTTATTTATTCATTTCAGCAGACAATAATAAAAGCAAAATTTTTACTTAAAAGTGATGATGTATCACATGCATTGATTAGTTAATGACCCAGTCCCTTGAAATAAGGTAAATGCTGTGGTCTCAGATAACAAATAATGAGACAGAAATAAGTTTAGTGTCCTGCACAAGGACATTCTGTATGTCAGTGACAGCCACAGCTTTAACACTTTGCCCTAAGCTCAGTCTCCAAAGATGTGTTTCTGATCTTTAATAACAGCAGAGAAAAAACATTGTGTCTATTTTAAGATACTGAAACAATTCCAAAGAAAAATTGCCCCCCCCACCAGATTCTGACATCTCCATTTGAAACATGAAGACTCATGTTTTTCCTCAAAATATGTTAGTCAACATTTAGTGGCATGACATTTCCTAATCTATATAAAAATATTGTGATCATGCCAAAGGCATGGAGTGCATTTTCACAGTAACCACTCAATAGGAGCAGTTAGAACTCTTATTAGTTTTAGAGAAGCAGGGCAGGACTTTTTGCTGAACTTCCATTGAACTATAATTTCAACTAAGGCATTTAGCTCAGCAGCTAGATTAATGTACAATGAGGACTGCACAGTGGGTACAATCCTTCTAAAATTCAATTAATTTCACTAGTATCACAAATATCTTACCAGGTCACCTGGGAGCTTTTAAGACATATATGCACATAGCCCATCCTTGACCTAGTAAATCAGTATCTCTAGTGGAAAGGCCTAGGAATCTATATGTTACAATGCACTCTACTATTCAATGCTCTTATATTCAGACTAACATTATCTAGTTTTCAATGGGCATATCCTTAAAAGTTTCTGGTTGGCTATAGGGATCCTGCATGGGAGATGCAAACTATCCTTACTACTGACAAGACCAATCAATGATTAAGTCTGATGTGTCATATTCATTTTGATTATATGAGGAAACTAAGGGAAACTCTTCATGGGAAAGGTAAGAAAGCATCCTTTCTCTGTTCAAATAGCATAGTGTAGTGGTTATGAGCAGAGTCCAGCACCAGACTATCTGGGTTCAAATTCTAGTTTTGAACCTTACTAGCTTGCTGAAGGGGGCAAGCCACTTTAGCTCTCTCTGCCACAGTGTTTCCATCTGCAAAAGGGAAACAATGATACCATGTTTTTCCGAAAATAAGACAGTGTCTTATATTAATTTTTGCTCCCAAAGATGTGCTAGGTCTTATTTTCAGGGGATGTCTTATTTTTCCATGAAGAAGAATACGGTACACATTTATTGTTAAATGAAAATAAAGGAAATTTATTACCTGTATACGGTACGGTAGTACGGTAGTTGTCAACACAAACCAGACAAACTGTGAATCCTATAGTATCAAGAATTTACTCATTTATTCAATGACAATCATGTCATCATCTTCTGGAACATCATCATAACAATCCAATTCCTGAATTTCCTGGTGAATTTCTTGTGACTCCATTTCTTTCAGAATCAGTGGACCAAATCTCTCATGTTTAGCAATAGCACTGTCTTTAAATGAGTACTTCTTGTCAAGGTAGCCTGCTCGCAGTGCATTTGCAATGCAACTGTCAGTGATTTTCTCCCATGAATTCTTCACCCAAGTCACAACTTCTTGCAGTTTAGGTTTCACAAAGTTTCCACGCTGATTTCTCTCCATTCTATTTTCAATGTAGTCATTAATTTCCATGCGCAAATTGTCTTTGAATAGCTTGTTTATTGCAATATCAAGAGTCTGGAGATAGGCCGTCATTCCTGCAGGAATCATTATCTGATCTATTTTTCTTTCGTGAAGAAATGTCTTCATGTCTTTAGCGTGGTGAGTGCTGGCTGCATCCCAGACTAGCAGACCTCTTTGGCTCCCTCGCATAACAAGCGGCAGCATTAAATCGACCAACTTCCTTATAACTGCTTGTGTGGCCCAGGCTTTTTCAGTTTCAGGAATAAAAACGCCCAAAACACGTTCAATCTTTTCCTTCTTGCCCTTAGAAATGATTAAAGGTGGGATTTTAGTGCCATCCAGATGAATTGCCAAAATACAGTAAACACGTGCACTTTCGTAAGCAGTGGAGGGAATGTACGCCAAGGAGGCACCCCGCTGTTCAATTGTTGTTTGAGATGATTGGCCCATAAACACTGCAGTTTCATCCATAGCAATCATGTTGGAAAGATTGTATTTAGAGAAGTCAGCATCATCAATAAAGGACTTGAATGCAAGTGCTTGCTTAATAACTTGAGTATCTTCCAACCTAAACAATGTTGTAGATCTTCTTAAAGACAGTTCACTTCACTGAAGGAAATTATGCAGCCAGTGTTGTGATGTTTTGAAGTCTTCGGGGGCTATGTCAAACTGTGGTGCCATTGCAGGGGCAAATTCTTGAATCTGAGCCCTATTCACAACCAAAGCCTTTGCTCTCCTGTCAACAACCCATTCACAGATCAGGTCTTCCAGCTCGGAAAATAATGGTTGCCAACCTGATCCACACTTGCACTTTTTAGCATTTCCCTTGTCCACTTGTTCAATTAGGTTACCATACTCTGCTCGCCATTTTCGGACCAATCGGATACTCAACATCTTCTCTTTGCAGAAAGCAGTAAGATTTTGGCCCCAAGAGTCTTCCACGATTCCTTTCTTGTACTCCACGGAGTAGCTTTTTCTTTTTGCGCTCATTTCTAGGGGTGAAAAAAAGGAATTGGGGTATCAAGGTGGGGGGAGGGGGATCACTCAAAATGACACAGGGGGATCAGAGGGGGGAATCAAAATGGCACAGGAGAATCAGAGGGGGATTACCATTTTAGTAACCCCTTTTGATCCTCCTGTGTCATTTTGATTGTCCCCTCTGATCCTCCTGTGTCATTTTGATTGCCCGCTCTGATCCTCCTGTGTCATTTTAAGTGATCCCCCTCCCCCCACCCCTGTGCCACTGAACACCTTCACCAGACATCCCCCCTACCCCTTTATCAGACATTTACCCCCTGGGGCCTGCCTGGGGACTGTCACTGGGCTTGCTGGGGCCTGGATCTGGGCTGGAGCAGGGTCTGTCACTGACTGAGAACCTTCAGTCATCATGAAGGTGGCCCCGAGCATCAGGTAGTGTCACCAGAGACAGACCAGCACTCGCCACCTTCGCCGCGTCCCGTCCATTCTAATCCTCCTATTCTTCTACACGCATCTGCGAAAGTCTCCTCCTCTCTCCCGCCCCGCACTCACCGCTCACTCCGACCTCCGCTCTGCCTCCACACAGCAGTGACGTCAGGACTCCGCGTAACGTCACTGGTTGCTAGAAGCCAGTCGGGGCAGCCCTAGCGACCAGTTTACGGTAAATTAATTTTCATTCTGAGACAAAGCCTGGGGGCCTTATTTTCGGGGGTTGCCTTATATTTCACTCAGAAGGAAACCTCTAAGTAGGTCTTATTTTCGGGGAAACACGGTAGTACCTATTGCTTAGGGTTGTTATGTGTCTTACATTAAAAGTTACTTATATGTTCTAAGTACTTCAATAATAGTAGGTTCTGCTGTACACCATGCATACTTTCAAAAGGTTTTCTTATATATCCTATAGGATAGGTTGAGTCTATCACTCCCCCTATTGAGATGACAAAATGTATACATACAGAGTAAATGATTTTCCCATGTTCCGCTGAAAATGCTTGGAAGAGATGGAAGTAAACCCAAGGCTCATGCCACCTAGCCTTTTCCTCTTTCTAATACATATGATTTCCCTTCACTCCCGATTCAATATCCTCTTGGAATGTGGACTATAGCCCATAAGAAGAAATTTGGTTCCTTGCTACATAACTTTTCACTAGCACAGACAGACAAAAGTAGTTTAAACAAAATCCTGACACTTAATAGGGCAAGTTTCAGCTATTTGCAGCATTCAGTTATACACACATATATTCCTCACCCATGTTAAACCCAAGGAATATTTTCCAGCTTCATGATGGAAAAATTACTCTGTTATCAATCTACTGTTGTGTGACATCAACAACCTCTATGACAACAATTGACAGATAATTGACCAACATGATAAGTACAAGGTCTTATGGCTTTAAGTATGTCAAGAATCTTTGAAGCAGGAAACTTCGGGAAACAGATATCAAACTACCCTTTGCATTTAGTAATCGCTTTTACAGAGAGACATTTTAAAAAGCAATATAAATTAACAACTGTCTTCAAACTACAAAGTGGCAGCAAGTTGATACTACTGTTTTCACCTATTCTGCTGCTGACACTCCAACCAATGCCACTGTCTTAAATAAGTTCCTGTTTCATGCCACCCAACATTTGGCTAGATGCCAAGGAGGGCTGAACAGTTCCAATTTGTTCCATTTGAATGGAGTCTTACAGGAGCATACGTTAGCCAATTATAGACCTCTCTCACACTCTATTGTCAACCCAGTGCTCCAGAGGGCACTGAAATCACTGAATGTGCCACCACACAGACTTCTGCACAATAAACTGGGGACCAGCGGACTGGCAGAAATGCTTGCCTCTGTAGGGCAAGAGGCCAGCATGGGCCTGGGCTGCATGCCTGGAAGGCTGAGCAATAAAGGCTAAACAGTCTTATTGATTCATTTATTTTTAAATACTATAAAGAAAACTCAATCTAGTCAATTAAGACTAATTAATTAAGATGTTATAATTAGCAAAAAAGTACAGACCAATATGTTTTCCTCTAGGTATACATGGCATATATCTAACTAAGGAGAACTAGGACCTCAGTTAACAAAATAATTTTTTAAACTGTAAAATGTTTTTATGTATAGGATACCATTGCCAACCCTTCAATCTTATATAACTAAATTATAATTAAACTATATAAAGTATTTTGTTATTGTTGCTCAATTTTCAAGTCCTTTATTTAGAATAGAATGGTTTTATTAAATGTTATATTAAAATATCAACACGTCCTTTACAACTTGTGCACACACACACACAATACTTAGAAATGCAATACTAGAAGCAGCATTGTATACAACAGTGACTGAAGGACCAAAGACTGATCAGTGTTAAACAGATATGAAGAGATGAGAAGTATAAAAAAGTCTCATTTGTTAAAAATGAATATGCCTAAAAGATTGATGTAAAAACTACTAACCATTCCCACAGACCACTTACATAGCTCCACTGACAGTCTTCAAAGGGCTAAATGGATCAAACAGAATATGACTAAAAGGAAATGGAATTCATTATTTTGTTCAAAGGAAATGTAGCCTAAACAATACTAAAGGCAAATATAAGGGTGATCAGTCTGAAAAGAAAGTATCATCTAATGATGCTAGTCGGATATGAGGAAGGATATGAGGGGAAAAGCAGCCACCTGCAGTACACTACTGCTTTTCAGCCACTACCAGAACTGAAAATACAGGGAAACAATACAGCCATTCAACATATTTATCAGCAATGCGTCCAGCAATAACTTTTCCACCTCAACGCAAAATAAATTCACGCACTTGAGAGCAAAGCACAATAAATTGGACAATCAAGTGCTATAACGGAGGTTACAGCAAAGCAAGTGTTGCATTTCAGGCATCAAATTTCCTTAGAAGAATCTTTCAAAGATTGCAAGCCAATGTGTAAGTTGTGAAATGTATAATCTTCGACTGGACCAACATTTCCATCTTGGTTTCTATGCTTCAGATCTTTGGTTTGTAAAACACAGTATTAATTCAGGCTAAATCAATTTGTCAGTGTGGCTGCTCCCATACGTAGTGGATACAAGTTGAGTATGCTGTACTATGAGCTACTACAAGGTACTTCTCAATGATCTTAGAAAACGGTCCCAATGTCTTTCACTTTTAAAATAAGATGAGTTAAAATAAGATGTAGGCAAAGCAAATACACCTGCTTTAATGGCATTGAACCTTGTGGAACTACACTTACAAATGAGCACAGGAATAAACAATAACTCTGAAAAAGCCCAAAACAGATAAAACTGTTAATTACTTAAGTGGCCAGAAGCCACCATGGCACTTCTATAAGGGCTTTTCATCATGACCCTAGTCATGAGGAAGGAAAAGAACATAAATATTTGTTTGGCACCTACTCTGTATCTCAAATATTAAGGGTTCAATGGTTATTTATTTTTTTTAATCCTCACCTGAGGATATTTTTCCATTTATTTTCTTTAGAGAGAGTGGGAGAGAGATGGAAAGACAGAGAGAAACACATCAATTGGTTGCCTCCTGCACTGGCCCCGACCAGGGCCCTGGGCCAGGGAGGAGCCTGCAACCAAGGTACGTACCCTTGACCAGAATCAAACCTGGGACCCTTCCATCCACAGGCCAATGATCTGTCCACTGAGCCAAACTGACTAGGGCTGGATGGTTATTAATATCTCATTATTGCCTTTGCCATCTCATTCAGTCCTTATAAACACACTGTAGAGAGGTAGGTATATATCCTGGATTATCTGAGATACTTAATGTAAACAAAAAGGGGGAGCCAAAAAATAGATAACCAGAGAAATGACAGCTAGAAAGATTCAACCAGCAATTGCTAGTTTTGAAAATGGCAGGAGGATAAAAGGCAAGGAATGAGGGCAGCCTCTACAAGCTAGAAAAGGCAAGGAGACAGCTATCCCAATAGTATCCCCAGAAAGAATGCACCTTTAATGACATCTTGTTTTAGGCCACTGAGATCCATTTTGGACTTCTAGCCTCAAAAATTATGAAATAATACATTTGTATTGTTTTAAGCCACTAAATTTGTGGTAAATTATACAGTGGCAATAGGAAACTAATATAGATTAGATTACTGTGTAACTAAGTCTCCTGAAAATGAGAGATCATATCAAAATGACATATGCTATGTCTCTGAGCTGATAGCTTATAAAACTGACCAGCATCAGAGATTATTAGCAGAAATTTTTTATGACTAAATAATTAAGCAATTAATCACTTCTAAAAACACATTAAGTGCCTTTGTGTATAAATTGTTCTAACAAAATTCTTTAGCTGTTTAATTCTATTCATACTGCAAATAGAAAACTAAATCCCAGGAAGCTTAAGCATTTATAAACATGAGAAAACACGATCAAACTCACTCATTTTCAGAGAAATGAAAACTCAAACAAGATACTCTTTTTCTTCTTTGAGATTTCACAAAGAAAGATACTTTCATAAATTTAATCCTGGCAAGTACTACCATAAACTCCGTGTCTTGAACAACACTAATATATCGTCTTAAAGTTTTAGAAGTAAAAATTTTGAAATGAGTCTTAAGAGGGCTAAAATACAGATGTCAGCTGGAATGAATTTCTTGCCTTTTCCAACTTCTAGAGGCCACCTGCATTCTTTGGTTCTTAGCCCCTTCTCTGTATTGCTTCTTTATATCTCTTACTCTGACTCTGATTTTTCTCCTCCCTATTTGTATTATTTGTATGGTTTTATATATTCTTGATATGTATTAGTATATGTTTTTTATAGATTCATGATATGAATGACTTTAGGACATATATTGAAATTATTTTAGCCCAGTCTTTAACTAGCTTTCTCGGTTTCTTAATTCTGCCTTTGATTACTGTAAATTTTAAATTTTGTTAGGTATAGCTTATCATCATTTGTTATTTTACTAGAGGCCTAGTACACGAATACACGCACCAGTGGGGTCCCTTGGCCTGGCCTGCAGATCAGACCGAAACCAGCTCTCTGACATCCCCTTAGGGGTCCCAGATTGTGAGAGGGCACAGGCCAGGCCGAGGGACCCCACCAGTGCACGATTGGGGCCGGGGAGGGACATGGGAGGTTGGCCAGCCAGGGAGGGACTGTGGGAGGGATCCAGGGCGTGTCTGGCCAGTCTCCCTCAGTCCCAATTGGCTGGACCCCAGCAGCAAGCTAACCTTACAGTCTGAGCGTCTGCCCCCTGGTGGTCAGTGCACATCATAGCGAGTGGTTGAGTGGCCTTTGCATATCATTAGCATATTACGCTTTGATTGGCTGAATGGCAGCCTGCATACTTTTATTTATTTTTTTTATTTATTTTTTTTTCAAATTTTTTATTAAAATATTATATGTGTACATATCTTACCATTGCCCCCCCCCTACCCCACTCCCATACCTGCCCTCACCCCCCAATGTTTTGTATCCGTTGGTTACTCTTATATGCATGCATACAAGTCCTTCAGTTGATCTCTTATTTCCCCCACCTCTCCCTAACCTTACCGCTGTAATTAGACACTCTGTTTGATGCTTTAATGCCTCTGTAACTATCTTTTGGTTCATCAGTTTATAATGTTTTTCATTATCCCTAAATGAGTGAGATCATGTGGTATTTTTCTTTCATTGACTGGCTTATTTCACTTAGCATAATGTTCTCTAATTCCATCCAGGTGTCTACAAGTGGTAGTAATTCCTTCTTTTTTATGGCAGCATAGTATTCCATTGTGTAGATGTACCATAGTTTTCTGATCCAGTCATCTGCTGACGGGCACCTAGGCTGTTTCCAAATCTTAGCTATTGTAAATTGTGCTGCTATGAACATAGGGGTGCATATATCCTTTCTGATTGGTGTTTCTGGTTTCTTAGGATATATTCCTAGGAGTGGGATTACTGGGTCAAATGGGAGTTCCAATTTCAGTTTTTTGAGGAAACTCCATACTGTTCTCCACAGTGGCTGCACCAGTCTGCATTCACACCAGCAGTGCACGAGGGTTCCTTTTTCTCCGCATCCTCGCCAACACTTGTCGTTTGTTGATTTGTTGATGATAGCCATTCTGACAGGTGTGAGATGGTATCGCATTGTCGTTTTGATTTGCATCTCTCGGATAATAAGTGACTTTGAGCATGTTTTCATGTGTCTCTTGGCCTTCCTTCTGTCTTCTTTCGAAAAGATTCTATTTAGGTCCGTTGCCCATTTTTTTATTGGATCATTTATCTTCCTTTTATTAAGTTGTATAAGCTGCCTGTAGATGTTGGAAATTAAACCTTTATCAGTGATACCATTTGCAAATATGTTCTCCCATACAGTGGGGTTTCTTGTTGTTTTGTTGATGGTTTCTTTTGCTGTGCAAAAGCTTTTTATTTTGATGTAGTCCCATTTGTTTATTTTCTCTTTGGCTTCCATTGCCCTAGGGGCAGTATCAGTGAAAAAGTTCTTTTGGCATATGTCTGAGATTTTGCTGCCTGAGGATTCCTCTAGTATTTTTACGGTTTCCCGTCTTATATTTAAGTCCTGTATCCATTTTGAGTTTATTTTTGTGTATGGTGTAAGTTGGTGATCTAGTTTCATTTTTTTGCATGTATCTGTCCAATTTTCCCAACACCATTTATTGAAGAGACTGTCTTGACTCCATTGTATGCTCATGCCTCCTTTGTCAAATATTAATTGCGCATATTGGTTTGGGTCGATATCTGGATTCTCTATTCTATTCCATTGATCTATATGTCTGTTCTTGTGCCAGTACCAGGCTGTTTTGAGGACAGTGGCTTTGTAATACAGCTTGAAATCTGGTATTGAGATCCCTCCTACTTTATTCTTCTTTCTCAGGATTGCTGTGGCTATTCGGGGTCTTTTTTTATTCCAGATGAATTTTTGGAGAGTTCTTTCTAGGTCTGTGAAATATGCTGTTGGTATTTTAATGGGGAGTGCATTGAATCTATAGATTGCTTTGGGTAGTATGGACATTTTGATGATGATGATTCTACCAATCCATGAACATGGTATGTTCTTCCATCTGTTTACATCTTCCTCTATCTCTTTTTTCAGTGTCCTGTAGTTTTCCGCATATAGGTCTTTTACCTCCTTGGTTAGGTTTATTCCTAAGTATCTTAATTTTTTTGGTGCGATGGAAAATGGGATTGCTTTTTTAGTCTCTCTTTCTGTAAGTTCACTGTTGGTGTATAGAAATGCCATAGATTTCTTGGCGTTAATTTTGTATCCTGCTACCTTGCCGAATTCATTTATTAAGTCTGTTAGTTTTTTGATAGAGTCTTTCGGGTTTTTTATGTACAATATCATGTCATCTGCAAATAAGGACAGCTTTACTTCTTCTTTTCCAATTTGGATGCCTTTTATTTCTTCTTCTTGTCTAATTGCAATGGCTAATACTTCCAGTACTATGTCAAACAGGAGTGGTGAGAGTGGGCATCCTTGTCTTGTTCCTGTTCTTAGGGGAAATGGTTTTAGTTTTTGCCCATTGAGTATGATGTTAGCTGTGGGCTTATCATATATAGCTTTTATTATGTTGAGGTATGATCCTTCTATTCCCACCTTGTTGAGAGTTTTTATCAAGAAAGGGTGTTGGATTTTGTCAAATGCTTTTTCTACATCAATTGATATGACTATGTGATTTTTATCTTTCAATTTGTTTATGTGATGTATCACATTTATTTATTTTCGGATATTGAACCATCCTTGCATTCCTGGGATAAACCCTACTTGGTCATGGTGTATGATCTTTCTGATGTACTGCTGGATCCGATTTGCTAGAATTTTGTTGAGGATTTTGGCATCTACATTCATGAGGGATATTGGCCTGTAATTCTCTTTCATTGTGTTGTCTTTATCTGGTTTTGGTATTAGGGTGATGCTGGCTTCATAGAAGGAGCTTGGAAGTGTTCCTTCCTCTTGAATTTTTTGGAATAGTCTGAGGAGGATAGGTTTTAGTTCTTCCTTGAATGTTTGGTAAAACTCTCCTGTGAAGTCGTCTGGCCCCGGGCTTTTGTTTGCCGGAAGCTTTTTGATGACTGCTTCAATTTCTTCCATAGTTACTGGCATATTGAGCTGTTTAGATTCTTCCTGATTGAGTTTTGGAAGGTTATATTTTTCTAGGAATATGTCCATTTCCTCCAGGTTGTCCAGTTTGTTGGAATAGAGTTGTTCGTAGTATTTTTTAACAATCCTTTGTATTTCGGCGGGATCCCTTTGTATTTCGGCGGGATCTGTTGTTATTTCACCTCTTTCATTTCTGATTTTGTTTATTTGGGTCCTCTCTCTTTGCTTCTTGGTGAGCCTGGCTAGAGGTTCATCAACCTTGTTTAGCCTTTCAAAGAACCAGCTCTTGATTTTGTTGATCTTTTGTATTGTTTCTTTGGTCTCTATGTCGTTTATCTGTGCTCTGATCTTTATTATTTCCTTCCTTCTGCTTACACTGGGCTTTTCTTGTTGCTCTTTTTCTAACGCTTTGAGTTGTTGGGTTAGGTAATTTATTACCCCTGTTTCTTGTTTTTTGCAGTAGGCTTGTAGAGCTATGAACTTCCCCCTCAAGACTGCTTTCGCTGTGTCCCATAGATTTTGGATTGTAGTGTTTTCATTGTCATTTGTTGTCATGATGTTTTTTATTTCTTCTTTGATCTCTCTGGTAACCCAGTCATGGTTTAATAGCATGCTGTTTAGTCTCCATGTGTTTGATTTCTTTGGGTTGTTTTTATTGTAGTTGATTTCCAGTTTTATGCCACTGTGGTCTGAGAAGATGCTTGATATGATTTCTATCTTTTTGAATTTAAAGAGACTTTGCCTATGTCCCAACATATGGTCTATCTTTGAAAATGACCCATGTGCACTTGAGAAGAATGTATATTCTGTGGCTTTGGGGTGAAATGTTCTGAAGATGTCAATTAATTCCATCTGGTCTAGTGAGTCATTTAGGATTGATGTTTCTTTGGTAATTTTTTGTTTAGAGGATTTGTCCAATGGTGATAGTGGGGTATTAAAGTCTCCTACTATGATTGTATTGCTGTCAATCTCTCCCTTGATATCCTCCAGGAGTTTTTTTATGTATTTGGGTGCTCCTGTATTGGGTGCATATATGTTTACCAGAGTTATTTCTTCTTGTTGGATTGCTCCCTTTAGTATTATGAAGTGGCCTTCCTTATCTCTTGTTATGTCCTTCAGTTTGAGATCTAATTTTTCAGATATAAGTATTGCTACCCCAGCTTTTTTTTCAGTTCCATTTGCCTGGAAAACCTTTTTCCATCCCTTCACCCTCAGTCTGTGTGCGTCTTTTTTTCTGAGGTGGGTTTCTTGTAGACAGCAGATATATGGGTCATGTTTTCTTATCCAATCCATTACCCTATGTCTTTTGATTGGGGCATTTAATCCGTTTACATTTAAAGTTATTATTGATAGGTACTTATTTGTCGCCATTCCTATTCTTTACACCTGTGTTCCTTCTTCGCTTCCTATTTCTTTTTTTTTTTTTTTTTTTTTACAGCAGACCCTTTAGCATTTCTTGCATTGCTGGTTTGGTGGTAATAAACTCCCTTAGTCCTTTTTTGTCTGTGAAGCTCCTGATTTCACCTTCAATTTTGATTGACAGCCTTGCTGGGTACAGTATTCTTGGATTCAGACCCTTCCGTTGCATGACTTTGTATATTTCATTCCATTCCCTTCTGGCCTGATGAGTTTCTGTTGAGAAATCAGTTGCTAGTCTGATGGGGGTTCCTTTGTATGTAACTTTCTGTCTCTCTCTGGCAGCTTTTAAGATTCTTACTTTGTCGTTGGTGTTTGCCAATTTAATTATAATTTGCCTTGGCGTCGGTCTTTTGGGGTTCATTTTGCTTGGGACTCTGTGAGCTTCTTGGATTTGTGTGGGTTTTTTCTTCTCTATATCAGGGAAATTTTCTGTCATTATTTCTTCAAATAGGTTTTCTATTCCTTGCTCAGCTTCCTTTCCTTCTGGAACCCCTATTATGCGGATGTTGTTTTGTTTCGTGTTGTCCCAAAGTTCCCTTAGGCTCTCCTCCTGCCTTTTAATTTTTTTTTCTAGAAGTTGCTCTACTTGGGTATTTTTTCCCATGTTGTCTTCTAGCTCACTGATGCGGTCCTCTGCTTCTTCTAGTCTACTCTTGATGCTTTCTATTGAGTTCTTTACAGCAGCGATGTCATTTTTCATTTCTTCTTGGTTCTTCTTCATTTCCTCTTGGTTCTTGCTCATATTGTCGAATTTGTCTTCCATTCTTTTCAGCCACCTTATGACCATTTCTCTGAATTCTTTTTCTGGAAGGTTGCTTGCTTCCATTTCGTTTACTTCCTTTTCTGGTGATGCCTGCTTTTCTTTCATATGCGGGCTGTGTCTTTGTCTCCCCATGGTCTCTTTTCTCTGGGTGTCTGGTTATGTAGTTCTCTCTCTCCTGCGTCGATTTAAAGGCACAAAATATAGCACTACCAGGTACAATACACAAGGCACTGAACAGAAATGTATTCACGATATTAACAACCTCCAATAAAGGTGACCACCAGAGAAAGGCAAATTAGGGGATAGTAGAGAAAGAAGAAGAGGAAAAAGAAAGAAAGAAGAAGAAAAAAAAAGGGGGTGTCAAAATGAAATTGGGAAAAGGGAAAAAAAGAAGAAAAAAAAGTAAGAGAGACAAGAAAGAGACTAAGAGAGAAAGGGAAACAGACTATATATATTGGGGATAAAACTCCAATAGAACAATCACTTATCCCAGCAAATGCCAGCAACAAGTACCTGGGGACTAATACAAACTACAACACCAACTAATATTGAGTGAGGCAAGGGAAAACAGAAGCACTAAACAAACAAAAAATAAACAAAAGAAGAATAAGCAAAACAATCTCACAAAAAAGCATAAAAATTCGATATAATCTACATTCAAACGAACAACAACAAAAGGACTGAGAGAAGAACAATTTTTTGGATAGTTAAGACAGTGAAGAGAGAGGTGTGTATGGACTTGGAGCAGGGGATTGGAGATTAGATATATAAGTAGGGTGAAATTTTAAAAGGGGGTAAACAGAAAGAATAGGGAAAATGTAAAGCAGGAAAGGGGTAAGATAAACAGGACACTGAAAAGGGAAAAGTGAGGAAGAGAGTGATGGCATAAAGGTAGATTTGAGATAGAGTAAAATGATGCTAAAGGAAAGATAAAAATAGAATGTAGAACATTAATCCCAAAACAAAATGAAGAGAAAATAAAATGACACTTAAAAAAAAAAAAAAGATAAAATAGCAGTAGTAATAATACGGATTGAAAATAAAAATGTAATAATTAAAAAGGTAAAATCAAGTGAGGAAAAAAATTACTTTCTTGAGTAGAAGATGCAAAAAATGAAAATAAAAAAATAAAAAATAAAAATAAAATGTGGAGTAGTGAAGGTCATTCACTTCCTCTGTTGTTCTGTTTGGCACGCCTGTTTCTCAGTCCGGACAGTATTGCAGTTCCCTGCGTTCCACTGCTCTTCAGTGATGTAAGCCAGTCCTGATTTTAAGCAGGCGGTGTGTCTTAATTCGTATTCCTTTATTTTTGATTACACAAGAGTCAATTTGTGATTCAGCCCCTGGGTGGCAGTGTTTCTGGATTGACTTCCGGGTTTATCTATGGCCTCTCTAGGGAGTGTTAGAGCCTTCTTTCCCTGTGGCACTCACTACCGGTTTGTGGGAGTGGGCTGCCTCAGAGCTGGCTCTCGGATTGTCACTCCCCGCTCCGATCCCCAGGTTCCAGAAAAACAACTTTCCCCTGCAGTCTCCCAGGGTGTCCCCAACTGGGTGAACCTATGAATTGGGCTTAGTAATCAGAAGCAAGAATTTCAAGAGGAAAAAGCCCAAGTGTGCGCACTCCGTGGCTGCGCGTAAGTCTAGCACACCCCTGAAATTCTTAGGGTGTCCCTGCACTTCAGATCAAAATGGGTTGCTTTTTAGAGAGCCCTTCTGTTAGCAGCTCTGAGGAACCCCTTCCACATTCACAGATCACACCAGCCCCAGCAGCCACCGATTTTTCTAGGCACAGACTTCCCTGGTCCTCCAGCTCCCGCAAAACGCGCGTTCCTCTCTCGCGCTGGGACCAGAGACCTTACCTTATCCTAGGCGAAATCTGACCTTTCCGTGGTGGAGTGTAGAGCTCCTCTGAACCCGTGTGTTTGCGCCAATTGGGGAGCGTTGTTCTGGGGCTCGCAGCTGTTCCGTGGGTGCCGCAGTTGTGGATTCTCAGGCTTCCGATAGGCTCCACTTTCCGGTTCCAGATGGCGGCGACTCCGCGTCCAAGCCCGCCGCTCCGGGAGGGGACCCAGCCGCAGTGGGAGCTGCCAGGTCAGGGGAACCCCGTCTAGCAGTCTCCCACCTTCTTCTGGAGTTCAGCTGTCCCCCAACTTGCCAACAAACACTCCTAGTGCGACCCTCAGCTGTTCTTTCTGCTCCGGGACAAGGCTCAGAACACGTCTGTCTATTCCGCCGCCATTTTTCTCCCCCCGCCTGCATACTTTTATATGGGATGATTATTGCTTATTGGATTCTAAGAAATATTTTTCTTATGAAAAGTGGCAGATATCCCCCTAAAAAGTTTTCTTCAGGGGCCTTTATAATGTAACTCTCAACTTTATTACTTTTACAATTGATTTCAAGTTAATGAGTATGGTATGAAGTGTGAGCAATATTTTTATAGATATCCAGTTGTTCCTGTACCATTCCTTGAAAGTACTTATCTCTCCCTGTTGAATTGTATTGGTGCCTTTGTCAGAAAAAAATTGACCATACATGTAAGAGTTAACTTCTGCATTCTCCTTTCCTTTTTACTGATCTATTTGACTGCCAATACATTACTACTACTATTTTACTATAGATGTTTAGTAAGTCTTAAATCAAGTAGTATAAATTGCCCAAATTTGTCATTTTCTAAGTCTGTTTTAGTTATTCTAGGTTTTTTACTTTCACATATAAACTGTACATGTCTATATGCAGATTATATTTAAAGTTAATAAAAGTTATTTTAATTAATATAAAATAACTAAGTACATGAAAATATATACAAGTATAGAAGGATAGAAAGGCATTATAATCATAAATATATATATATCTTCCCTAAAGAATAAATTTAATGAAATTCCAATTAACATTCCAAAAGCAAATTTCTGGTTCTGAAAACTAATTCTAAAGTTCATATAAAAAATACATTTCAAGAATAGCTGAGGCTATTCTAAAAAACTAATAGATTAGATTATTATGATCAGTTATTGGCTGTACATATCATACAGTTATAATGATCAAAACACAGTAGTATTGGCACACAGACAAAGGATAAGACCAAGAGAAAAAGAAAAGATAATCTGGAAATAGTCCTAGCAATATATGGGATCATAATTGAAAAACAACATATGGCCTACAGAGGCCAAACATAAGAACATCACATTGAAACTTCTTTGTTTTTTTTCCAGCTTTATCTACACGAATAAAAGAGAAACATGCAAATTAATCATCACTCTGCTACACCCACCAGCCAATCAGGAACAAGTATGCAAATTAACCCAACAAAGATGGCAGCGGCCATGGAGCTGGAGTGAGCAGGAGCCTTGGGTTGCCCCCAGTGATGGAGGAAGCCAAGCTTTCCACCCGCTCTGGCTGGCCCTGGCCTCTGCTCAAGGCTACAAAGTTTCAATTACAGAAGATAAATAAATCCCAGATACCTGCTTCCAGCTGGCCCTAGCCTCTGCTCAAGGAGGTGCTGAAAAAAAACAAAGAATAAAAGCCCCTTACCCAGGCTAGCCACACCCCCATGGGGTGAGAGTCTCCACTGGGGGGCTGGGCCAGCCTTCAAACAGCCATCAGCCCCTCACCCAGGCTGGCCAGGCACTGCAGTGGGGACCCCCACCCTAAAGGGGGTGTGGCCAGCTTGAAAACAGCCCTCAGCCCCCACCCAAGCTGGCCACGCCCCCCAGCGGGGACCCTCACCCCATGGGGGCATGGCCAGCCTGAAAACCACCACAGGCCCCTTGCCCAGGCCGCTCCACACCCCCAGGGAACCCCCACCCTGATCCAGGACACCCTTCAGGGCAAACCAGCTGGCCCCCACCTATGCACCAGGCCTCTATCTATACTAATAAAAGGGTAATATATTAATTAGACTGGGAGACCTTCCAAGAGACCTTCCAGACATTCTTCTGGACAAAGCCATGGTGGTGGGTCAGAGGTAGAGGTGGTTATAGGCCAAGAGGGGAGGGCAGTGGTGGGTGATCAGTCCAGGATGGGATGGCAGTTGTGGGTGATCACGCCAGTGGGGGGGGGTCATTGTGGGTGATCAGGCTGGTGGGGGGGTAGTTGGAGGTGAGCAAACCAGAAGAGGGGCCAGTTGGGGTCAAGAAAGCCATCAGTGGGGGTCAGTTGGGGGGAACAGGATAGCAGGGGGAGGGGCAGTTTGGAGTGAGCAGGCCAGCAGGGGGGCAGTTGGTGGCGAGCAGGCCAGTGAGGAGGGAAGGTTGGGTTGAGCAGGCCAGCAGGGGGGGACAGTTGTGGGCGAGCAGGCTGGCAGGGGAGGCAGTTGGGGGCGAGCACACTGGCACGGGGGGCAGTTGAGGGGATCAGGCTGGCTGGGGGGCATTTGGGGGCAAGCAGGCTGGCAGGCAGATTGGTTAGGGGCAATCAGGCAGGCAGGCAGGCAGGCAGGTGACTGGTTTGGAGACAGCAGTCCCAGATTGCAAGAGAGATGTCCAACTGCTGGTTTAGGCCTGATCCCTGTAAATTGGCAGTAGGACATCCTTCGAGGGGTCCCAGATTGAAGAGGGTGCAGGCCGGGCTGAGGGACACACCCCCCCCCTGTGCACAAATTTCATGCACTGGGCCTCTAGTTGAGATATAATTGAAATACAACATTATGTAAGCTTAAGTTATACAATGTGATGATCTGAAATGCTTTCATACACTTATATTGTAAAACACACAGACTAAAGGAACAGAACAAGAGTCCAGATATAAACCCTCAATATATGTTCAATGAATATTTGACAAGGGAGCCAAGAATACTCAATGGGGAAAAGATAGTCTCTTCAATAAATGATGCTATGAAAATTGTATATCTACATGCAAAAGAAAGAAACTGGACCCATGTTTTACACCATTCACAAAAATTAACTCAAATGGGTTAAAGAGTTAAATGTAAGCCCTGAAACCATAAAACTCATAGAATAAAAGAGGAAAAAAATTCCTTGATACTGGTCTTGTCAATGACTTTTTGGATATGAAACCAAATGCATAAGCAACAAAAGGAAAAATAAGCAAGTAGAACTACATTAAACTAAAAAACGTCCGTATAGCAAAAGAAACAACTAATAAAATGAAAAGGTAACCTATGGCATGGGAGAAAATGTTTGTAAACTATGTATCTGACAGGGTATTAATATCCAAAATATAAAGAACTCATATACCACAATAGCAAAAATCAACAACAATCCAATTTTAAATTCGACAAAGGACCTGAATAGACATTTTTTCCAAAGACAATATACAAACGGCCAATAAGTACATGAAAAAGATGATCAACATCACTAATCATCAGGGAAATCAAAACCACAATGAGAAATCACCTTGAACCAGTTAAAATGACTATAATAAAAAAGACAAGAGAACAAGTGCTGAAGAAAATGTGGAGAAACTGCTTTATTTTCAATCTCAGCTCTGCTATTATGCAGTTTCATGCCACTTAGTTTATTTTCTGTGCTGTAGTTTACTCAACTACATAATGAGGATAATGGTATTATCTATCTTATGGACATTGCTAATCCTATATAATAATCATATATAATAAAAGGCTAATATGTGAATAGACCAAATAGCAGAATAACTGACCAGCAGCGGGTAGACACTCAATGCAGGAGCTGCCCTCTGGTGGTTAGTGCACCAGAAACTGGGCTGGCAAGCACAGCGGCGGTGGCAGGAGCCTCTCCCGCCTCCGGGGCAGTTGGACATCCCCCGAGGGCTCCCAGACTGCAAGAGGGCACAGGCCAGGCTGAGCCTTCTCCCCTACCCCCCATGCATGAATTTCATGCACCAGGCCTCTAGTACATACATAAAACACTTGAAGCAGTGCCTGGTGCATAGTAAGGGCTTGGTAAATGTTATCAATTTCTTATCTATTATGACCACTGATTCTATTGTTAATTTTATTATAAACTAGTGAAATCAGAAAGTCTTATTCAAGTAATACCATTGCAATCATTACCTTTCCATAAATTAGAAGCCAAATCCAGATACATTAAATATACAGATGCTAAAAAAACACACAAAGCTTCAAAATAATAGAATTAAACTCTTTTTACATATATATATATTTTTATTGATTTTTTACAGAGAGGAAGGAAGAGGGATAGATAGTCAGAAACATCGATGAGAGAGAAACATCGATCAGTTGCCTCTTGCACACCTCCCACTGGGGATGTGCCCGCAACCAAGTTACATGCCCTTGACCGGAATCGAACCCGGGACCCTTCAGTTCGCAGGCCGACGCTCTATCCACTGAGCCAAACCGGTTTGGGCTAGAATTAAACTCTTAAGTACAATGCAAACAACATAAAATACGTTGATGAAATTTAAGTCTGATATAACCATACTTATATTTGAAAATCAACACTATAATAAAGTTAAAAGAGAAGCAATAGTCTTGGAGATAATGTTCATATAACTTAGGAAATATAAGGACTCAAAATATGAAAAAATTTCTTCAAATCACATAGGAAAAGGCAATCAACCAATAGGCTAATGAATAAAGGATATGGGCATGCAATTCATACAACTCACAGACATGGAAATAACAAACAGCAGTGAAGTACTATTTCACACGCTCTATATTTTGTTTCCAGGATGCTGGCTCTTTGATAAATTGATAGGTCATAAAGGCATATCTTCAAGGATGTAAAGAAATAACAAAACTCATACAAAGGCTTGTGTGTTTTATTCCTTAAAGAAGGATACTTAAAATTATACAAATGGCTTTCAATAAGATATTGGAAAAGGTGTAGTATACACTTACAGTTTAATATCATATAGCAACTGTGGCATACACTTACAATTTAATAGCATATAGCAATAAAAATGTTAATCTCTCTCCAATGTAATGTAAGTATATATATGCATATATGTGATGTAATTTTCTACCTTTTTACTGAGATACTAGAGACCTGGTTCATGAAATTTGTGCATGGGAGGGGAGTCCCCTCAGCCCAGCCTGCACCCTTTCCAATCTAGGAACCCTCAGGGGATGTCCTGGGGATCAGGCCTAAACCAGCAGTCAGACATTCCTGTCACAATCCTGGACTGCTGGCTCCTAACTGCTCACCTGCCTGCCTACCTGCCTGATCGCCCCTAACCACCTCTGCCTGCCAGCCTGATCACCCTTAACTGCCCCCCTGCCAGCCTGGTTGCCCCTCACTGACCCACCTGCTGGCCTAGTCACCTCTCACTGCCCCCTGTGCCAGCCTGGTCACCCCTAACTGGCAACCCTGCTAGCCTGAATGCCCCTCACTGCCCCCCCTGCTGGCTTAGTAACCCCTCACTGCCCCCCCTGCCAGCCTGGTCATCCCCCACTGCCCCCCCCCACTGGCCTGATCACCCCCAACTGCCCCCCACCCATGGGCCTGGTTGCCCTTCACTTCCACCCCTGCTAGCCTGGTCGCCCCATGCAGCCTGCTGTTCAATTGTTTAGTCATCACTCACTGACACCCCTGTTGACCTGGTCACCCCACACAGCCTGCTATTTGGTCTACCACTTGTTTTGGTTGTCATAGTCACCGCATATACATATATATATATTAGAAGCCCGGTGCATGAAATTCGTGCACAGGGGTGTGTGTCCCTCAGCCCAGCCTGCACCCTCTCCAATCTGGGACCCCTCAAGGGATGTCTGACTGCCTGGATTGGGCCTAAACGGGCAGTCAGACATCCCTCTCACAAACCAGGACTGCTGGCTCCCAACTGCTCGCCTGCCTGCCTTCCTGATTGCCCCCAACTTCCCTCCTCTGCCAGCCTGGTCACCCCTAACTGTCCTCCCCTGCAGGCTTGATCGCCCCCAACTGCCCTCCATTGCAGGCCTGGTCCTCCCAACTGCCCTCCCCTGCAGGCCTTGTCCCCCCCAACTGCTTTCCCCTGCAGGTCTGGGTCCCCCACAACTGCCCTTCCCTGCAGGCCTGGTCACCCCTAACTTCCCTCCCCTGCAGGCTTGATCGCCCCCAACTGCCCTCCTTTGTAGGCCTGGTCTTTCCCAACTGCCCTCCTCTGATGGCCTGATCGCCCACAACTGCCCTCCCTTACAGGCCTCCCAACTGCCTTTCCCTGCTGGCCATCTTGTGGCAGCCATCTTGTGTCCACATAGGGGCATCAATCTTTGACCACATGGGGGCAGCCATCTTGTGTGTTGGAGTGACAGTCAATTTGCATATTACCCTTTTATTAGATAGGATAGAGGCCTGGTGCATGGGTGGGGGCCAGCTGGTTTGCCCTGAAGGACGTCCCAGATCAGGGTGGGGGATCCCTTGGGGCGTGGTGCGGCCTGGGCGAGGGGCCTGTGGTGGTTTGCAGGCTGGCCACGCCCCCTGGCAACCCAAGCATAGGTCAGGGCCAGCTGGAAGCAGGTATCTGGGATTTATTTACCTTCTATAATTGAAACTTTGTAGCCTTGAGCAGAGGCCAGGGCAGGCCAGGGCAGGAGGGAAGCTTGGCTTCCTCCATGGCCAGTGTCAAACCAAGTCTCCTGCTTGCTCCAGCTCCATGGCAGCCGCCATCTTAGTTGGGTTAATTTGCATACTCGCTCTGATTGGCTGGTGGGCACAGCGGAGTGATGGTCAATTTGCATGTTTCTCTTTTATTAGTGTAGATTACTAGAGGCCCGATGTATGAAATTCATACAAGAGTAGGCCTTCCTTCCCCTACTGCTGGCATCGGCTTCCCTCTGGCACATGGGACCCAGGCTTGCTTCCTTCTGGATGCTGGCAGGAACCCAGGACCCGGGCTTCCCTCTGGCCCTGGTTTCGTCTGGAAGGATGTCCAGAATGATGTCTGGTCTAATTAGCATATTATCCTTTTATTATTATAGATTGTAGTTATGTTAATTATACTTCAGTAGTTATTTTTAAAAACAAATAGATTAGCTGTTTGACTTTACCCATTCTGTATATCCGACCCTTAATTTTATAAAATGGAGATTATAAAAATAATACCTATCTTATAGGACCATTGCAAGTTTAATTTAGACATTATATATTATACACTTAGAAAACTATCTGAGATGCAGTAAATGGTCAAATTCTTGCTTCTGTTATTACTACATACAAGATATTGTCACACATATGTCATTTAATCTCAATTCATCCTTATATTTCTATAAGAGAAATATTCCTATGCTCATTGATAGATGAAATAGAAGTTCAAAACAGTGAAGTATCTATTTATACAACTCACATTTGGCAAAGCTGAGATTGGACTAGGGAGAGACTTGCCTGACTACAATCCCCTTGTTAGTCTCCACTGATGTCCTGCTATTTAATACTTTTTCTTGGAACATAATTTAATATTCATAACTTCTCCAAGAGACTATCACACTGGCACTATCATGCTGTGCAGATCATTCTTTATAGCCAAAATTTTCAAGCCCCACATTTCCACAGTTGCCATGTACAGTCCTTGGTCATAAAAGCATTGGAGAAATTTTCTTGCCTCCAAACCCTGAAACTGCAAGGTTGGGAACTGAAAGTACCTCACTCTATCTCCTCATAATCCTGCACTCTGTGCCCTAAGGGCTTAACAGTCTGTTTAATTGTGTGTGTGTGTGTGTGTGTGTGTGTGTGTGTGTGTGTGTGTGTGTGTGTTTCTAAAATGATTTCATAGATCTCAGAGGGAAGGCTGGAGCGGGGGAGATTACCAAAGTATTTATATGCATAATCCATGGACATAGACAATAGTGTAGTGAAGGCCTGGGGTGAGGGGGTGGGAAATGGGTGGGGTGGTGGGAGTTGGGCAGAGGGAGTCAATGGGGGGTAGGGGACATCAGTAATACTTTCAACAATAAAGGCAATTATTTTAAAAAGAGAAAGCTTATAGTCTGAAGCAGTATATATGATTTAAGGACTGCTAGCATCATAGTTATGTAAAATGCTTGTGAAAATGTAGAATGCTGGGCCTCACTCAGACCTACAGAATCAGAATCTCTAGGGATAGACCTAAAGAATTGATGTATTTACATGTTAATAAGATCTCAAGTGATTTTTATGTAGATTAAATTGTAAAATCTATGCCTTAATGTCAAGTTCATAAAATGTCAGTGCACTGCATCAAGTACTAGCCCTTATACAGTGGAAAAATAACTTGGTAATCTGCTGGTGTATCATAAAACTTCATTTTACACATGAGAAACCTGAGACCCAGAAAGTGGCTTGTCCAAAGTCACTTGTCCTCTGGGCATAGTATTCACAACTGGAAACTGGCTCTTCTCATCATCCTACATTGACCATATAATTTATTGTCCAAACTGGTACAAATTTGAAAGGGGAAAAGGCAAACATATATTGATGATTACACTGGGATAACAGATGTAAATTAGAACTTTCCTGGCCAAAACAAGTCCTATGACCACCTTACCTAATTTCCAATTAATGTTTCATAATTCTATATTCACATACATGGTAACCAACTATTAAATATTTTCCTTCTTTTGGAATTAATTTCTTAATGTCATTCAGAGCCATTTATAAGTTCCCCCATTGGCACCTCCTGTTCATTTGAAGTTAGTGTAAATGTATTTCCCCTCTTCTAACAAAGTAAGAATATAACCATTATCTTCCCATGTCACATAAGGGGTTCATAGTAGAGTACAGGTTAAAGAGTTCAGGCTCTGGAATCATATAAACCTGAGTTTGGATCATAGCTATATCAGATACTAGATGTGTGCCCTTGAGAAACCTACTTAATCTTTCTGTGACTCAGTTTCCCTACTTCAAAATGAATTATTGAAAGGGTTGAATAAGTTAATGAAAATAAAGTGATCAGAAGAGTATGTGGTACATGGTAAGCACTTAGATGTTCTTCATCATTATCACTATTAATAAAATTTCATACAGCGACCTCTTAAAACATTGGTTGGACAGGAGATATAGGTCGAAAGACTAACTAGAACATAAGGCCCTTAGAACAAAGGTTGTTATTTGTATTCTTTCAGTGGTTTCAAATCAGGGCAACTCAAGTTTGAATTCTGACTTGCCTAACAATTACCTGTATGTCTTGGGGCAAGGTACTTCACAAACCTAAAACCTAAGTTTTCTCAACTAACAGGAATAATGTTACTGTCTTATATTCACGTTGTGACGTTTAAAAACCATCAGCATGCCCAGTCAGTGTGGCTCAGCGGTTGAGTGTCGACCTATGAACCAGTAGGTCATGGTACGATTCTGGGTCAGGGCACATGCCCAGGTTGCAGGCTCGATTCTCAGTGAGGGGTGTGCAGGAGTCAACTGATCAATAATTCTCTTTCATTAATGTTTCTATCTCTCCTTCTCCCTTCCTCTCTGAAATCAATAAAAATATATTTACAAAAATAAAAATATAAAAACCATCAACACGATTTCCACAGAACCCTAAATAGTAGGCACTAAATAAATGTTAGATACCATTATGACTTTTAATATTTTATTATTGTAATCAATACTTGTTGGTTGGTTTTAAAATAATAAGGGATGGTAAAGGACACAAAGTTTAGAATGTTTGATAAATATCCTTATTTAAAACCAAACTCTTACAAAGAACTTATATGCATAGTCCATGGACAAATATTAGTGTGGGGAAGGCCTTGGTAGGGGGCCAATGTGGGATGGAGGGGAAAAAAGGGGGAGGAAAGGGGACATTTGGTTTTTTTTGGCACATGCCCACAACCTGGGCATGTGCCCTTCACTGGAATCAAACCCGGGACCCTTCAGTCTGTAGGCTGACACTCAATCCACTGAGCCAAACTAGCTAGGACCAAAAAGGGAACATTTGTAAGACTTTGAACAAAGTTAAAAAAAACAAAAAACAAAAAATAAAAAACAAAAAAAAACACAACACAAACTCTTAGACTGGAAGCTTTTGTATACATATTTGTACTGCTACATTTTAATAGATATAACTCCTGGCTTGCCCATGCCAAAGTACATTTTTTAAACAAGTGAAATTGGACAAATACAAAGTTGCGTCTTCAGAATATATTACTTAAAATAAATGGCCAAATTTTCACATATGCAATGATATCTTTTTTTTTCTTTTTCTTTTGGTAAGGTTGATATATAATGTAAGATCTATTTTATAAGGACAAACCAAAAATGTGTTCCTCTGAAAACTACTAACCCTTTTATAATAGTGGATATCAGAATAATCCACTTGCAACTGACTTCCTATCCTCTAAATTTTTTAGCAGAACTTAACTAGAAATTGTAAATATTTAAAATGTGCATTTTAAAAAATTTGACTACAACCTAAAGTCGATAAGTGAGATTATTAACAAGCCCTCATTACTTAACAGTGACCTCTGATAGTACTCATTTTAAATTTGCCTTTAGGGATTTTAATTGTTCTTAAGAGGCTGTGGTTTCCCATTATTTGCATATTGTACATGTCATTATATACACTCAAAATCTCATTAAACGTTGGATTTTTAAGAGTAACTTTAGAATGACACCTGACCTTCACATGTTATACTGTGTATTTGAGGTCATTGGAATGGTATACTGTTCCCAAAAAAGAATGTGCCTATGTTGGGCATGTATAAATGTATGTGTGTGTTCACAATTCCATACTGTATGTAAAAGAATGATAATACTGAGAAAGCAAAATTATATTTTTACTAGAGGCCCGGTGCATGAAAATTCATGCACTGGAGCGGGGGTTCCTCAGCCTGGCCTGCCCCCTCTCACAGTCTGGGAGCCCTCAGGGGAAGGAGGCAACCTGGCAATCAGGGGAAGGGGAAGGTAATGCCCCATCACACCTCTGCTGCTGCCACTGCTGGCAGCGCAAGCCTCGGCTGGCCCTGGTTACCTGAGCCTTGGTCAGCCCTGGGCAGCTGGGCAGCCACCATCCGAGGCTTGCCTGTGCCTTAGGTTGGCCCTGGGCAGCTGGGCAGCCAACATCAGAGGCTTGCTTGCACCTCGGGCATCGGCTGGGCATCCACCATCCGAGGCTTGCCTGCACCGTGGGCCAGCCCTGGGCATCTGGGCAGCCACCATCCAAGGCTTGCCTGCACCTCGGGCCAGCCATGAGTGGCTGGGCAGCTGCCATCTGAGGCTTGCCTGTGTCCTGGGCTGGCCTTGGATGGCTGAGGGGCTGAGGGGACTGGGTAACTCTGGAGGCAGGCACGTGGAACGACCAGGCTTGCCTGGCGGCTGGCCGGGCCTAACTGCACGCCTGCCACCCTGGCAGGGCTGAGGGTACTGGGCGCCACCATCTTGTGGCTGTGGGTGCCGCCATCTTTGAGGGTGGGGCAGTCAATTAGCATAGTCCCTCCTTATTGGCTGTGGGCGCCACCATCTTTGCGACGGCATGAGGGTCAATTAGCTTATTTCCTCTTTATTAGATAGGATAACTATATTAATAATTATCAGCTTGGCATATGAAACTCATATTGCTTATCCATTCTCAGTAATATGTTAGCTCAGAGTTATTCTTCAAAAAATAGAGATGAGGTGCATAGACAAATCCAGGGTTTATGACATGAACCCTTTTATGGAAAATATTTTTGCAAAATATCTGCCTCAGAGGTTCTGTTTTGAGTTCCAGACTGAAGTTTAACCCAGTGCAAGGTTAAATGCAACATATGAAAATATATCTAACATGTTTAAACCCAAGATTTTGTTTTCATTGGCCCTAATTCTTATATACATAAACATTCATAAATGTCATTAGATGTTTTAGGATTCATGTATAGTTCCTATACTTTTATTTCCTAGTTTAGGTATTATAAAATTATAGGCATTAATGATCAGCTTCCCCAAATTGACATTTACCTAAATGATTACTTATATATTTTAAGCAAGCTCCTATGACAATAATAAGTTTAGTGGATTCAAATGTTCATCTTATTTAAAGAGTATCAATGTTTTTGTGCCATTTTACCCAACAAAATATATGCTCTAGCAAATGCAAGCAGAGTTGAACATCCTTGTCATGGCTGTTCTGCTTAAGATACTGAAGATGTTCATGAATATTTTATAGGCGTACATAGTCTTAAGAATTTCTAATTGTCAACATAATTTCTTGAAAGGTAGATTATAGAAATGATATGTTAGACGTAGAGGGCATTTTTAGAGGTTGCTATAACACATATCTGCCATTTCCTTTTTATAATCTTGAGCTATTAATTGAAATAAACAAGGTTGCCATTCATCCAAACAATTTGTTAATATTCACTAGGTACCAGGTACTTTTCTAAGTGCTGAAGATATAAAGCAGAAATGGATAAAGTTACAAGCTTTGGGGTTTTATCTATCAGAGTTCTGATTTGATTAGTTTAAAATATTTTATATATAAACAAACATTTGTAAGTCATATGATTTTATGTCAAGTACTAGAGACCTAGTACATGAAAATTCATGCACTCAGGGGGATCCCTCAGCCCAGCCTCTACCTTCTCACAGTCTGGGACCCCTCGGAGAATGTCCACCTGCCAGCTTAGGCCCACTCCCCAGGGGATTGGGCCTAAACCAGCAGTCAGACATCCCTCTCACAATCCGGAACCACTGGCTCCTAACCACTCACCTGCCTGCCTGCCTGACTGATTGCCCATAACCACCTCTGTCTGATGGCCTGATGCCCCTAACTGCTGCCCTGCCAGCCTGATCACCGCTAATCGCCTCTGCCTACTGGCCTGATTGCCCCCTAACTGCTCCCCTGCTGGCCTGATCACCCCCTAACTGCTCCCCGCTGCTGGCCTGATTGCCCCCAAACTGATCTCTCCTGCCGGCCTGATCACCCCTAACTGCCTCTGCCTCGGCCCCTGCCACCATGGCTTTGTCCAGAAGGATGTAGGAAGATGTCTGGTCTAATTAGCATATTACCCTTTTATTAGTATAGATATATCCTCTCCACTGGAGATGTAATCCCCATTAAATAAGGTTAGGAGAATTATCTACAAGGAAATAAAATTGTAATCACGTGGCGTTTCTTTCAATTAAGTTTTTGAAATGTTGGATGGATTTAAAAATGTTCTTCATCTGACTCCTGCTCTCTGCCAGTTCAAATCTTGATATTATTCCAATAGATAATCTGGTTTCTCTCCTTCTCTCACTAGTACTGGTACAAGGATGGCTTTCAGCCAAACAGCTTTGGCATGTTTCACTCATTCTTGAGAATTCCAATTTGGTAATAAGTTTTCTAGCTTGTGTTTAAGACTCTGGGTTCAATCCAGATTTCACACTGAGTAATGTCATCCAGAGAATATGCTAGCACCCCAATAGAAAAATGATCAACAGGTCATTTTGCTAGAAAGCAAAAAGAGCAAGGACATAGAATGATGCTGAAAGATTCCCTCCCTTGTTGTAAAATTTATTTTACTGTTTAATCCTGGCTTGCACTTGGATCAGTGTTTTATTAGTAAATAGTGGCCCGATGCATGAAATTCATGCACGAGGGTGGAGGAGTCCCTCAGCCTGGCCTGCACCCTCTCCAATCTGGGATCCCTCTCACAATCCAGAACCACTGGCTCCTAAGCACTCACTTGCTTGCCAGCCTGATGCCCCCAACTGCTCTCCTGCCTGCCTGATGCCCCTACCTGCTCCCCAGCTGGCCTGATGGCCCTAACTGCTCTCCCCTCCTTGTCTGATCCTCTTAACTGCCTATCTGTACTCCCCTCCTGGCCTAAACCCCCTAATTTCCTATGTGTTCTCCTTTCCTCTTCGTGCCTTCAGACCCTGGAGCAGGAGTGCTGAGAGCTCTCTGCCAAGGCCCTGCCCCTGTCCTGACGCCCCCCTCTGGGCTGGGTGGCGCCTTGGGCATGCACACGCTTCCGCTGGGGGGGGGCCACCACGGCCCATCCTCACGCCCCCCTCTAGCCTCATGCTTCAGTGGCACAAGTCCCCACCCCTGCTCCCGCCCACCAGCTCCTATGCACACACACCTTTGACCAGTCGTGACTGGGATACCATTAGGACCAATCTGCATATTACCTCTTTATATATATAGATATTTTAATTAAAACTTATCATGACATTAAGTGCTTAATGCATTTAGATTATTGGATCATGTGTAAATAAATAGCAAGTGGTAATAAAAGTTTTAGTAATGATTGAATCTGAAGTATGCCTACATTTATTAAAGCAGTGGTTCTCAACCTTTCTAATGCCGTGACCCTTTAATACAGTTCCTCATGTTGTGGTGACCCCCAACCATAAAATTATTTTCGTTGCTACTTCATAACTGTAATTTTGCTACTTTTAATGAATCATAATGTAAATATCTGTGTTTTCCGATGGTCTTAGGCTCTACAGCAGCGGTTCTCAACCTGTGGGTCGCGACAGGTTGAGAACCGCTAGCAGGGCCACTTAAGACCATCGGGAAACACAGATATTTACATTACGATTCATAACAGTAGCAAAATTACAGTTATGAAGTAGCAACGAAAATAATTTTATGGTTGGGGGTCACCACAACATGAAGAACTGTATTAAAGGGTCATGGCATTAGAAAGGTTGAGAACCACTGTATTAAAGGGTCAGATAGATAGAATAGATTTAAACCTCTGAAAACAAGTGTAATGACAACATAGAATTTATTTTAATTGTCTAAAAATCCTTGATCCAGAAAAAAATTTCTCCCTTTAAAGAAAATCATATTCATTTCAGGTTTAAGATAAGAATAGGAATAAATAAGTACAATGATACACTGCCCTTAAAATTAGAAGTCTAAACTGTTCACAGGAAATACATGAGAAGTCTTGAATAAGAAAATGCCCTGCAGAGTATTTGTTCACATTCACTAAAACAAAGCTATGCTTTTTTAAGAGCAGGAAGAGGTTTGCAATGATTCTCTATAAAACAAGGGATATTGTCACCCACCAATTTGGCAAAGAATAAAGAAATTGACAAATAGAAGCTAAGTATGTTGGTGGGGATTAAATTGGTATAACCTTTTTGGAGGGCAATTTTCCATATTAAAATGATTTAAAATTTGCATATACTTTGATCCCACAACTCAATTTCCAGGATTATATTTATAGAATTTTAACACAAAATATTATAAGAATTTTAACACAAAATATTATAAGTGAGTAAATGACCAGAAAAAGCCATCAAATCAAAACAAAAAACAGCAAGTGAGGAAGAAAGAAACAGAATTTACAAGAGTTTTACAACAATTACCAAAATGACAATTTTAAGTCTTTAACTATCAATAACTACTTTCAATGGATTAAATTCTCAAATCAAAAGACATATAAATCTCTAGTAATCAAGTATCATTTGCACTTCTAATTTTAATCATGCATGATCTTGTACACACCATAAGGGTTTTAATAATTTTTGCATAACAACATATTACAGTACAGTTAGGGTCTCTAAAAAGATGTTTGCTAAAATGTTATCCAAGTAAAGATTGTTATGAAGTAGTAACTTTTTAAAAGAGGTATTACAGAGAAAGACAGAAAATCTGAGTTTGAACCTTGGATATGTTCGCTATTGAAGAGCAGGTCAAAAAGAAATACTTAGTGAAGAAGTGGTCAATGAAATAGAAAAGGTATATTATACTCCCAAGGAATCCAAGTAAGGAACTTGATTGGCCCTGGTGAGGAGGGACCCTATTATCTTTTTTGCAACTTCATCATGCTTGACTCATACAACCCTAAACCTCCCACATCTGGATCACAGCCACTGTATGTTTTGAAGGGAATTTTCCTTTCACTGGCAAATATTTGACCTGTTTAATGGCCATCCTCACAAAACTGTAAGATACAAATTTTTTTTTTCAATGTAAGCAATTTGGGAACTTTCCACTGTGCTGCCAATGCCATGAATGAACAGATGTTTAGTAAGCATTTCTTGACAATGTTGAGAAAAGTTGACTTGGAATATTGTATGCTCAAGCAGACATTACATGAATGAGCCTTAGGCATATAATGATCAAAAATACCTGAGGTAGCAGAATGTTCACCAAAGCTCTGTAGAGTCACACCAAACAGATTCCTTCCAGGAGAAATGTGGCGTTGTCTAGATTATTATGGAGCACACTATGGATTAAGTAGTGATACTGTTAGATATAAGGGATAGATGCTAAGGCAGGAGAATGGGTTATTATCACACCCAAGCAGTCCTAACACCTGCCAAGACAAGACTGTCAACAGTCAAGCCACAATGAGAAGGGGAAAATTAAAACCCCATATGCTAATCCCAATACCATGGGGAACCTTGAAGCTTGCAACAAAAAGGTATAGAAACCTTAAAACCCCAATGGTGGTTTACTCAGACTAGCTGAGTTGCCTGCTTGTGCTTTATACCATGTATCATTAATAAATTTGTTTGTTTCACTTCAACACTGCAGTTTATCACTGGTCTGAATTCTTTCTTATGAGTGTGTCAAGAACCGAGGACGGGAGAGCCCCCTTCCTACTCAGGAGGCTCTCAGGTTACAATACTGATAATGCTGCTACTAATAAACCAACTAAAACTCTTATGTCTATGTATTATTTCAAGATACAGTAATTAGTCTCTAACTAATAAAGGCATTTAAGGTAATTACTTCTAGGTTCTAGGCATTTCTCTGCATGTGGAAAATAGATGATTTGCTTCCAAAAGAGCCTCAGTTGAGAAAAATACATTGTTGATCTTCCTCAAACTTACTGTGGTATAGAACATCCTGTTCCCTTCTACTCTTCATCTTCTATTATTGATAACAAGTTTTAAGGGTAATCCAATCTCCTGATGCTAATAAACTGGTTAGAGGCAAACCTATAAACGACTGTGTTTATGAACCTAATGTAAGTAAGCTATATGAAATTCAAGAATACCAGCTTCAGTGAGCTATCCAAAGTAAGAAATATGCATTTTTCACAATTTTCATTTAAACTATTTGAAGTAAACCACTTCATTAATGCAAAAATAAAACAACTTAATAGACATGTTATAAATTATTTAGATAGAGACTTATATTGTTACATAAACTAATTAAATTTCCAGTGACATACAATCTGAAAAAATGATGAAAAAGTGTTTGTAGCAAACATATTCCACAAGGATTTGGCTCAATTGTATATCATTTGACACTTTGGAAATAAATTCCTTTTTAAGTTGAAAGTGATAAATTTGGTTAATAGTAATTATACATAGACCATGTAATTAAAATGTAATAATATTTCAATTCTTAAAAATGGGTTCTATTTGGGATTTAACATTATACCAACTTGGAGCTAGCATAAAATATAAACTTATTTTTAATCATTTTCTAAAATTTTAATTAAGGGGAGAACATGGTTATGAAGCTAAAATATATCAATAATGTAATGGAAATCTCACATAATTGAATAAAGTATACAGAACAGAGAGATAAAAGACTTTAATACTATGAAAATACCTCATTTTGATGCCAATCACCTGAATATTATATAGAAAGAAAGAACTGTATAAAGTATAGTCCTTTAAAACAGCAGCTAATCCCAAAATAACTCACACTTATGTTCTGAGAATTCACAAATTTTCAAGTAAAATAGTGAACCATAACTTAAAGAAAACCTTCAAGATGAACATCAATTTAATTCAATTTAAGATATAGGCCCTAACTGGTTTGGCTCAGTGGATAGAGCGTTGGCCTGTGGACTGAAGGGTCACAGGTTCGATTCCGGTCAAGGGCGTGTACCTTGGTTGAGGGCACATCCCCAGTAGGGGGCGTGCAGGAGGCAGCTGATCGATGTTTCTCTCTCATTGATGTTTCTAACTCTCTATCCCTCTCCCTTCCTCTCTGTAAAAAAAAAAAAAAAAAAAAATCAATAAAATATATTTTAAAAAAAGAAATAGTTATTTACTATCTACCAGGTGCTAAGAAGGCTCTGGGGATATAAAAAACTATAAAATGAAGGTTTCTGCTCTTGAGAAAGGAATTTATAAAGGGAAGTCAGATGTGTAAACAAGTTTTGTTTCTCAAAAGGTGTTCCCTGCTACACTCTTACATGAATATAGTATCATGAGGGCACAGACGAATAATGAATTAACTGAACATTGGAATCTACAGAGAGAAAATGCCTGAGATCAGACCTCAGAAATGAGTTTAACAGATAGAATATCCTTTCTAAGCTTCCCTAAGAGTATGACATCATGATCAAAGACATAGGAGGACTTGGGATGCTCACAGAAGAGCATGGAAGGAGCTTAGGATATTGATTCTCAAACTAGAGTTAGAAGAATTAATCCATCAAAATGTCATACGGAGTGAAATGAAAATAAATTATTCTAAGGTCCCACTTCCAAAGATTCTGCTTCAGTAAAACTGGGATCTGGCTCAAGAAACTCTAAAATCTTCTTCGCTTTGAAGGCCTGTATTTTTGATTCAGCAGATCTAGAATCAAATGGTCCCTGAACCATATTTCAGAGACATTGGCATAGAGTGCTGGGATTGGGGAGTGGGTGCAGGGAATACCTGAATCGAGGCTGAGGCTATAAACCTAGATCAAGAAAAAAAATATGGAAGATTTTATATTTCACTTTAAGGAGTATAGTCCTTATTTTGTAGATAATGAGAAGTTACCAAAATCAAAGTAGCTTAAAATAACAACCAGGTAATTAATTCACAATTCTGCAGGCTGTCTCAGTTGGATATTTCTTCTGATCTTGGCTAGTCTCCCGCATGTATCTGTAGCCAGATGTCGGTCAGGTAAGCAGCTACTAGTATGTTGATCTGTGCTAATTGATCTAGTCTCAGGTGCATCAACTAGGACAGTGGTGGGCAAACTGCAGCTCGTGAGCCACATGCGGCTCGTGAGCCACGGTTTGCCACTCTGTTGACTAATGAGTTTGCCGACCACTGACCTAGACTCTCTATTCCAATAATTACAGGCTGTTGTTGTTCCTTGTGATTAAGCCCCTATCCCAGTGGTCGGCAAACTCATTAGTCAACAGAGAGGCAAAACGCAGCAGCTTGCGAGCCGCAGTTTGCCGACCACTGAACTAGGACAACTGGGCTGACTCAGCTCTGTCACATATTCTACCGATAGGAGGCTAGCCTAGGCTTCATCATGGGACAAGGAATAGATTCCAAAGCAAAAAGTGGAAGCATTAAAGGACTCTTGAAACTTAGGTTTGTAACCAATATAGCATTAAGTTTGTCACATTCTATTTGTCAAAATAAGCCACAAATTCACCCTGAATTTAAGGCCTAGAGAGGTAGATTACCTCATGATAGACATGAAAGAGACCATAATTTGCCTCTCCAAAATAAGTCCCATTGGCATAAGGATTATATTGAGTTGGTTATTTTTTTAAAAAAATAGCAGACATAGACCCTGGCTGATGTGGCTCAGTGATACAGTGTTGGCCCAGGCACCAAAGGGTTGTGGGTTCAATTCCTGGTCAAAGGCACATATCTGGGTTGCAGGTCCATCCCAGGCCCCAGTCGGGGCACATGCAGGAGGCAACCAATTGATGTGTTCATATTGATGTCTCTCTCTCTCTCTTTCTCTCTCTCTCTCTCTCCCTCCCTTCACCCCTCCCTCCCCCCCCCCCCATTTTGGCTCTAAAAATCAATGGAAAAATATCCTCAGGTGAGGATGCAAAACAAAAATTAAGTTTTCCTTCTTAAGAGACATTTACATTTATGAGGGAAATATCCTTTTGTAAGGGTGTTTCCCTTTTTGTACCAGAAAGAGGAGGCTGACTCTAAATCTGGAGAAACTGTTATGAATGGAAAAGGCAGAAAGTTAAATCTGCATAACAAACTTACCCACTTCACTTGTACTTTGCTTGAAAATATGGCTCTCTACTGCCATTTCATGAGTTATTCAGTTTCCCTGGGGGGAGGTATTTGTGTTATTAAACTTTTATTTTTATCCTGTTTCTCTTCATTTTCATAGGTAAAGCATCTAGCATAGCCTCTGGCACAAGTTAGAAATTCAGTAGATGGCTTCCACTTCTAAACAGGATAGAGATATTAGCATAGCAATGTTCTAGGAAGATTCCATTGACAGTTCAGTTGGAAACCAATTAGAAGTAGTGGGGACTAGAGAGAGAAAAAATAATTTAACATTTTAGCAATAATCAATGAGAAAGATAAGAAGAATGCATATTAAAGTAATGACAATAGAAAAAGGAGAAAATGGAGTTGATAACTACTTGTTAAGTATATTCAACTGGTTGAGTATATCAGTGTAGTTAAGAATATCAATTTTGGATTCAGACAAATCTAGTTTCACATGTTAATCATATGACTTTGATCAAATCATTTAATTTGTCTAACTTTCAAACTCCTCATTTGTAAGATGAAAATATTGTTATCTTGATTATTGATCTATAATTGAATATTGATAATTATAATTATTAAATTACTTCATGGTGGTATGGATATGGACATAGTATCTGGCACAAGACTAAAGGACTGTAATTAGGAGATGACCAAATATTGAACCAAGGATGACTCAGATATCTTAGACAACAGGTTACATTATAGAGCCATCACTTGAGATTAGGAAAATAGGAAAAGCAGTGATTATGAGGGGCAAACATCAGTAGTATGGACCTTATGGAAATGTCTAGAGTTCTGTGGACACTGGGGTATGCATGTGGTGGGGTGGGGAAGCTATCCTAATAGGTAATTTTTAGGGCTATAGAAGTAAATAATATAGCCTGGGGAAATCATATAAAACAATACCTCATTTTTTTTCTTTTAAACCAATGATCCTTTCTAATAGACATATTTATCTATTGCTCCCCACTTACTGCCTCCTGTACTTGTTTCAATTTCTCAACAATATAGCCATACCCTGCCTTCCTTCTTGTGTTACTTTATTTTCTACTTATCTGCTTCACCTTAAAAAAATCTATCTATATAAAAGCCTAAGTGACTGTTCAACCATTCAATCATTTGACTGGTCGCTATGACACGTACTCACCACCAGGGGACAGACGCTCAATGCAGGACCTGCCCCCTGGTGGTCAGTGCGCTCCCACAGTGGGAGCGCCGCTCAGCTGACTAACAGGCTCCAGACGCAGGGCTCATGGCTGGTGAGCGCTGCTGCAGTGGCGTGAGCCTCTTCTGCAGACACACCTCCTGCATGCCCTTCCCCCATCTGGACCAGGACCGGGATCAGGACCAGCATTGGGACTGAATGGGTGCAATCCTGCAGCTGCTTCTCGGTCATGGGCACACCAGTATTGCCCTAGGACAGGCAAGGACCACAGCAGAGGGCCAGCAAGCCTACCAGGCAGCAGCAGTGGCAGGCGCAGCGGGACTGGGATGAGTGGGAGCAGTGTGATTCCTGGCTCTGGTGCCTGGCCCGGGCCAAGGCTCCTCCCGAGCTGCTTGCCATTTCGCTCACTACTACATCCCTCGGGGCATGTTGGACTGCCAGTTTCAGCCTTATTCCCTGCAGGTCACGCCAAGGGACCCCACCAGTGCACGAATCTGTGCACTGGGCATAGTAAAAAATAAAAACTTGGAAGTAAGGCTGGCTGCTTAGGGAGGGGGGGAGGTGGAGTGGCAATAAAGGGGTTAAACTTTGGATTGTGTTTGGATTTGAATGTGCTAGACAGGAACTTCTTTTTTTTTTTAAATATATTTTATTGATATTTTACAGAGAGGAAGGGAGAGGGATAGAGAGCTAGAAACATCGATGAGAGAGAAACATCGATCAGCTGCCTCCTGCACACCTCCCACTGGGGATGTGCACGCAACCAAGGTACATGCCCTTGACCAGAATCGAACCCGGGACCCTTCAGTCCGCAGGCCGACGCTCTATCCACTGAGCCAAACCGGTTTCAGCAGGAACTTCTTTTTAATGTATTATCTGCATGAAAACATTTCAACCAAAAAGTTTGATAGTTTATGAATAATGATAAAATTTATGTGGAATATTCTAAGATAATTTAAATGCATTAAAGCACATGAATTCATATACAGAATGAAAGTATTGTTACAAATAATACTGGCAAGATCTTTTATATCTTAAGTGGGGAAATGTATAATTTCTTATTATAAATATGTTGCACAGGTTTTGTGGTCACCACAAGTCTTGAGGTTAAAAGTTCTATTCGTCAAAAATATTATTTTCCTGTTTCTAAATAACCTTTGCATTCAAACAGAAAAGTTTATAGTTGAAGTAGGCCTTCACTTTAAACCTAGTTAGCATACACTGGACTTCATTGTTCAGTGTGCTTCCCTGATCACTAGGTTGTAAAGTTCTGCAGTCCCCTTTTCCTTCTCTTACTTAGCTCGCCCAGAAGGGCAGTATCCACACACGAGGTTTTGAATTCTTAAAGTATTAATATCAACAAGATTATTTCATCTCAAGGTTTCTTATTGAATATCATTGTGACCAATATTTTTTTTTGCTTTTAAGCAAGACTGAATCAAAGAGCTTTTTAATAATTAATACTTTCTATTTCCCACTAGAAAATGTTAAGATATTTATAAGATTTTCTTCCTACATTCAGCCTCTCACTAACCGTCATTCAAACAGACCATATATTCTGTTTCATGTCTGTTTCCCAGCTTCCTTTTTTCTCCCAGCTAGAACCTTCCCTCTTAAGAAATAGACATAACTCTGCTGAGAGCAGACATAGATTCTAGGGTTCCCTGGCTTGAAGAAATAGTGATTATGTACAAGAAACTAGGGCAGGGGTGGGGGACTCCCCCCCCTGGACTAGAAAAAGTGATTCCCTCTGGGATGGAGAAAGGAGAATAATCAATGGGTTTTAAGCTTTCTACTCTCCTGGTACCTCAGGAATGCAGCAGGACCCCAAAAGTAATGGTTACATGGGAAAGGAGGCTGGATCCCAGACCTGAGGGTCCGAACATTGGGGTAGTAATACCGCAGAGAACCCTTGACCACATGGAACTTCTATGGCCTTGAAGGAGGGCCTATTAGCAAGAACTTTGTGGGAATAGAGTTCAGAGTCTTGCGATGTATATCCTCATCTTACTTAATTAAAGAGAAACATGCAAATTAACCATCACTCCGCTATGCCCACAGCCAATCAGAGTGAGTATGCAAATTAACCCAACAAAGATGGAGGTTAATTTGCATATGCAGGCACAGAGCTGTGTGAAGCCTGCTATGAGGGGAAGGGGGGCGGCAGAGGGAGCTACTGGAGTGGTACTCCAGACAGAAGCGAGGACTTGCCAGCTCTGGGTGGCCCGGGAGCAGGGACTTGCCGGCTCCCAGTAGGAGCGGGGATGTACCGGCTCCCAGGCGGATGGGAGTGAAGCCAGGGGCCTATTCTTGCATGAATATCGTGCAACGGGCCTCTAGTCTATAATAATAAAAGTGTAATATGCTAATTAGACCAGACAGCCAAACGACCTTCCGGATGTCCTTCCAGACTACCTTCCAAATGAACCGGGGCTGCAAGGGCTGAGGAAGCTGCTGTGGCTGTGAGGGCCAAGCCTCTTGCAGGAATTTCGTTCATTGGGCCTCTAGTTAGCACATAAGTCTCCAGGACTCTGACATAGCACAGGGATGAAGATGGAACCCCCAATAATGCCAGAATAGAATATCCCACCAAAAAAGTGAGATAAGAATTCAACCACACAGGGTGCACTCAGATAACACCCGGGACTCTACAGCCATCCCCGACAGGGACCTGCTTCCTTGGCTGGGGTCCCACAGTCACCGAAATTCCAGCTAACCAGGGTGCGAGCTCCTGTGAATTCAGAAGCACGTTCCCCTTTGGCAGGTCAAACGCTTTAGCCCAGAAAAAGCAACCATGCAAGCAGCAGCCACGTGAGCAGTCTGCCCACATGGGAGGAGAAGCAGCTGCATGAGCTGCCTACCCCCTGATGAGAAACAGCAACCCACCGCCATCGGAGGGGCAGCAATCTCACTAAGAGCCTGCCTCCCATTAAAGGAGCAGCAGCCCCATGAGCAGCCCATACCCATTCGAGGAGCAGAGGCCACAGGAGCAGCCCATTCGAGGAACAGCAGCCGAACAAGCAGCCCACCCCTGTCCGAGGAGCAGCAGCTCCACAAGAAGCCTGCCCCCGTCCAAGGAGCAGCAGCCCTGCCAGCAACCCACCTTTGTCCAAAGAGTGGCATCCCCTACAAGCAGCCCACCCCCGTCCTAGGAGTAGCAGCTCCCCAAGCAAACAAAAGCCCAGGGCCAGAGGACTTCACAGGGGCGTTTTACCAAACATTCAAGGAAGAACTAAAACCTATCTTCCTCAGACTAGTCCAAAAAATTCAAGAGGAAGGAACACTTCCAAGCTCCTTCTATGAAGCCAGCATTACCACCAAAACCAGATAAAGACACTACAAAGAAAAAGAATTACAGGCCAATATCCCTAATGAATATAGATACCGAAATCTTCAACAAAATTCTAGCAAATTGGATCCAGCAGTACATCAGAAAGATCATCCACCATGACCAAGTAGGATTTATCCCGGGGATGCAAGGATGGTACAATATCCGCAAATCAATAAACGTGCTACATCACATAAAGAAATTGAGAGATAAAAATCACATAGTCATATCAATTGATGCAGAAAAGGCATTTGACAAAATCCAACACCCTTTCTTGATAAAAACCCTCAACAAAATGGGAATAGAGGGATCATACCTCAACATAATAAAAGCCTTATATGTTGACAACTTCATACTCAATGGGCAAAATCTGAAACCATTTCACCAAAAACAGGAACAAGACAGGGATGCCCACTTTCACCACTCCTGTTCAACATAGTTCAGGAAGTGCTAGCCATAGCAATTAGACAAGAAGAAGAAATAAAAGGTATCCAAATTGGAGAAGAAAATGTAAAACTGTCCTTATTCGCAGATGACATGATATTGTACATAAAAAACCCAAAAGACTCCATCAAAAAACTAATAGAGTTAATAAATGAATTCGGCAATGTAGCAGGATACAAAATTAACACCAAGAAATCTATGGCATTTTTACACTGAGTGGCCAGATTATTATGATCTCTGAACGCATAAAAATCTGGACACTCAGTGTAAATCCTATATAATAAAAGGCTAATATGCAAATTGTCCCCTCGACCAGGAGTTCGACCAGCAGGCAGGCCGGCCAACTGGCTATGTCCCCAAACCCTGGCCAGGCTGGCCAGACCCCACCCATGCACTGGGCCTCATATATATATACTGAGTGGCCAGATTATTATGTATTCAGAGATCATAAAAATCTGGCCACTCAGTGTATACACCAATAGTGAACTTACAGAAAGAGCGATTTTAAAAAAATCCCATTTACCATCGCACCAAAAAAAGTAAGATACCTAGGAATAAACTTAACTAAGGAGGTAAAAGACCTATATGCGGAAAACTAGAGAACACTGAAAAAAGAGATAGAGGAAGACATAAACAGAGGGACATGGATTGGTAGAATCAACATCATTAAAATGTCCATACTACCCAAAGCAATCTGTAGATTCAAGGCACTCCCCATTAAAATACCAACGACATATTTCACAGACCTAGAAAGAACTCTCCAAAAATTCATCTGGAATAAAAAAATGACCCTGAATAGCCACAGCAATCCTGAGAAAGAAGGACAAAGTAGGTGGGATCTCAATACCAGATTTCAAGCTGTATTACAAAGCCACTGTTCTCAAAACAGCTTGGAACTGGCACAAGAACAGACATATAAACCAATACAATAGAATAGAGAACCCAGAAATCAACCCAAACCATTATGCTAAATTAATATTTGACAAAGGAGGCAAGAACATACAATGGACTCAAGACAGTTTCTTCAATAAATGGTGTTGGGAAAATTGGACAAATACATGCAAAAAAATGAAACTAGACCACCAACTTACACCATACACAAAAATGAACTCAAAATAGATAAAGAACTTAAACATAAGATGGGAAACCATAAAAATACTAGAGGAATCCACAGGCAGCAAAATCACAGACATATGCCAAAGCAATTTCTTCACTGATACAGCTCCTAGGGCAAAGGAAACTAAAAAGAAAATAAACAAATGGAACTACATCAAAATTAAAAAAATTTCTGTACAGCAAAAGAACCATCAACAAAACAATAAGAAGGCCCACTGCATGGGAGAACATATTTGCCAATGTTATCACCAATAAGGGTTTAATCTCTAACATTTACAGGGAACTCATACAATTTAACAAAAGGAAGATAAACAACCCAATCAAAAAATCGGCAATGGCCGAAACCGGTTTGGCTCAGTGGATAGAGCATCGGCCTACGGACTGAGGGGTCCCGGGTTTGATTCTGGTCAAGGGCACGTACCTTGGTTGCGGGCACATCCCCAGTAGGGGGTGTGCAGGAGGCAGCTGATCGATGTTTCTCTCTCATCGATGTTTCTAGCTCTCTATCCCTCTCCTCTCTCTTCCTCTCTGTAAAAAATTAATAAAATATATTTAAAAAAAATGGGCAATGGACCTAAATAGATACTTTTCAAAAGAGGACATTCAGAAAGCCAAGAGACATATGAAAACATGCTCAAAGTCACTGATCATCCGAGAGATGCAAATCAAAAGGACAATGCGGTACCATCTCACACCTGTCAGAATGGCTATGAACAAATCAACAAACGACAAGTGCTGGGGAGGATGCGGAGAAAAAGGAACCCTCGTTCACTGCCGGTGGGAATGCAGACTGGTGTAGCCACTGTGGAGAACAGTATGGAGTTTCCTCAAAAAATTAAAAATGGAACTCCCATTTGACCCAGTGATCCCACTTCTAGGAATATATCCAAACTAATCAGAAACATCACTCAGAAAGGATATATGCACCCCTATGTTCATAGCAGCACTTTTTACCATAGCTAAGATTTGGAAACAGCTTAAGTGCCCATCAGCAGATGAGTGGATTAAAAACCGTGGTACATCTACACAATGGAATACTACACTGCAGTAAAAAAAGAAGTAATTCTTAGCAATTGCAACAGCATGGATGGAACTGGAGAACATTATGCTAAGCGAAATAAGCCAGTCAGAGATAGATAAATATCACATGATCTCACTCATTTGTGGAATATAATGAACAACACAAACTTATGAAGAAAAACAGGTGCAGAGACAGAGAAGCATCGACCAGCCGTGGGCAAACTACGGCCCAGGGGCCAGATCCGGCCCATTCGGCTGTTCTATCCGGCCCGCGGAGCCGAAAGAGCGGAGGGTTCTCTTGCTCTCCCTTCTGCTCCTTTACTTTGAATTTATATTAGTTCACACAAAAACTCCATCCATGCTTTTGTTCCGGCCCTCCGGTCCAGTTTAAGAACCCACTGTGGCCCTCGAGTCAAAAAGTTTGCCCACCCCTGGATTAGATCATCAAACCCCAGAGGGAAGGTAGGGGAAGGTGGGCGTAAGGGGGAGAGAACAACCAAAGGACTTGTATGCATGCATATAAGCCTAACCAATGGACACAGACAACAGGGAGGTTAGGGCATGAGTTGGGGTGGGGTGCGGGCCAATGGGGGGATAAGGACACATATGTAATACCTTAATCAATAAAGAAAAAAATTAAAAAAAGAATTCAGAATTACAATCAAGTTGATTAAAGGGAAAAAAAAGTGAAGTTTCTGGTACATACAAGTTGGTATAAACAAAGATTGGTATCCACTAATGAAGTTCATGGTATCCACATAAAGTAGTTCATGTCATGAAAGTAGAATTTTTAAGTTTTTCAATATAAAATATTATTTAATTGCTGAATGAACATTTGCAAACTATACATGCCATCTATCTCTAGCCCTGAGGTTCTGATACTATTACGTCCTACCTCCTTACCATTCAGAAGAGCCAAGGACAGAACTTAGGGCAACATCAAAGTTAAGAACCATACAATTTCACTCACATATAGGATATAAAACTGAAAGTAACAAATGAACAAACAAGAAAAACAAATGAACAAAAACTCATGGATACAGACAATAGCATGGTGGTTACCAGAGGGAAGGGGAATGATGGGTAGTAAAGGTTAAAGGAGATTAAATATATAGTGATGGTGCATGCACATGTACAGAGAGGATTAAGGCTCCAGAGAGACACAGCTTCCCCTCTGACAATCCTCTATGCAAGGACTTGAGCAAAGATGAATACCACTTCAGAAAACCACCTGAACAATCTATACAGAGTCCACATTATTTGCAGAAATCACAATCTTCAGGCCCGTGTAGTTCAACAATATGGGTGTGTGCCCTCTGCCAGGCTGCCATCAGAAATACCTACAGCCAACACTCAACATCGGTTTGCCCCAGAGTCCAGTCAAGGGCAGAACACTGACATTAGCAATAGGAGAAAAACCAAATGGACTAAGGAAGAATTGAAGCCCTCCACATACACAAATTTAAAAAATGGAATCTCACTGTACATACTGTTTTTCAACTGCTCTTTCTACTATGTACCATGAACACATGTCAATGCTGATACATATATTTCTATCAAATCATTTTTGATAGCTGCATAAAATTACATTGACTGCAAGTACCATTATTTAACCAATCCCTATTTGGAGAAAACTCTTTGTTTCATTATGTGTTTTTTTTAAAAATAAAAACAACTATATCCTATCATAAAGATTACTGTGCACACTCGATTATTTACAATAAACAGAAGAAAAATTCTTAGGTCAGATGGTGTTGACTGTAAGATTCTTAAATTATTTGTACTGCTAAATTGCTTTACTGATTTATATTCCTGTCAAAGGAGTAAGAGAGCATCAACTTCCTGGAATCTTCACCATGACTAGATGTATCAGTTGTGTATTGCTACAGAATAAATTACCACAAACATAATGGCTTAAAACAATATACATGCATTATCACAGCCTCTATTTTTCAAGAGTCTTACAATGGTAAAGCTATATTCTCTACTTCAGGGAATCACTAGCTGCTATCAAGATGTCTGCTGGGCCATATTCATATAGACAGGTGCAACTGGAGAAGAATCCACTTGTAAGCTCACTCAGATTGGTGGTAGAATTCTTTTCCACATGGCTAGAGAACTGAGAGTTTTCTTTTTTTCCCCAGCTAGAACCCTCCCTCAACTCCTGGAGACCTCCCAACACTTCCCCACCATGTGTCCCTTGCATAAGCAGTTCACAACATTACATCTTACATTGTCAAGGCCAATAGTAGTGTAAGACAGACAGCTCACAAGAGAGAGTCTTACATTAAATTATGTAATCATTCGAGTAACAGCCCATTACTCTTCCCATATTCTCAGGGTTAGAAATAAGTCACATGTTCCATCAAACTGTAGTGGAGGATTTTCAACTGTTGCAGAAATTACCAGGCGACTGGAAAACACACTACGGGTTCTTGGAAGATTCAGGAAAAACTTTATTTGCAGATGCAGTAGTGCGGTGACTCAGGGGAGTCATTCTCCAAAGCATGAGCACTGAATGAGGAGGGTCTCTCCCATTCATCCCCTTGGTTTCTTTGTCTCCCAAATATGGATCAGGCTTCCTGACTTTTTGTAGGCTTTGCAGCCCCTCTTACAGTGGTAAGGGGGAAGGGAGATTGTGACCAAAGGCCCAGGCTAGCTGGCACCAGCAGTCAATCTTCTGTGAGGGCTTTTTATGGCCCCTGCAGATAAACAGCTTCTGCAAGCTAGCAAGGACACAAGCAGAAAGGGGGATTGGGGATAGCAAGCATATGCATCGGAATGAAGGTTGGGGGGGGCTCAGGCTGCATTCACACAACCATGGTGTGGGCATTAGAAAGGAGAAGTCATTGGAAGTCACCTTAAAGTATGTTCACTACACTAGATATTCTCATTTGTTTTATTTTTATAAATAGTTTACATATTAATCACTGCTTTAATTTGCAATTAGTTTGCACTCCTTTTGCCTTGATAATTAAAAATAATTTTAACAAAAAAGTGGTCAAAATATTAATTGTTTACATAAAAAAGTAAGAGAGAGCTCACAGTTCTAGCAGAAATTAACTATACATTGCCTAGAGCTTTCTGTACTGAATTTAAAATGACCAGGCATCAAAATAATATCAAGAGAAGCAGTATTTCATGATGTTTATGAGAATGCATGCTACAGCTAGAATGCTTGCATTTAAATATTGGCTTTACTGTTTGCAAGCTATGAATCTTTTTGTTAGCTACTTAACCTCTCAGTGTTTACATAAGTAAAATATGGATGATATGATTAAGTGCTTAAACTTACTGAGCACTTTCTATGTTCCATACTTTCAAAGCACTTTAACATGAATTAACTCATAATTGTCACAGTAACTTTATGAAATAGATATTTTAAATATATTATCTTAGAGTATGGTGAGGATTAAAAGAGTTAATTTAAAGGCCATAGAACAGTGTGTGGCACATAATAGTCACTCAATAAATGTTAGTTATCATTATGATGATATATGTAGTACTGTGTTCATGTTCAGTGCTCTGCGTAATACCAAATCTATAATACACTATTTAACCCCCAAGAAGACTACTGAGAAAATAAGTGATTCACAGGAAAATAACAAAACCAGGATCACAGATAATTCATTAGGCAATATAAGATTAAGTGGCCTGTATTATGGCATGGTCCAGAGAATCTGGAACTACTAAAAGAGGCAAGCCAAAAATCTGTTTTAATGAATGGGTAGGCATAAGTTTCTTGAGGGCAGTATAGATAGATGATAGATAGATAGATAGATAGATAGATAGATAGATAGATAGATGATAGATAGATAATAGATAAAATAAAGAATGGGTAAAATTTGGTTTTAAACAAAAATGGAAATGGAAAATTACAAATGAATGAAATAGTTGGTTCAAAGGCCAAGAAAAAAGAATGGCCAAGTGAATTAAACATTATAACTACATTATAACTGGTAGTGTTCAGGAAGGGAACAAGGTGAGGCTAGACAAGAAGGTTTACACTAGAATATGGGTGGCTTTGAGGTACTTCATTAATGTGAATATTCATTTAAATATTGTTGTTATTATTTATTCAGTGAACAAAATGGTGATTTGTCATAATGAAGACTGTATCTTAATTAGAAAATAAAATTCAATGCTAAACTTACCTTCCATATTAGGAATGGAACATCTAAATATCCTCAAGCCTTCACTGCCTCTAATGTACCACTAACCTATTACTCAAGATTTATCTCATACAAGCTTCTTCTCCAAAGAATTACAAAGTCCTGGAATATCTACCATCATTTATTACATGAAGACATAGTATTTTTCAACATTAGGAAATTGTAAGTATATAAATTATTACTTCCAATAAGAGGACAGGATCCTGGGTGATTTAAAGCAAGAAAGGACACTACTGTTTATTAAGCACCTAGTGCATTCCTGCATTATGTGTTCAAATGCTTGTGTGTTTAATCCTCACCACTATCATATGCTTGGTAAACCTGACCAATGAAAGGGCGGGGAGAGACCGACTCCATGTTCCCTTTGTTCCATGTCCTCCACCTCCTGGAGTCAGGTTCCTGCCCTAGAACCTCTCCAAGAGCCCAACCCACACTTTTGAATTAGCCAATAGAAATGCAAGAGGAAAGTAAGCGGCACCCTGCCCCCATGTGCAACCTGACCCCGACCAATCAGTGGAGGCCACACTACCTCACCCCTCCTACCTCTCCCAGGCCCCCTATAAATCAGCGCGTTTGGAGTCTGGGGCTCTCTCTCTGCCTCCTGCCGCTGTGTCAGCGAGTGTGGTGGACGGGGAGCTCGAGCTAGGTCGATTAAAGGCTCTTTGCTTTTGCATCGGACTGGCTCCCTGGTGGTCTTTGGGGATCACGAAATCTGGGAATAACATTTGGGGGGTCATCCAGGATCCCCAAGACCCTCAAGGGACCCCCGATCTGGAGAGTCTGACTGGCCACAGTAGGTGTCTGTCTGTTCCTTGTCTCTTTTGTGTGAGCTCATTTCTGGATCTCTGGCAGTGCCCAAAGCGGTCTAGGTGGACGCACTGGAGGACCATGGGTGGGAGGAATCGGGAGATGTCCCAATCCTCCTTCAGGAGGGATGTGTATTCCCCTCAAGAGGGACGTGTATTCCCCTCGAACCTCTGGGACGAGGTGGGTCACTCCCACCTATCGGCGTGAGGCCGTCATTTGCACTTTCGGTTTTGTCAGTTTTGTTCCAACGGACTAGCATTGGAAAGCTTGTCTCAAGGGCCCTTTGTTTGTCTGCCTCTGTGTTTTTCTGTTTTGTTTTGTGGACTCTCTTGACGGACATCATGGGACATACTCAAACCACTCCTTTAAGCATTATGGTTGATCATTTCAAAGAGGTTAAGGGAAGAGCGAGCAACCTCAGTGTAGAGGTCCGGAAGGGTCGGTGGCAAACTTTTTGTTCTAGGGAGTGGCCGACTTTTAGTGTTGGGTGGCTGCCGGAGAGGACCTTCAACCTCCCCACCATCCACCTGGTGAGGGACATCGTCTCTCAGCCCAAGAAGGGACATCCTGATCAACTCCCTTACATTATTACTTGGCAAGACCTCGTGGAAGATCCACCCTCCTGGCTTAAGCCCTTTCTGTCCCTGTGCCCCCTGGAGCCGAAACCCATACTTGCTTTGCAGGAAACGGAGAAGGTGAAGGAGAAGAAGGACCTCTCCCTGCCATCAGCTCCCCTCTACCCTGTCTTTCAGGGGGGAACTGAAGAGGAACTAATCTTTCCTCCCTCATATCAGCCCCCTAGGAGTCCACAAGGGGGCGATCGTCCCATGTGAGGGGAAGTGGACTCCACGGGGGGTGGAGTTCTGGGAGTGGCTGGGGGCGGAGTTCCAGGAGGGGCTGTGGTTCCGGTGGGAAGCCCGCCTCTTACTAGACAAAAGGCTCAGAGGGAACTGTCTGTCACAGCCCCCGACTCCACTATTAAAACCCTACCTTTATGAGCCGCGGGGCCCCCAGATGCAGATGGCAATCAACCCCATCACTATTGGCTTTTCGCCACTAGTGACATTTACAACTGGAAGTCTCAGAATCCTAAGTTCTCTGAGAAGCCATCAGGGCTTATTGATCTGTTAGATTCTGTCCTTTTCATCCACCAGCCCACGTGGGATGACTGCCAACAGCTTTTACAGGTCCTGTTCACAACTGAGGAGAGGGAAATAATCCTCAATGAGGCCTGGAAAGTGGTTCCAGATGTGGACAGGAACCCAACCACCAACCCGGTCCAGATAGATGTCTCTTTTCCCTTAACTAGGCCTGAATGGGATTTCAACACAGCAGAAGGTAAGGAGAGGCTCCGGGTCTACCACCAGACTCTAATGGGGGGTCTCTGAATGGCTGCTAGAAAGCCAACTAATTTGGCCAAGGTACGGAATGTTCAGCAGGAAAGGGATGAGTCTCCAGCGGTCTTTTTAGAATGGATCATGGAGGCATACCGCACCTACACTCCCATGAATCCAGAAGCTCCTGTAAACAAGGCAGCTGTGATCGTAAGCTTTGTAAACCAATCGGCTAGGGATATTAAAAAGAAACTGCAAAAAGTAGATAGGTTGGGGGAGAAGAGTTTAAAGGACCTACTGGAGGTAGCCGAGAAGGTGTATAATAACAGGGAACCCCCGGAAGAAAGGCAGGCTCACGCTGTGGCGGCTGCTAGCAGCAAACAAACCTGAGACCTAGCTAAGATCCTGCTCGCCACCACCACGGACTCTTCCAAGGAACGGAACCACCGTCTCTGCCGACTCGCCGGCAACCAGGAGGATGGTAAGGGGACCACCCGGGTCAGGAGGCAGAAGCTGCAGAAAGATCAGTGTGCTTACTGTAGGGAGATAGGGCACTGGAAACAAGAGTGTCTGAAAAGGGCTAGCAAAAAGGGAGGCGAAGCGGATCGAGTGAAGGTCCTGGAGCTAGATGAACTGAGTGATTAGGGGAGTGGGGTTCGGACACCCTCCCTGAGCCCAGGGTAACTCTTAGAGTGGAGGGGGCCCCCATTGACTTCCTTGTTGACACCGGAGTGCAACACTCGGTCCTCCGTACGCCTCAAGGAAAATTAACAAATAAGAAGTCTTGGGTACAAGGGGCAACTGGTATGAGCCAGTATTCATGGACTACCCGAAGAATGGTGGATTTAGGGCTGGGCCGGGTATCCCACTCTTTTATGGTAATTCCAGAATGCCCCTACCCACTGTTAGGACGAGACTTGCTCACTAAGATCGGAGCTCAGATAACTTTCAGACAAGGGGGGCCTCAGGTTACTGATGGCAAGGGCCACCCCATTCAGGTCCTGACCATAAGGCTGGAGTATGAGTACCAGCTTCACCAAAAAGCCTCTCCAATAGAGGGCAGCATGAATGAATGGCTGCAGGAGTTCCCCATGGCTTGGGCGGAGACAGGGGGAGTGGGGCTCAACGCCCACAGGGCCCCAGTCCTGGTAGAGTTAAAACCAGGGGAAGGCCCAGTGAGAATCAAACAGTACCCCATGCCTCAGGAAGCCCAGAAGGGAATTCAGCCACACATTCGGAGACTGAGGGGCCTAGGGGTGCTGGTCCCCTGCCAGTCTGCCTGGAACACCCCCCTCCTGCCAGTCAAGAAGCCCCACACGAATGACTACCTGCCGGTACAGGACCTCCAGGAAGTAAATAAAAGAGTTATGGACATACATCCAATGGTCCCCAACCCATACAATCTCTTAAGCTCTCTGGTGCCCTCCCGTATCTGGTATACTGTGTTAGATTTGAAGGATGCATTTTTCAGTTTGCCGCTGGCACCCCACAGTCAACCCCTGTTCACCTTCGAGTGGCATGACCCGGAAGAGGGCTACAGCAGACAACTGACATGGACTCGTTTGCCTCAGGGGTTCAAGAACTCGCCCACCATCTTCGACGAGGCCCTGCACAAAGACCTGGGTGAGTACCGGAGAACACACCCCAACCTCACTCTCCTTCAGTATGTGGACAATATCCTGATTGCAGCAGACACGGCTGAGGACTGCAAGGAGGGGACAAGGGACCTGCTGGCCTCCTTGGGGGCCCTTGGGTACCAGGCTTCTGCAGAGAAGGCCCATATATGCAAAGGAAGGGTGAGTTGCCGGGGATACATCCTGGAGGGTGGACAGCGGCGGCTGTCAGATGCCAGAAAAGAGACTGTTTTGAAAATCCCATCCCCCACCTCCCAAAAGGAAGTAAGGGAATTCCTAGGATTGGCTGGCTACTACCGCCTCTGGATATCGGGTTTAGCAGAGATTGCCAGGCCCCTATACGAGGCAACCAAGGAGGGAAAGGCCTTTGAATGGACTGAGAGAGAGAAGGCAGCCTTTAAGCAGTTAAAGAAAGCCCTCCTAAGCGCTCCAGCCCTGTGCCTGCCAGACATCATGAAGCCCTTCCATCTCTTTGTAGATGAACACAAAGGAATAGCGAAAGGGGTACTGACTCAGACCCTAGGCCCCTGGAGCCGCCCGGTGGCTTATTTGTCCAAGAAGTTAGACCCTGTAGCTGCCGGCTGGTCACCGTGCCTAAGAATTATTGCGGCAATGGCGCTTTTAGTCAAAGACGCTGACAAGCTGACCCTGGGGCAGGAAGTCTGGATCACCACCCCACACGTCATTGAGGGAGTCCTGAAGCAGCCTCCTGATATATGGATGAGCAACACATGTATAACCCACTATCAGAGTCTCCTTCTCAACCCTCCCAGAGTATGGTTTCATCCCAATGCAGCCCTCAACCCTGCCACCTTGCTGCCCGACTCCAACCTAGATGCTCCCCTACATGATTGTGCAGGAATCCTAGAGCAAGTGCATGGGCTCCAGAAGGACCTGACCGACCAGCCCCTTCCAGATGCAGACGTCACCTGGTTCACGGATGGAAGCAGCTTCGTACGGGACAGGAGCAGGTATGCGGGTGCAGCTGTAATCACTGAAACGGACACTGTATGGGCAGAGGCTCTGCCCTCCGGGACGTCAGCCCAGAGAGCAGAGCTTGTGGCCCTCACTAAGGCCCTGACACTGGGAGCTGGAAAGCGGCTCAACATCTACACAGACAGCCGGTATGCGTTCGCCACCGCTCATGTTCATGGGGCAATCTACCAAGAGAGAGGGTTACTAACAGCAGAGGGGCGGACTATAAAGAATAAACAGGAGATACTCGATTTACTCTCAGCCTTATGGCTCCCTGCCAAATTGGCCATCATACACTGCCAAGGACACCAGAAGGCTGACGACCCAGTGGCAAGAGGAAACCGCAGGGCTGACCAGGCGGCCAAGGCAGTAGCCCTTTCTCCGATCCACACCATAGCCCTACAGCTCCCAGACCCAGGAGACCCAGTTCTGCCAGTTCATCCAGGATATTCCTTGGAGGAGTTACAGTGCATTAGGAAGCTTCCCCAAGCAAAGGAGGAGAAGGGGTGGTGGTATACACCACAAGGGGAGCTCATACTACCGGAGCAGCTTGGAGTCTCCATGATAAAACACATGCACTGGTCCACTCACCTGGGGGCACGTAAATTAAAGGACTTAATCCGACACGCCAGAATTAAGATCCACCAGCAGGACATTAAAATAGAGCAGGTTGTATCTGCCTGCAAGACCTGTCAACTCACAAATGCGAGAATCGGGCTGAGTGAAAAAGGAACCAGGCTTTGAGGAACCAAGCCTGGGGCACAATGGGAGGTTGACTTCACTGAGGTTAAACCAGGAAAGTATGGCTATAAATATCTTTTAGTATTTGTAGATACCTTCTCCGGATGGGTAGAAGCATACCCAACTAAGCATGAAACAGCTCAGACGGTAACTAAGAAGCTGCTGGAAGACATCTTGCCCAGGTACGGTTTTTCCGCTGAGATAGGGTCAGACAATGGACCAGCTTTTGTCTTGCAGGTAACACAGGCAGTGGCCAAGGCCATTGGGGCAAATTGGAAATTGCATTGTGCTTATAGGCCCCAAAGCTCAGGGCAAGTAGAGAGGATGAATAGAACTCTAAAAGAGACCCTTACCAAATTGACCATGGAGACTGGCGGGGACTGGGTGGCTCTCCTTCCATATGCCCTTTGCCGGGTTAGGAACTCCCCCTACACCCTGGGTTTTACTCCTTATGAGATCATGTTCGGCCGGCCACCCCCTATTATCCCTAACCTTAAAGCCAAATTTCTTACAGAATTTGAAAGTCAAGAACTGTTTCTTTCCTTGAGAGGGCTTCAGAGGGCGCACGAGGACATTTGGCCGCGCCTCTGCACTATCTACGAGACTGGCCCAGCCCCAACTCCTCATCAGCATGAGCCCGGGGAATGGGTCTACGTCAAGAGACACCACCGGAAGATCCTTGAGCCACGTTGGAAGGGTCCCTACGTCATGGTGCTGATGACCCCCACTGCTCTCAAGGTAGACGGCGTCGCGACCTGGGTCCATCACACTCACGTCCGGTCAGTGGACCCATCTGTGATCCGGGAAGACTTTGTCACCAAATGGAGCGTCGATCGAGATCAATGCAACCCGCTCAAGCTCAAGCTATGGCGTGCTCGACCTGCCTGATGCTGGTAACCTTACTCGCGATCACTCCAGTTACCGGGAGCCCCCACACTCCCTATAATGTTACCTGGCAAATTATAGACACCAACTCAGGGGCGATTCTCAATCAGACTTCTCAAGCCCATCCCAAAGGCACTTGGTTCCCTGAGCTGCGGGTGGACCTCCAGACTCTCTTTCCCAGAATCTACCCCCCACCGTACTGTACATCTGCTGTGATAGGCGCAGGGATTAAGGACTCAAAACCATTAAGAACCGCCTATTTGTACGTCTGCCCTGAGCACTCGCGAACTCGGCCCCGGGAAAAGAACCCTTGTGGAGGCATTGGAGACTATTTCTGTGCTTCCTGGTCATGCGTCTCAACTAGACACATTTGGTGGGAGGCCCCGAGGAAGGGTGACCTGATCACCGTTGGATGGCCGCCAGCCCCACCTTGTTCCCTGAGAGGCCATAGCCACTGTAACCCCGTGAGCATTTCCTGCATGGAAGCGGGAAGGAAGGCTACTGGATGGGACACCGGGAAGACTTGGGGACTCCGATTTTATCAGTGCAGGGAATTTGGGATGGTGTACCCTCGTGACCCAGGAATGTTGTTCAGTAGAAATACAAACCGACCCATGATTGGGCCTGTAAGTTTCAAGACAAGGGGGGAATGAAAGTGCAGGGAGAAACCGACTCCATGTTCCCTTTGTTCCATGTCCTCCACCTCGTGGAGTCAGGTTCTCGCCCTAGAACCTCTCCAAGAGCCCAACCCACACTTTTGAATTAGCCAATAGAAATGCAAGAGGAAAGTAAGCGGCACCCTGCCCCCATGTGCAACCTGACCCCGACCAATCAGCAGAGGCCACACTACCTCACCCCTCCTACCTCTCCCAGGCCCCCTATAAATCAGCGCATTTGGGGCCTGGGGCTCTCTCTCTGCCTCCTGCTGCTGCATCGGCGAGTGTGGTGAACGGGGAGCTCGAGCTAGCTCGAATAAAGGCTCTTTGCTTTTTCATCGGACTCAGCTCCCTGGTGGTCTTTGGGGATCACGAAATCTGAGTATAACAACCAACTCTAGAAAATTTTGCTACTGTGCTGATTAGAACTGTTTCTGCTGGTGAAATACATTATCTTTTTGTTGACTTATCTAAAATTATGAGCACAAAAATTGGACCAAACAATTGATAGGTCTTTGAACCACACCAACACTGATAGCAGCACTTCTAACTTATTAAACCCCAGTGGTTTGAAATTAGATATATTGACAGGCCAGAGGTATGAATGTGAGACAATGTACACTATCTTAAAAGTCATGATACGTGAAGCTTCCATGATTGTTCTAAGCCTTATCCTGGTAGTCATATATGTCAGACAATAGCAATAATAAATACTGAAACAGGAGTTTTTAGGGGTGAAAAAGACAGGTTTAGGAAATTTTAGAAATTAAGGGGACCATGGAAGAAGCACAGGGCTGTGGAGCAGCAGAAGGTGCATTTCCATAGAATGAGGGAGCTAGAAACAGAAGGTCTACTAGTATATTTACAAAATAAAGGGAAGAAAGACCCTCATCCAGAAGGAGAAAAAGCCCAAAGGGAATAGGAAAACAATAAAGAAAGAGGGGAGGGAAAACCTCTCATGTCCCACGTGAGGTTTCACCTTTGAGCTCAGAAGTTACTATAGTAACCAGTCTAAGGGAATAGTGACCAATCACAGGGAATATCAAGGCACAAAGATCTACAGCCTTTAAAAACTGTGGAAACAAGGACTTGGTGGGACCCTTTCCCCCTCACCACTTGGGAGTCTGTGTTGTGAGATTCTTTGCCCTTCCCCACGTGGGAATCTGTACTTGTTCTTCAATAAATTTCCACCTTTGCTATACCATCTTCCGTCGGTAGTTTCATTCTTCGGCACCAAGGGACAAAGAACCTGGGGAACCATTCTGCCCAGGGGAACACCGAGTGTTCCAGTCCAAAAATTCCATTTCAGTACTGTATTTAATGGATATTTCCTATAACCACATACTCTTCTAGACACATCTATTAATTCATTTGATCCTGACAACTATGTGAATTAAGTAAATATCATTTTTATGTATGAAAAACCTGTCCTCTGTTGAGCTAAAATATTTCACTTAGGCTAAATCTTTTCCCTTACTTGTGAATTTTGATATGTTATCGGTCCTCTCCAACCCCCATGCTAGCTCTTTGGGTACTGAGAGTCAAATTATAGAAAGAAGTGTTTTGTTTAATCAGTACTTTTCCTGTATAATAAGCATACTCATCTTCTGCTTATCAAAGTTACTGAAATAATCAGACAGTAGCCCTGGCCTCTCTGATTGCTCAGTGGTTAGAGCGTTGGTCTGCAGACTGAAGGGTCATGGGTTCAATTTCCAGTTAAGGGCACATACCTCGGTTGCAGGCTAGATCCCCAATCCCAGTCAGGGTGCAAACGGGAGGCAAGAAATCGATGTGTCACTCTCACATCAATGTTTTTCTCTCCCCTCTTCTCCTTCCCCTCTTCTCTCTCTAAAAGAATTGATGGGAAAAAATATACTCAAGTGAGGATAAATAATAATAATAATACAGATAGTAACTAGTTGCAAAACATTCAAAATATCAGTGAACTCTTTGAATCTCAGCCTATAAATATCAACACAATTCTATCTCCTACCTACAGAGAGATTACTAGTTGAAGTTAGAGTGTGACAAAAAATGTGTTTAAAGAAATTGAAAGTTCTCATCATGTGTAAGGATTAACCAACTGAAATACCTGCTAAATGTAAGCACTCATTTGCTCTTTGGTGCTTTTAATTTGTTTTCCTCAAGATCTACGTTTACCTCAAAAAATAATGCTATCTTTTTCACTCTATATCAGAGGGAACTTTTTCTACTCTCCTTTATCTGAGTATTTCTGCTTCTCTGATCCTTGATAATAATTAGTTCTAGAGAAGAGAGATTGTTTTTGGTTCTATTCATGTTCATTAAAATGAGCAGTCACAGAAAACATGGAAAAGCAAAAGGAGTGTGGGAGCTGAAAAAAGTATAAATTAAGGTGTACACATCAGCCTAGCAGGGAGTAGAGATTCAACCAGTCAAGGGCAAAACTTGAAGAATAATTCTACAAGGACAGACCCTCTTGGCACTCAGTGCCCCTGAGGATTCTCAGCAGCGGCAATGAAAGAGAGCCAAAGCTAGCTCAACACAGCGTAAAACATACAGGAAACTCAAGTTTAGCAACAGGGAGCATTAATTCCAGAGGTGAATGTACACTGGTGCTGCTGTAACTTTAGAAAGTTGTTTGAACAGCTTTCTAAATTCACAAGCTATAATTAGTTATATGCGGACCAAGTACTTGCCTAGAATGTTAAAAAAGAATGATTCATTGTGTTTCTTCATAAATATTCTTTTATATTTTGATGGATCTTCTGTATTAAAGGACCAACTTGTCAGGAGGCCAGCTATCTTTCTTTGTAGCTTATCAATATGTTATGAGAGACATTGCTAAAAATATCAATAAAGTAGATATAAGCCTGGGACTTAGAAACAACACTCAGCCCTCCTCAGAGACAGTTATACAAAGATGCAGACATTTCACTTAGAGACCATTATAATTTAAGAGATATGAACTCTTTGTGTATTGCTTCTGAAATAAATGCGAGAGTTTCATTCCAGGGATTAAGTGCTTCAAGTGAGTTGAAAAATGTTTAAGATTCAAAGTTTAATAAGATGATGCCCATTTTAAAGATACCAAAATTGAGATTCAGGTTAAGAGCCTTCCCTAATGTTACATAACTAATGTGTAGATCACAACTTACAGTGAAACCTGTCTTCAATTCCAAAGCTCATGTCCTTTTTGTCAATATATTTTGTAAACAATAGGACCATATCCCAAAGACAGTAATAAAATGAACTGTAGGGATGGATAATGGGTTTCATGAGGAATCCTTAAAGGATCTGATGGTTTTCTTGACCATAAAAAGCTGCTATAGAAAAAATAATGTATATATTCTATATATAACTTCTATATATTCCCAGTAACTAAAGTAGAGGACTTTGTTTTAAAGTACAAAAAATAAAATAAAATAAATAAGGCCAGACGGAGTGGCTGAGTGCTGATTAGATTACAGTCAGGGCATATGCCCCGGTTGTGGGCTCAATCCCCAGTAGGGGGCGTGCAGGAGACTGCCAGTTCATGTTTTTTGATCATTGATGGTTCTATCTTCTCTCCCTTCTTCTCCCTCTAAAAAAATCAATAAAAACATAAAAAAATGAAAAAAAAAATGAAACAGTTAAGATATAATGAAAACATATCTACTGTCTGAATGAAAAAGCCCTGGAGAAAGGGACCACGAGAGCTCTTCAAGCAAAATATGGACAGATTCCCCTTTCACCTGCCCATACAGACATAGCTAGAGCAGATGCTCTCTCTATGGTCCTTTCTGCTTTATGAGTCCATGACTCTATTACCTAAAATTTTGCAAATTAAAAAGTTCACAGTGGTTTATTATATCTCCATTTGTGCCTGACAGTAGGGTAGGGAGTATGCAGCATAAATTCACTTGCATGTTACATGCAGTTAATATTAATACAGTATAATGAAATAGATATGTTTGTTCTATTTTTATTTAGGAGCTCTAGAAATGAATAAGGTGTGCTCAAGCAGCATTGGTGAAACTATTTTTCTCCTAAATGTCAGAGAGTTAAGAGAGAGCCCATTTAGACACTAATTTATATAAACCTTCTTTTCCCATGCGTCACATACAAAATCAAGGATGAATGGAGTAATAGTTTAATGAACCAAGATTTCCCTCAATTTATAGGTCACAAGGAGTAAAAGACTTAAAAATATTTTATTACCTACAAATTTCTTCTCTAATAATACAATTTTAATAGTATTTTCTCTCTGTCAACTCTATCAGATTGTATTAGTTTGTAACTGAACTTATTTTGCTCCTTATTCAGTTTACTTCCTCTGTTGAGAGGATGTATTTTGTCTTTCAAAGTTCAGAGCTCAATTTTCAAACTAGGCTGCTCACCTGCTCTAAGATTTCTCTTTCCTAAAAAGCCTATAAAACTAATAAATTCTTTCACAGGACATCAGATATGAGACTCAGTGATTTTGTGAGGGGTAAATGTATCATCTATACAAGAATGAAACAGAGAGCAAATAAAAGGCTCATAACTTAAATATAATCTATACTTCATAATATAAATGTATTTGGAAGGAAATCAGAAGCATATGGAAAAACATTACCTAGGATAGACCACATGTTAGGACACAAAACAAATCTCAATAAATTTAATAAGATTGAAATCATGACAATCATTTTCTCTGACCATGACATAGAATTACAAATCAATCACAAGAAAAAAAAATGAGAAACACCCAAAGACATGGAGGCTAAATAACATGTTACCAAACAATGAATGGGTTAACAATTAGATCAAGTCAAAAATCAAAAGATACCTTGAAAAAAATGAAAATGAGAACACAACAACCCCAAATCTATGGGACAAAACAAAAGTAATCCTAAAAATGAAATCCACAGCATTATAGTACTATCTAAAGAAACAAAAAAATAAATCTCAAATAACAATCTAACTTTACACTTAAAGGAACTAGAAAAGGAAGAACAACAAAGCCCAAAGTGGGAAGAATAAAGGAAATAATAAAGATCAGAGCAGAAATAAATGGAATAGAATCTAAAACAACAGTACAAAAGATCATTAAATCAAGAGCTGGTTCTTTGAAAAGATAAACAAGACTGACAAAGCTTTTTTTAAAATATATATTATTGATTTTTTACAGAGAGGAAGGGAGAGGGACAGAGAGACGGAAACATCGATGAGAGAGAAGCATCGATCAGCTGCCTCCTGCACGCCCCCCACTGGGGATGTGCCCGCAACCAAGGCACATGCCCTTGACCAGAATCGAACCCGGGACCCTTCAGTCCCCAGGCCAACGCTCTATCCACTTAGCCAAACCAGCTAGGGCAAGACTGACAAAGCTTTAACCAGACTCATCAAGAAAAAAAATAGAGAGGGTCCAAATAAATAAAATCAGAAATAAAAGAAGAGAAGCAACAACTGACACCACAGAAATACAAAGAATTGTAAGCAAATATCTTGAACAACAATATGCAACAAACTGGACAATCTGGATGAAATATATAAATTCCTAGCAACATAAAATCTTCCTAAACTTAATCAGGAAGAATCACAAAATCTGAATATACCAATTATAAGTAATGAAATGAAGCAGTAATCAAAAAAACTCTCAACAAACAAAAGTCCTGAGCTGGATGGCTTAACAGGTAAATTTTATCAAACATTCAAAGAAGAACTAACACCTATCCTTCTCAAACTATTCCAAAAAAATTCAAGAGGAGGGAAGTTTTCCAAGCTAATTTTTGAGGCAAGCATATCCTAATTCCAAAACCAGATAAAGACACTACAAAGAAAGAAAATTATAGGCCAATATCCCTGATGAACATAGATGCTAAAATCCTCAACAAGGTATTAGCTAGCAAACTGGATCCACTAATACATTAAAAAGATCACCATGACCAAGTGATAAAGTTTAATTTATAAATTAAGGCACAGGAAGAGATTAACAACAATAACTATTAATAGAATAATTATAACCATATACTATAATAAAAGAAGTGATTCTGTTTCATTAATTTTTATTCACCATTATTTATTTGTAATCTAAATATGTTTAAAAGGCAGATCTCATTCTTTAGAATACTCGGTTAAGGGAATTAACAGAGGAATCAAAGTACATTTCATTTACATTTCAAAACAAGATATTGCTAGTATTACCCACATGGTTTAGAAGTAGTTTTTACCAAAGAGCAATGTGGTAATAGAGTCCTAAATAATATAGTGTTGCAAGATAGCATTATTCATTCTCATTACCATTCCAGAGAAAAAGTCTGATGAAGGCCGCACTGCATTATGAATAGTAGCAAATTTTAACTTATTTTAAAAGCATTCACTCAGCAAAACCTCCCTTACCACTAACAATTTCTAATCAGAAACCTCTCTTGGCTGACTGTAATGCATTTCTCATTATGATGTTCTATCCCACCCAGGTTTCAACTCAACCATCCTGAACTACTTACTTCAGATTAGCAACACACTACTTCTCATTTTACTGACCTTCAGAGATGAAGAAACAAACCTAATGCCAGTCTACACAGATCAAATCATTGCATAATACAATTCATCAAAAGACTACATGGTGTTAAAAAGTTAGTTTGGACCAAATTTTTAAAATAGCTGTTGTAATACTTGCATGAGAGTGTTCAAAGTCTTATTCAGTTTTTCTAAAAAGACAAAACCTCTGAACTATATCCCCAGATGGTTTGGGGCAATAAGCACCTAGTATGAGCCAAACTATTTGAACATATCCATTGTGGAATCTGGTTTGCTGTCTATAGACCTCTATACATAGCACTTTCAATTAGGGAGCCTGACCTATTCTATAACTGCCCCCACAGGACATGATCTAATTTTAAATTCCAATTTTCATTAGTGCACCATAGTCTCAACCTTAATCTCCTGCCTAATTTAATTCTGTTCATCTTTTCTTCTCATCTGACCTCTATAAAACTAACTTTAAGTATTTTTTTTCCATTTCAAAATTTGTCTGTACCTCCTTATTTTTTTGACCTTTATTAATTTTTTATTAAGGTATTATATGTGTACATATTTTACCATTGCCCCCCCACCCCACTCCCATACATGCCCTCACCCCCCAATGTTTTGCATCCGTTGGTTACTCTTATATGCATGCATGTAAGTCCTTCAGTTGATCTCTTATTTCCCCCACCTCTCCCTAACCTTCCCACTGTAATTTGACAGTCTGTTTGATGCTTTACTGCCTCTGTATCTTTCTGTTCATCAGTTTGTAATGTTTTTCATTATCCCCAAATGAGTGAGATCATGTGGTATTTTTCTTTCATTGACTGGCTTATTTCACTTAGCATAATGTTCTCTAATTCCATCCAGGTGCCTACAAATGGTAGTAATTCCTTCTTTTTTATGGCAGAATAGTATTCCATCGTGTAGATGTACCATAGTTTTCCAATCCAGTCATCTGCTGACGGGCACCTAGGCTGTTTCCAAATCTTAGCTATTGTAAATTGTGCTGCTATGAACATAGGGGTACGTATATCCTTTCTGATTGGTGTTTCTAGTTTCTTAGAATATATTCCTAGGAGTGGGATTACTGGGTCAAATGGGAGTTCCATTTTCAGTTTTTTGAGGAAACTCCATATTGTTCTCCACAGTGGCTGCACCAGTCTGCATTCCTACCAGCAGTGCACGAGGGTTCCTTTTTCTCTGCATCCTCACCAACCCTTGACGTTTGTTGATTTGTTGATGATAGCCATTCTGACAGGTGTGAGATGGTCCCTCATTGTCATTTTGATTTGCATCTCTCGGATAATTAGTGACTTTGTGCATGTTTTCATGTGTCTCTTGGCCTTCCTTCTGTCTTCTTTCGAAAAGATTCTATTTAGGTCCGTTGCCCATTTTTTATTGGATCATTTATCTTCCTTTTATTAAGTTGTATACGCTGCCTGTAGATGTTGGAGATTAAACCTTTATCAGTGATAACATTTGCAAATATGTTCTCCCATACAGTGGGGTTTCTTGTTGTTTTGTTGATGGTTTCTTTTGCTGTGCAAAAGCTTTTTATTTTGATGAAGTCCCATTTGTTTATTTTCTCTTTGGCTTCCGTTGCCCTAGGGGCAGTATCAGTGAAGAAGTTCTTTCGGCATATGTCTGAGATTTTGCTGCCTGTGGATTCCTCTAGTATTTTTATGGTTTCCCATCTTATATTTAAGTCCTGTATCCATTTTGAGTTTATTTTAGTGTATTGTGTAAGTTGGTGATCTAGTTTCATTTTTTTGCATGTATCTGTCCAATTTTCCCAACACCATTTATTGAAGAGACGGTCTTGACCCCATTGTATGTTCATGCCTCCTTTGTCAAATATTAATTGCGCATAGAGGTTTGGGTCGATATCTGAATTCTCTATTGTATTCCATTGATCTATATGTCTGTTCTTGTGCCAGTACCAGGCTGTTTTGAGGACAGTGGCTTTGTAATACAGCTTGAAATCTGGTATTGAGATCCCTGCTACTTTATTCTTCTTTCTCAGGATTGCTGTGGATATTCGGGGTCTTTTTTTATTCCAGATGAATTTTTGGAGAGTTCTTTCTAGGTCTGTGAAATATGCCGTTGGTATTTTAATGGGGAGTGCATAGAATCTATAGATTGCTTTGGGTAGTATGGACATTTTAATGATGTTGATTCTCCCAATCCATGAATATGGTTTGTTCTTCCATCTGTTTACATCTTCCTCTATCTCTTTTTTCAATGTCCTGTACTTTTCCGCGTATAGGTCTTTTACCTCCTTGGTTAGCTTTATTCCTAGGTATCTTAAATTTTTTGGTGCAATGGTAAACGGGATTGCTTTTTTAGTCTCTCTTTCTGTAAGTTCACTATTGGTGTATAGAAATGCCATAGATTTCTTGGCGTTAATTTTGTATCCTGCTACATTGCCGAATTCATTTATTAAGTCTGTTAGTTTTTTTGATGGAGTCTTTTGGGTTTTTTATGTACAATATCATGTCATCTGCAAATAAGGACAGCTTTACTTCTTCTTTTCCAATTTGGATGCCTTTTATTTCTTCTTCTTGTCTAATTGCAATGGCTAATACTTCCAGTACTATGTCAAACAGGAGTGGTGAGAGTGGGCATCCCTGTCTTGTTCCTGTTCTTAGGGGAAATGGTTTTAGTTTTTGCCCATTGAGTATGATGTTAGCTGTGGGTTTATCATATATAGCTTTTATTATGTTGAGGTATGATCCTTCTATTCCCACCTTGTTGAGAGTTTTTATCAAGAAAGGGTGTTGGATTTTGTCAAATGCTTTTTCTGCATCAATTGATATGACTATGTGATTTTTATCTCTCAATTTGTTTATGTGATGTATCACATTTATTGATTTGTGGATATTGTACCATCCTTGCATTCCTGAGATATATCCTACTTGATCATGGTGTATGATGTTTCTAATGTACTGCTGGATTCGATTTGCTAGAATTTTGTTGAGGATTTTGGCATCTATGTTCATGGGGGATATTGGCCTGTAGTTCTCTTTCATTGTGTTGTCTTTATCTGGTTTTGGTATTAGGGTGATGCTGCCTTCATAGAAGGAGCTTAGAAGTGTTCCTTCCTCTTGAATTTTTTGGAATAGTCTCAGGAGGATAGGTTTAATTTCTTCCTTGAATGTTTGGTAAAACTCTCCTGTGAAGTCATCTGGCCCTGGGCTCTTGTTTGCTGGAAGTTCTTTGATGACTGCTTCCATTTTTTCCATAGTTACTGGCATATTGAACTGTTTAGATTCTTCCTGATTGAGTTTTGGAAGGTTATATTTTTCTAGGAATATGTCTATTTCCTCCAGGTTGTCCAGTTTGTTGGAATAGAGTTTTTCGTAGTATTTTTTAACAATCCTTTGTATTTCGGCAGGATCTTTTGTTATTTCACCTCTTTCATTTCTGATTTTGTTTATTTGGGTCCTCTCTCTTTGCTTCTTGGTGAGCCTGGCTAGAGGTTCATCAATCTTGTTTATCCTTTCAAAGAACCAGCTCTTGGTTTTGTTGATCTTTTGTATTGTTTCTTTGGTCTCTATGTCGTTTATCTCCACTCTGATCTTTATTATTTCCTTCCTTCTGCTTACACTGGGTTTCTCTTGTTGCTCTTTTTCCAACGCTTTGAGTTGTAGGGTTAGGTAATTTATTACCATTGTTTCTTGTTTTTTGCAGTAGGCTTGTAGAGCTATGAACTTCCCTCTCAAGACTGCTTTCGCTGTGTCCCATAGATTCTGGATTGTTGTGTTTTCATTGTCATTTGTTGCCATGATGTGTTTTATTTCTTCCTTGATCTCTCTGGTAACCCAGTCATTGTATAATAGCTTGCTATTTAGTCTCCATGTGTTTGATTTCTTTGGGTTGTTTTTATTGTAGTTGATTTCCAGTTTTATGCCACTGTGGTCTGAGAAGATGCTTGATATGATTTCTATCTTCTTGAATTTGAAGAGACTTTGCCTATGTCCCAACATATGGTCTATCTTTGAAAATGACCCATGTGCACTTGAGAAGAATGTATATTCTGTGGCTTTGGGGTGAAATGTTCTGAAGATGTCAATTAATTCCATCTGGTCTAGTGAGTCATTTAGGATTGATGTTTCTTTGCTGATTTTTTTTAGAGGATTTGTCCAATGGTGATAGTGGGGTATTAAAGTCTCCTACTATGATTGTATTGCTGTCAATCTCTCCCTTGATATCCTCCAGGAGTTTTTTTTATGTATTTGGGTGCTCCTGTATTGGGTGCATATATGTTTACCAGAGTTATTTCTTCTTATTGGATTGCTCCCTTTAGTATTTTTAAGTGGCCTTCCTTATCTCTTGTTATGTCCTTCACTTTGAGATCTAATTTCTCAGATATAAGTATTGCTACCCCAGCTTTTTTTTCAGTTCTATTTGCCTGAAAAACCTTTTTCCATCCCTTCACCCTCAGTCTGTGTGCGTCTTTTTTTCTGAGGTGTGTTTCTTGTAGACAGCAGATATATGGATCTTGTTTTCTTATCCAATCTGTTACCCTATGTCTTTTGATTGGGGCATTTAATCCATTTACATTTAAAGTTATTATTGATAGGTACTTATTTGTCACCATTTTTATTCTTTACCCCTGTGTTCCTTCTTCACTTACTATTTCTGTTTTTTTACAGCAGACCCTTTAGCATTTCTTGCATTGCTGGTTTGGTGGTAATAAATTTCCTTAGTCCTTTTTTGTCTGTGAAGCTCCTGATTTCACCTTCAATTTTGATTGATAGCCTTGCTGGGTACAGTATTCTTGGATTCAGACCCTTCCTTTGCATGACTTTGTATATTCCATTCCATTCCCTTCAGTCCTGTTGAGTTTCTGTTGAGAAATTAGTTGCTAGTCTGATGGGGGTTCCTTTGAAGGTAACTTTCTGTCTCTCTCTTGCCGATTTTAAGATTCTTACTTTTTCGTTGGTGTTTGCCAATTTAATTATAATGTGCCTTGCCATCGGTGTTTTGGGGTTCATTTTGCTTGGGACTCTGTGAGCTCCTTGGATTTGTGTGGGTTTTTTCTTCCCTATATCAGGGTAATTTTCTGTCATTATTTCTTCAAACAGGTTTTCTATTCCTTGCTCAGCTTCCTTTCCTTCTGGAACCCCTATTATGCAGATGTTGTTTTGTTTTGTGTTGTCCCAAAGTTCCCTTAGGCTTTCCTCCTGCCTTTTAATTTTTTTTCTAGAAGTTGCTCTACTTGGATATTTTTCCCCATCTTGTCTTCTAGCTTACTGATGCAGTCCTCTGCTTCTTCTAGTCTATTCTTGATGCTTTCTATTGAGTTCTTTACAGCAGCGATGTCATTTTTCATTTCTTCTTGGTTCTTCTTCATTTCCTCTTGGTTCTTGCTCATATTTTCAAATTTGTCTTCCATTCTTTTCAGCCACCTTATGACCATTTCTCTGAATTCTTTCTCTGGAAGGTTGCTTGCCTCCATTTCATTTACTTCCTTTTCTGGTGATGCCTGCTTTTCTTTCATATGTTGGCTGTTTCTTTGTCTCACCATGGTCTCTCTTCTCTGGATGTCTGGTTATGTAGTTCTCTCTCTCCTGCATTGATTTAAAGGCACAAAATACAGCACTATCAGGTACAACACACAAGGCACTGAACATTAATGCATTCACGATATTAATAACCTCCAATAAAGGTGACCACCAGAGAAAGGCAAATTGGGGGATAGGAGAGAAAGAAGAAGAGGAAAAAGAAAGTAAGGGGAAAAAAAAAGGAGTGTCAAATGAAATTGGGAAAAGGAAAAAAAAATAAGAGAGACAAGCAAGAGACTAAGAGAGAAAGAGGAACAAACTAAATATATGGGGATAAAACTCCAAGAGAACAATCACTAATCCCAGCAAATGCCAGCAACAAGTACCTGGGGATTAATACAAACTGCAATACCAACTAATATTGAGTGAGGCAAGGGAAAACAGAAGCACAAAACAAACAAAAAAATAAACAAAAGAAGAATAAGCAAAACAATCTCACAAAAAAAGCATAAAAATTCGATATAATCACCATTCAAGCAAACAACAACAAAAGGACAGAGAGATAAACAATTTTTTGGATAGATAATACAGCGAAGAGAGAGGTGTGTATGGACTTGGATCAGGGGATTGGAGATTAGATATGTAAGTAGGGTGAAATTTTAACAAGGGGTAAACAGAAAGAATAGGGAAAATCAAAAGCAGGAAAGGGGTAAGATAAACAGGACACCGAAAAGGGAAGGTTAGGAAGAGAGTGATGGCATAAAGGTAGAGTTGAGATAGAGTAAAACGATGCTAAAGGAAAGATGAAAATAGAATGTAGAACACTAATCCCAAAATACAATGAAGAGAAAATAAAATGACACTTTAAAAAAAAAAGATAACATAGCAGTAGTAATTATATGGATTGAAAATAAAAACGTAATAATTAAAACGGTAAAATCAAGTGAGGAAAATAGAAAAAAATAGTTTCTTGAGTAAAAGATGCAAAAAATGAAAATAAAAAAAATAAAATGTGGAGTAGTGAAGTTCATTCACTTCCTCTGTTGTTTTGTTTGGCACTCCTGTTTCTCAGTCCGGAGAGTTTTGCAGTTCCCTGCATTCCACTGCTCTTCAGTGCTGTAAGCCAGTCTTGATTTTAAGCAGGTGGTGTGTCTTAATTTCTCGTATTCCTTATTTTTGATTACCCAAGAGTCAATTTTTGATTCAGCCCCTGGGTGGCAGTGTTTCTGGATTGACTTCCGGGTCTATATATGGCCTCTCTAGGCATTGTTAGAGCCTTCTTTCCCTGTGGCGCTCACTACTGGATTGTGGGAGTGGGCTGCCTCAGAGCTGGCTCTCCGATGGTCACTCCCTGCTCCGATCCCCAGGTTCCAAAAAAATACTTTCCCCTGCAGTCTCCCAGGGTGTCCCCAACTGGGTGATCCTATGTATTGGGCTTAGTAATCAGAAGCAAGGATTTGAAGAGGAAAAAGCCCAAGTGTGCGAACTCCGGGGCTGCGCGCAAGTCTAGGCAGCTGGCACACCTTTGAAATTCTTAGGGTGTCCCTGCACGTCAAATCAAAATGGGTTGCTTTTTAGAGATCCCTTCTGTTAGCAGCTCTGAGGACCCCCTTCCACATTCACAGATCACGCCAGCCCCAACAGCCAAGGATTTTCCTAGGCATAGACTTCCCTGGTCCTCCAGCTCCCGCAAAACGCGCGTTCCTCTCTCCCGCCTGGACCAGAGACCTCACCTTATCCCAGGCGAAATCTGATCTTTCCATGGTGGAGTGTAGAGCTCCTCTGAACCCGCGTGTTTCTGCCAATTGGGGACCGGTGTTCTGGGGTTCGCAGCTGTTCCATGGGTGCCGCAGTTGTGGATTCTCAGGCTTCTGATAAGCTCCACTTTCCCGTTCAAGATGGCGCAAACTCCTCGTTCAAGCCTGTAGATCCGGGAGGGGACCCAGCCGCAGTGGGGCCTGCCAGGTCAGGGGAACCCTGTCTAGCAGTCCCCCACCTTCTTCTGGAGTTTAGCTGTTTCTTAACTTGCCAACAAACACTCCTCATGCGACCCTCAGCTGTTCTTTCTTTCTGCTCCAGGACAAGGCTCGGAACACGTCTGTCTATTCTGTCGCCATTTTTCCTCTCTAACTTTAAGTATTTTTGCACTATTATAAATATCTTGCCTAGATAAGTATCATTGAGGAATCCAATCAGCAAGCTAGAGGACAAGATTAATAAATTATGTGCTATTTCCCAAACAAGTCACAGACTTCCAAGCCTCTAGGCTTTTGATCACTATTTCTTTGCCTGGATCAGCCTTCTTTCCCTCTTTGATGGGAAACTTACATTTGTCTTTCCACCTGAAGCCATCTCTGACTTTCCCACAGCAATTTTCTTTGTGGGTTGTTTTCCTTTATCACTCATTAGACAAAACAAAAATCTTGCAAAGGCAGAAACCTATATTTTCTTTTTTTTCTTGCTATTTGCAACCTAAGAACAGGGTGACCTGCTGTGTTATAGAAGGACTTGCTTAAAGCAGAAGAATATATTATGAATCAGGGAGTAAATCTAATAAATATACACACCTCCTAGATTTGAAGATGGCAGCATAGGTAAATGCTTGTACTCGCTGCCTCCCACAACCACATCAAAATTACAACTAAAATACAGAACAACCATCATCCAAAACTCCTGGAAAGCTAGCTGAATGAAAGTCCTACAACTAGAGAAGCAAAGAAGAAAGCACACTGAGACTGGTAGGAGGAGGCATAGAACGAGCTGTTCTGGCACCCACATGTGCCTTGTTTTTAATCGGGAGGGAGATCCTCTCTGTGGAGGCTCCCGAGTGGAGCAAGGCATCCCAGCCCCACACCAGACCCCCAACCCAGGGACCCAGAGCTGGGAAAAGAAGTCCCTACAGGCAGTAGGAACTTCAGGATACCCAGCTGTTCCTCAAAAGGCCAGCACCATTGCCGAAACCGGTTTGGCTCAGTGGATAGAGCGTCGGCCTGCGGACTGAAGGGTCCCGGGTTCGATTCCGGTCAAGGGCATGTACCTTGGTTGCAGGCACATCCCCAGTAGGGGGTGTGCAGGAGGCAGCTGATCAATGTTTCTCTCTCATCGATGTTTCTAACTCTCTATCCCTCTCCCTTCCTCTCTGTAAAAAATCAATAAAATATATTTAAAAAAAAAAAAAAAAAAGGCCAGCACCATGAACTGAACTTACAAGGTCCTGCTTCCTCTGAGCTCCAGCGCCATGGCAAGGCTTTGGGGAACACAGATACATAAGAGGAGTAACTGGAATGTCTGGCATCTGTGCAGGAAGTCTGGGACAGCTTTCTCCCAGAGGGAGGTGCTCATAGCGGTCATTTTTTCCTATGCTGGGACTCCCCAGTTGCAGGGCTGACTGGCAGCCATTCCTGTTTGCTCCACCTGGTGATTCCCTAAGACCCAACCTCATGCAATTTACAACCCACCCAAGCTGCCTACAGCAGCTTTTGCAAACAAGCTGCAGCTGGATCAGGGAGCCCCAAACCTATCAATAAGAGGCCCACGACCCAGCCCCAGCACCAGCCTGCCTTGCTTCATAGCTGGGCCTCATTTGGTCACTTCCAAACTGGATAAAAAGAGGAGGAATCTGAAGATCTCTCTGTAGCTATTGCTGGGTGGCCTCAGGCAGTGGCTGACTTTGCACTCCCTGGAGACCCATGAGCCAGTGTATCCAGTGGTCAGTGTGAGACTCTATCAGATTACAACTCTACACATTCATAAGTGACATACTCAAGGGGCAGACTCAGTGAGCACCAAAGCCTCACTTAAGCCAGACCTGTTCCATAGTGGTGTCTCCTGCACAGTAGCTCTCCCACTGTAGTGACAGCTGGTCCTCATAGCCAATTAGTCTGGAGGTCAATTCCTCCCAGTGACACTAATAGCAATCAAGGCTCAACTTCAACAAGACTGTGCTCACAGTCCATAAATGGGTGCAGCTGAAGTTCCCAGCTCAGGTGACTGGGGAGGCTGAGCCACTGGGCCCTATAGAATGCATACTACATAAAGCCACTCTATCAATTCAAGGACACATAGCAGATCTGCTCAATACATAGAAACAAACATTGAGAAGCAGCCAAAATTTGGAGACAAAGAAACATGTCACAAATGAAAGAAATGGAAAAAAGCAAACTACTGGATACAGAATTCAACATAAGTTTACTCAAGAGTCTTCTAGAAATCTCAAAAAAAAAATGAAAAAGGATTAGTCAGAAATTTAGCATACACTGACCTAAATAAAGTATAATATACAGGAATTCAACCATAGAGTAGAGGATTCTGAGAATCAAAATAATGATTTGAAATGTGAGGAAGCAAAAAACACCCAACCAGAAGAACAAAAAGAAAAAATAATCCAAAAATATGAATATAGTGTAAGGAGCCTCTGGGACAACTTTAAGCATAATAACATCCAATTTATGGGGGTGCCATAAGAAGAGAGAGAGCAAGATACTGAAAACCTATTTGAAGAAATAATGACGGAAAACTTCCTCTACCTGATGAAAGAAATAGACTTACAAGTCCAGGAAGCACAGCAAACCCAAACAACAGGAACCCAAAGAGGACCACACCAAGACACATCATAATTAGAATGCCAGGGGCAAAAGATGAAGAGAGAATCTTAAAAGTAGCAAGAGAAAAACATTTAGTTACCTACAAGGGAGTGTCCATATGACTGTCAGCTGATTTTTCAACAGAAACTATGCAGGACAGAGGGAGTGGCAAGAAATATTTAAAGTGACAAATAGCAAGAACCTACAACCAAGTTTGTTCTACCCAGCAAAGCTATCATTTAGAATTGAAGGTCAGATAAAAGAGCTTCACAGACAAGAAAAAGCTAAAGGAGTTCATCACCACCAAACCAGGATTATATGAAATGTTGAAGGGTATTCTTTAAGGAGAGGAAGAAGAAGAAAAAAGTAAAGATGAAAAATATGAACAACAAAGTGACATCAACTACTGATCTATCAACAAGTGAATCTAAAAATAAAGTGAATAAAAAATCTGACAAACAGAATAAACTGGTGAATATAATAGAATCAGGGGCATAGAAAGGGAGTGGACTGACAATTCTTGGGGGAAGGGGGTGTGGAGGATGGGAAGAGATTAGACAAAGATCTTATTTGCATGTCTGTATTACCTATGGACACAGACAATAGGGTGGCAAGGGCCTGGGGCAGGGTGGGAACTGGGTGGAGGAGAGCTATTGGGGGGGGGGGGAAGAGGGAAATCTGTAATAATCCCAACAGTAAAGATAAAATAAGTAAATAAAATGAGGAAATAAAGAAGAGGAAAAGAAGAAAAGGGTAAAAAATATGAATGAAAAAATGGCAACAAATACATACTAGTACCTATCAACAATTGAATCTAAATATCAAAATAAATGAGTGAAATCTAATGAACAAAATAAACTGGTGAATAAAATAGAATCAGAGGCATGGAAATGGAACATACTGACAATTCTCAGAGGGAAGCAGGGTGGGAGGGGGCAGGAAGAGATTAAATGAAGATCTTTTTTTTTTAAATAAATCTTTATTCAGATTATTACAATTATTTCTCCTTTTTCCCCCCATAGCTCCCCTCCACCCATTTCCCACCCCACCTTCTGCCCTTACCTCCCCCGCACTGTGTATGATTTTTGTCCAGTCTCTTCATGAACCCCCCCATACCCCTTTCCCCCTGAGAATTATCAGTCCACTCCCTTTCTATGCCCCTGATTCTATTATATTCACCAGATTATTCTGTTCCTCAGGTTTTTAGTTCATTTGATTTTTAGGTTCACTTGTTCATAGATATGTATTTGTTGTTCATAATTGTTATCTTTACCTTTTTCTTCTTCCTCTTCTTAAAGAATACCTTTCAGCATTTCATATAATACTAGTTTGGTGGTGATGAACTCCTTTAGCTTTTCCTTATCTGTGAAGCTCTTTATCTGACCTTCAATTCTGAATGATAGCTTTGCTGGGTAGAGTAATCTTGGTTGTAGGTTCTTGCTATTCATCACTTTGAAAATTTCTTGCCACTCCTGTCTGGCCTGCATAGTTTCTGTTGAGAAATCAGCTGACAATCGTATGGGTACTCCCTTGTAGGTGATTAACTGTTTTTCTCCTGCTGCTTTTAATATTCTCTCTTTGTCTTTTGCTCTTGGCATTTTAATTATGATGTGTCTTGGTGTGGTCCTCTTTGGATTCCTTTTGTTTGGGGTTCTGTGCGCTTCTTGGACTTGTAAGTCTATTTCTTTCACCAGGTGGGGGAAGTTTTCAGTCATTATTTCTTCAAATAGGTTTTCAGTATCTTGCTCTCTCTCTTCTTCTGGCACCCCCATAATTCTGATGTTGGTACGCTTGAAGTTGTTCCAGAGTCTTCTTACACTATCTTCAACTTTTTGGATTTTTTTTTCTTTTTGCTTTTTCGGTTGAGTGTTTTTTTCTTCTTTGTATTTCAATTCTTTGACTTGATTCTTGTGTTCCTCTAGTCTGTTGTTGGGTCTCTGTATAATATTTTTTATTTCATTCAATGTATGTTTAATTTCTAGTTGATCCTTTTTCATATCTTCAAGGGTCTTGTTATATTTATCGGACTTTTCTAGGATATTCTTGAAAAGTCTTATAACCGTGGTTTTGAATTCTATATCCAGTCATTTGTTTTCCTCCATTTCTTTCGTTTGTGATCTGTTTCTTTGATGCCTCATTTTCACTGCTTCCCTGAGTTGGTAGGGGTAGATTTGTGTGCTAGGTTTCCTATATGGCCCAGTGGGTCGGCCTCCCCAGTTAACCTGAGGTGGACACTCTTGGTGCACCCCTTTGTGGACTGTGTGTACAGCCTTGTTGTAGTTAAGTCTTGATTGTTGTTGGTATCACTGGGAGGAATTGACCTCCAGGCCAGTTGGCTGTAAGGATCAGCTGTGTCTACCCTGGGAGAAGTTCGGTGCTGAAGACAGCCTTATAGGATTAGACTTGCCAAATTGCAATAGCCTCTGTGCTCAGCTTAGATGGTCGTGGAGTCTCAGGGTGGAGCAGACAGTCTTGGCTTCCAGTCAGCCTTGGCCTTGCGCGCATGCGCGCCTGCAGACCTCTGCCTTCCCCGGCTCCCAAGTCTCTGCCCAAGAGTCCAGATTCCCCCCCATAAGAGGGCGGGTCCCCAGGGGCTCACCTGGAACTGGGGGTCAGTGCAGTCAGAATTGGGGTTCCGTGCAGTCAGGAGCTTCGGACTCCCTTCTGCTAGGGAAAGCCTCTGGCGACCTCCACAGCCTTTGTGCACACTGGCGCACGTGCCTCCAGAACCCTGCCTGCCGGGGCTCCCCCGGGTCTCCCTCGGGTCTCCGAGTCTCCTGGTGCCTTTCTCTCTACCTGACAGTCCAGATTCCCCCTGTATGAGCCTGGGTCCACTGGGTTTCGCCCGGGACTGGGGTTCAGTGCAGTCAGAACTGGGGTTCAGTGTGGTCGGGGGCTTCCTTCCCCCTTCCGCCAGAGAAAGTCAGCCAGGGTCTCAGCCACCCTTCCTCTCTGCATGCACAAAGACCCTTTGCCATACCTCCAATTCTCTGTGAGCTTTTCTCTTTCCTTCTAGTTGTAGAATTTTCACTCAGCCAGCTTTCTTGTGGTTCTGGATGGTGTCCATTTTGTCTTTTAGTTGTAGTTTTGAAATTGTTGTGCAAGGCAGCAGTTTAGGTGCTTACCTATGCCGCCATCTTGGTTTCTCCTTAAATAAAGATCTTATATGCATATATGCATTAACTATGGACATAGACAATAAGGAGGTAAAGGCCTGGGGTGGGGCAGGAACTGGGTGGAGAGGGGCAATGGGGAAAAAAGAGGAACAGCTGCAATAATATCAACAATAAAGATTACACACACACACACACACACACACATGCACATGCACTAGAGGCCCGGTGCACAAAATTCATGCATAGGGAGGGGTCCCTCAGCCCGACCTGTACTCTCTCCAATGCAGGAGACTTCGGGGGATGTCCAACTGCAGGATTGGCCCAAACTGGCAGTTGGACATCCCTCTCGCAATCCGGGACCTCTGGCTCCTAACCACTCACCTGCCTGCCTGCCCTAACCACTCTGCATGCCGGCCTGATCTCCCTAACTGCTCTCCCCTGCTGGCCTGATCCCCCTAACTACCCTCCCCTGCTGGCCTGGTCACCCCTATCTGCCTTCACCTGCCGGCCTGAACCTCTATTAACTATTTTTTTAAAAATCTTATCCCCTTCACACACAATTGTATTTGACTTCCTCATTGGCTTCTCCCTCTCACACAATTTTTCTCTCTCCTTTATGTAACACTTTTTCCTACTAACTCATCATTTATAAACTTTTATTTTCTCCTTATTTCCTACTTCTGTTCCATCATCCTTCTTCCCATCTTCCTCCTACCCTCCCTCCCTCCCCACATTCCTTCTTTCCTTTCTTTACCCCTGCCCTCCCTCCCTTTTTCCTTCCTTCCCACCCCAATTTTTTTCTTCACTTCCTCCCTTGGACCTGCTTTGCTCCCTGCCCCATTTCTTCCTTCTTCCCATTCTCCTTTTAAGCTCTGCCGGCTCCCCTTTAAAACTTTTCTTCCCTCCCTCTTTCTCTCTCATCCTACCTTTCCCATACACTCTTCTCTACTTATTTCCACTGTTTTAATATCTATCTATCTACCTGCCTAATTATTCACTATCATTTATCTTTTTTTCTTTGACTCCTACTTTTAAAATCTGTCCCCAGTACACAACTATACTTGATTTTCATTATAGCTCCTACAGCTTACTCATACATCCTCTTTCCTTCTTTAACTCTGCTCTCTACTGACTCCTTTATAAAGTTCGTCCCTCCCTCCTTCCTTTCTTCCCCATCTTCCCCCTCCTCCCTCACTCTTTTATTCTTTTTACAAGCTAATTAAAAATTCTATGCTTTTCGTCCTTAGTACTGACTGCTTTCCTCTCTGGGACCTGCAGCTGCCTCTGTTTGGGCACTCGGGCCCCTCTTGCACTGGCTTTGAGGGGCCGAGCATCTATGCAGCTGTGTCTTGCCTACTGTGGCCGGCCGAGTAGGCATCCATCGTGGGGACCACTGCATTACGTGCTCGTGTGTGCATTCATGCACACGCGAGGCTTTTCTCCCATTGAGTGCTGAAGTGGGAGGATGCGGAGGCCTTTCTCACCCCCCAGCATGCCCCCTCCCACACCTCGAGCTGCTCTCAGTCTGCTCCCCTCTGGAATTCACAGGCGATGGGCGTGCTTGTGCAGGCATGGTCGGGCTGGCTTGTCCTGCAGGGGGTGTCTTTCACCCCAGTGTGAAAGCCCCTGTTTGAGTCAGACCAGGCAGATGAATGAATGGATGACTGGAGAAAGCCGTGGTAGCTTCCCTGTGGTGTGAGGGTCACCTGTGGTGCACTCTCTGTGTTCATGCCCAGGCCCTTCCTTTGTGGTGTTGGGTCCCACCCTCTCAATTTACATGTGTGAACCCTCCTGGGGTCACTCCCAATGCATGCACCCCCCTGCCCGGTTGGCGTCTGCTGACCACGCCCTGAGAACTGGCCTTCTGCAGTGTCCTGTCACCCCTCGGCTCCCCCCACCTCGGAGGGGGTTGGTGGCATCCATGGGCAGAGTGCTTTCAGATGGGGCACAGTGTCATGGGAGTGTTTGTCAGGTCCATGCACGCAGGAGAAAAAGAGGACTCCTGCGCCAGGGGCAGGGAAGTGAGCCTCATGCAATTCCCCCTGCTGCATGCACACCTGCTGGTCTGTCAGTATGCAAATTGGTCGTTACTGGGACACTGTAATGGTCAATTAGCATATTACCTCTTTATATATATATATATATATATATATATATATATATATATATATATATATATATATAATCATTAGGATCCCAATACCTAATACCTTTCACTTTTATCTGCAAGTTGCCTTCATGCTCCACTTTGGCATAGCATACTACTAGTAAGCACTGCTGTGATGCTTGTACCATTTGTCCTTTAATTTTAGGTTCCATGCTCCCCAAGTCTTTTTTACTTAACTGTTCTCTCTTCTTTGCCCTTGGTAATCTCTCCTTTACCCTTGGTAATTTCATTAGCTTTGAGTCAGATCTGAGTTCAAAGCCCATCTCTGCCTTTTAAGAACCATGTGACCACAGACAACCCACTTAACTAGATCCTTTTCCTTTCACTTACCATCAAAATATGTTTTGTTGCACACTTATCTAACACTACAATTGTAAATTCCTCATAAACACGGATATATTTAAGTCTCCCTCACCTAGCACAATATCTGATTCAGGTAGACAATCAGTAAATGTTTATTGAATAAGTGAATCCCCTCAGGGTGCCATGAGAGATGAATCACAATTCATTCACTCTCTATGTTTGAGAACACTTTGCTTCTACATCTCTTAAAGCATTTGAAGTTAGGCAGTCCCATGTTCAGATTCTGACTATCACTTATTACCTGTGCAATTTCATTCTGAGTTTTTTACATGTCCAATTTTCCACTTGACTATAAACTCCTTCAAGGCAAAATGCATATATTATTCATTTTAAGTTATTCCCCTTTAAAGGTTATTATGGTGACTCGCAGATGTGAGTTCCATAAAAGGGTACTTAATGAAAAGCTAGTGCAAAGGCAGTATAACAAGTGCTTTATATAAACCAGGTATTTTTGTGATTACTATGCTGGTCCCCCTCATTATAACCCTTTCTGTTATAGAACTTCCATGGGCTACAGTACAACTTTGATAATGAGAAAGATCTGGCCTTCAGTTCCTGCTCTGCTGCTTTCTACATGTCTTACCTTCTTCAAATCACTGCCAATCATCACTCTCTATATTCCTGTTTTAACATAGCAATTACATTAGGTAAAGGACTTAAGAGCCTCACACACAGGAGATACTCAATTAATGCTTTACTTAACTAAAACCCATATTTGAGTAAAATTATTTATTATTCTCCAGATATCTCATTCCAACAATGTAACACTTTATGAATATCCAATGGTCATTCTGGGCTGACCATTGGATAAAGTAGGAAAAAAATAACTCAGGCTATTTGTTAACAACTATAAAGAGCACTATGTCTAAACAAATACCTACCAAGTAGTTAAAAACAGTAATGATTGTCAACACTTGTGTTTACTGCATTCCAGGTATTGGGAAAAACCCTTTGCATATGTTATCTCATTGAATCCTCACAATATTGTGCAGTGAGTATTATCCTATATAATAAAAGCCTAATATGCAAATCGTCCCCTCAGGTGGTCATTCAACCAAGAGTTCAACCAGGAGACCAGGAGTTCAACCACTCACTATGACATGCACTGACCACCAATGGGCATCACGAAACATGGTGAGTGTTGGTGATGCGGTACTGGCAGCAGGCGGCAGTGGAAATGCTGCTGGCCCCGATGGGCCCGGATGAGAGCGGGACTGTGGCAGAGTGTTGGAGCAGGTGAGCAGGCGGCGCCTGGCCAAGGTGGGTGCAAGTGGGGGTGCAATTGCCCCACCAATTGCCCCACAGATGGAGACCAGCAGTGGCAGCAGGGGGTGGGGGGGCCACTGCTGGTCGCCATCTGTGGGGCAATTGCACCCCCACTTGCACCCACCTTGGCCAGGCGCCGCCTGCTCACCTGCTCCAACACTCTGCCACAGTGCTGAGCTCCCAGGTGCTGAAGGAGCCAGGTGGGGGGGCCCGGCCCAATTGATTGCACCACAGGTGGGATGGTGGAGCAGGTGAAGGGGCAGCGCCAGCCCAAGGTGGGGTGCCAAGCGGGGCTGCTGGGATGTGAGGCTGGGGCCATGAGCTAGGACCTGATCTCCACAGGCCACCCTGAGGGACACCACCTGTGCACGAATTCATGTTCTGGGCCTCTAGTTTATATATATTATCTCATAGAATAAGAAGACAGAGAGGTTAAGAAACGTGTTGAAGGTGGTAGAGCTGAATTCTAACCAAAAGTTATTTGTTCCATCCTAAGGACATGGAATGAGTGCTGAGCCTAATAAAGATTTCAATTCAACAAGATATTTGCATTTTTGTTACTGCATAAGAGGAGTAGTGGGGTAAAGTGCAGTAGTTCCTAAAAGCAAGTTTGCATCAGAATCACTTGGAAAGCACTTCATAAAAACATTCCTGAACCCTACTCCAGACCCATTAAATCAAAATCTCTGTTGCTGGGGTTCAGCAATTATTATTGCTTGGGGGAATTGTTTTGTTTTCTTTTTTTTATGAAGACCTCAGTTTATGCTAAGGACAATTCACATTTTCGAATGAATTGTGTGTGATGGAAAGAATTCAGTATTTAGAATCAAACAATGAGAGGGCCAAAATCCCAGCTCTGCCTATAATTACCTGGTCGACTTTAAACTATTCTAAGCTTCAGCTTACAAATAGATACAAAGTAAGGTGACCAACTCATTCTGGTTTATCTATTTATCTATGAATTTCCTAATTTAGCATTAATAGTCCCACATTATAGGAACTGCCTCAGTTTCAGGAAGATAAGGATGGTTGGTCACCCTAATACAACAAGAGTGCATCATAGGATTGGCAGGATATAAGGAGCTAACCTTTCACATAGTATGCCCTTATCCCACATCATTTGTTTGAGCTCCAAACACATATATTTAACTGCACTATTGGTCTCTAACCCTAGATACCTTAAAGGCTCCTTAAATTAAACACTGTATACCAAATTATAATATTTCCCCACTCTATCCAAGCAGTTAGAGATGGCCTCTTAGAAAGGGATGATTAAAAATTCTATTTACAAATACTGCATTCAGGGTTATGGAAACCAAAAAGGGATTTTGAAGCACCCAAGAACATTAATAGTGAAATGTTTGCCACTCTTGGGCCTAAAGCAGACAGGAGAAAGTCATAGATGTATTCTTGAAAGAACTATAGCTTAGGCATGAACTAGCCTACAAGAATAGTAGTATTAGGAATAAAGTCACTATCAATCTGTGGACAAAATGGAAGTCCTTGAAGAATGCCCCAACCTTTCTTTCTTTCTGTCTAGTGATCTCCTGCCAGACTTGTCTCACTGACCAAACACAACCTGAAGACAGAGAGCAAGGGAGATGAGTTGATGCAGTCTATAAAGGTCAGCTTCACAGAGTAGAGAACAGGATAAAGAAACATAAAGAGTGAATCAGGAAAGGTAAGTAGAAAATATCTAGCACATCCTCCAAATGCAGACCTCTTCCAGAGTACCCTATCTCAGTCATCAATACTACAAACCATCTAATTGCGTAAGCCATGATTCTGGCACTTACCCTCAACACTTGCTTCTCATACTATTCAATGGGAATTCCCATTAATTTTACTTTCAAAATCACTCTTAAATCAATCCATTTTTCTCCATCTCTAACAGTACTTTTGCCAAACCTACCATCATATCTTGCCTTGATGACTCTGTGAGCCACTAGCTAATCTGCTTGCTCCTGCTTTGGAATCCTTCCAACTCCAGGGAATGAGGATTGGTGAGCAGTAAGACTGAAGAGGTGGGTCTTGAGGTGATTTGTATTTATTTACAAAGGGTTGTTGCAGTAATCCTGAAGAAATGATAAATTCCTAACTTAAAGTAATGGCAATAGAAATGGAGGGACTGGAAATATTGCATTGGGCTTGGTTGCTGATGACTAAATAGATGTTCAGGGTGAGAAAGGAGAGGCCCTGGATTTCTGATATGAGCAGCTGGGTAAATGAGAGAGACTGTTACTGAGACAGAGAATTGAGAAGAAGTATACATTTGGGAAAGAACACTTGCAAAGGACATTGATCCAAAGTGCAAATCATGGGCTGTACTTTATCTGATTAGGTACATTTTCTGTGACCTTAGAGTAAATCCTATAGATTAGCCAAATTGGTCTGGAATTAGCTAAAGGAAACACTTTCAAGTAATAGCTCATGTTTTGACAGTAATTATTAAATTAATGATAATTTTAACCTCAATAACTGTTAGAAATAAATTACAGCCAAAAATTGCAGTTACCTGCTTCGTCTCTTACCACAGCTACCACTACCATCCACAGTTTTCTGGCTTCCCAATTTGAATTCAGATCCTCAAAAAATCTTACTTTCTTTTACCTCTGGGCTTTTCCTTGCATAAGCCTTTTATTTTCCACAGAATAGCACTGTTCTTGGCCTGATTCCCTCTTCAACTTCTAATACCCAGCCTAGATATTGTTTCCCACAGGAAGTCTTGTCAGACCCCCAAGTAGTTAAATTAGCTGCCAACCCCTTTGTTCCATTGCACTCTATGTTTACCACTACCAATCTTAGCACTAATCACATTGTTTTGTAATTGTCTACTTATTTGTCTTTCTCATTATGGTCTAAGGCTCTTGAGGGAATGACAATACCATGTTCATGATCATATTCACAGCACCTAGCCTAGTATCTGATATATGGTAGTAGTTAAATACATGTTTATTAAATGTAGGCCCATTGTTGGTTTGGAATTTACTTAAACACTACAACAAGGAGATAGTTCAGACTCCAGAAAGTGCTTTTCCTCTCCTTTTCTCACCGGTCCTTTGTAGCAACTGTGCTCACCATCTCCAGGGGCCCAACTTGCTGGAGTTTCCAGGTTAAATCTAAACCTTAGTGTGCTAAATCTACAGTGTTGCAGGATTCAGAATATAAAGAAATCTATCATTTGGCAGCTAGTCTAATTTGTGCATGTACTGTGTACATTTTTCTATATGCCCTTGGGAAGGAGGAAGAAGAAGAAGATCAACTATTTAATGAACATTTATTATGTACTGGCACAATTGAAGCAGTCTGAGTACATTACATCGTATAATCCTCACAACCACCCTACAAAGTAGACATTTTTGCTATACCTATACTACATATGAGGAAACTAAGGCTGAGAGACTTGAAGTAACTTACTCCATATCATTCCATAAATAAAAAGCAGAAGCAGAATTTAAATCCACCTCTATCTGACTTCAGATTCTGCATTCTTCCCTCTATGACAGAGGCTATCAAGTCTTTTCCATAAAGGGCCAGATAGTATTTCTGGGTTTATTATGGGTTATATGGTCTTTGTCACAACTACTTAACTAGGCCATTGTAGCACAAAAGCAGCCACATACAATACATTAATGAATGGGCATGGCTTTATTCCAACATAACTTTATTTACAAAAACAGGTGGTTGACCAGATCTGACCCTTGGACAATAATGTGCTGACACCTGCTATATGATAATGTTTCTCAGCTCTGGCTACACAAAAAGATCACATCTGCTTTAAAAATTCAGATGTACAGATCACAACCCAGAGAAGTTGATCCTATAAAGAAAGGCTTTTGAGACAAACAGACCTGAATTTGACCTTGAAAGTTGCTTGACTATTTTTAACCTAGATATGGAAATTGAGGTCCAAAGACCTTAAGTAAATTGGTCAAGGCTACAGCTATCAAGTGAAAGGGACAATGGGCACCTACATCTTCTGCCTGCCTCAAATTCATGTTCTGTTCTCACAGCGCCAGGCAGCACATCAGCTGTGAAAGGTTTGTTGTTTTATGTTGGGAAGACTGATCACTAATATGCCTCTAACCAGTTAGAAAAAAAACTCCATTCTATTTCGGCCCCTTTTTGTTTGTAGAGGAAAGAATTATATATATATATATATATATATATATATATATATATATATATATATATATATATATTTCAGAGGGGAAGGGAGAGGGAGAGAGAGATAGAAACATCAATGATGAGAGAGAATCACCAATCAGCCACCTCCTGCATGCCCCCCACTGGGGACTGAGCCTGCAACCCGGGCATGTGCCCTGACCGGGAATCGAACCGTGACCTCCTGGTTCATAGGTCAACACTCAACCACTGAACTATACTGGCCAGGCGGGAAGAATTTTTTAAATGGAAGGAAATTATTGCTATTAAGAAAAATGATGTCATTTCAGTGGTATATTTTATGTTGTTAACTGTGGAAGTGGAGTTATTGGGGAATTTCTTGAGGCCTGTATAGGAGGATGGGGTTTCGTGGAAAGCTTTATTGATGATGTAAAATTAAGGCAGTTCCCACCAAGGCCCCATCTCTGTCCATCTTGCCATGGAAGAAGTCCAATCTTGTCTTCAGCAGGGTTAGAATTAAGGCCACTGCCCAAAATTTCTGTTACATTTTAAAGTCTATTCCAGCATCTGGCTAGCTTAGTTTGCATTCCCAGCTATAGTCCACTGCATGTGGGGTTCATATAGCCATAGGCCATGTGGCAGCTTAGGGCCACATGACAATTTAGTGCACAGGTGAGTGTGGTTCACAGAGCAAGAGAGCATAAGAGGAAGCAAGAGAGAGAAAACACTTTGGGAATTTTACCTTTCCAAGATTTTGTGCGCTTGCAGTGGTTTCAACCTTCTAGCCAATGATCTTTTTCCCAGGCTACACTGACAGAGAAGCACCTTTCCCACATCACCCAGGCTTCACTGCATATGTGCCCATCCCCCCCTTGGTCCAATCCCTTCCTCCAATGATCTTCAGGGAATGGACCACTGGTTCCCTGGGGAGTGTGAAGCTGTAGCTTCCTGGGGAAGCTGCCCAGGTGACCATGCTTATAATGTCTAGCCTCTCCTTTACTCACATCCTATTATTAATATTAACTAGCTAATTAAACTATAAAAAGTAACATGTCAAATATTGCATTATTCTATGAGACAAACTTACTATACCCAATCAACATTTTATTTTAAAATGCTGGAACTTTAGAATTTTTAAGCAATGAATCTTGCTCAGAAAACTAAAAACCAGAGTAATAACAGATTTTTCTAGAATTAATATATCATTCCCTCTCAAATAGAAAAACATTTATTTTCATACAAAACTAGTGGCAGTAGGTGATAAAGATGATTATGTTTGATGTAAAATTATACTGAAGACCTCTGGGTCAGTAAATCTGTAAGAATACCACAAGTCATGGAATATAAGTATAGATAGCTATGGATGCAAAACTGTTATTAAAAAATCACTTTAGTGCTCTATTTAAAAGTTGGAGACTACTCATCAGATTTAAACTAACAGGGAGGAAAACCTGACAGTCTGAGACATCCTAAAATCTACAATAGTTGTATATCTGTCTAGGGGGACAAAATTTATCTTAAAAAAAAAATCTGGCCGAAACCGGTTTGGCTCAGTGGATAGAGCGTCGGCCTGCGGACTGAAGGGTCCTGGGTTCGATTCCGGTCAAGGGCATGTACCTTGGTTGCAGGCACATCCCCAGTGGGAGGTGTGCAGGAGGCAGCTGATCGATGTTTCTCTCTCATCGATGTTTCCAGCTCTCTATCCCTCTCCCTTCCTCCCTGTAAAATATCAATAAAATATATTTAAAAAAAAAAAATCTGCCCTGGCTGGTGTGGCTCAGTTGGTTGGACATGATGCCATGCTCCCAAAGGTAGCTAGTTCATTTCCAGGGTTGAGGCCTCAGTCTCTGGAACCAGGCATGCAAGAGGCAGCTAATTGATGTTTCCCTCTCACATCAATGTCTCTCTCTCTCTTCCTCTCCCTTCTGCTTTCTCTAAAAATAATTTTTAAAAATATTTTAAAATATTACAATTTTCCAGTATTCTTATATACCCCAAATTCCACCTGAAATTAAATATAGACAAGCTGAAAATTGTTCTTGTATAACACTTCAGCTTATGCAAAAATAGAAAATATTATGACTAACACTGATTTACAAAAATCAGTATCATCCAAAATTTAACCAAGAATGTTATGTTAACATACAAATATGTTCACTTTCTTTCCAGTTTCTATAATGATTTTAAACCATTTCTTATCTTTAAGAGCTGAATTATTTTTATTAAATGGAAGTGCTTTGGAGTAATTTGGAAACTGTTTGTTAGATGGGTCATTTTGATGTATTGAATGATGAGCACACAAAGCTAAACACTGTTTATTTTAACAGAGAAGGAAAAAAATCTGAAAATAGAATTACCAATCACAAAAATAACATAAAAGTTTGCTTATTCTTCAAAGCTGTAAGTAACAAGCTGAGGGCATTACACACCCTTGGCAGCTCAAAACACCCCTACCTGTTACAGCTCCTAGAAAACAATAGGTTATTTGCCTAGTTCTTCTGAGTATCTAGTGCTATCAAACCAATGATTAGAGAGAGCAGGGAAGTTGGCACACTTGCAGAATAAATCACACCTATGGGCAGTCAGAAGCCTTTTAAACCCTTGCTCTGATAATTGATCAAATGTGTCTGGAGTAAAGGAAAGCAGATATAAAACTACCAAATATTCAGGCTAGTGAAATGTTTCCTTCACTTATTCACATTTACAATATTCACCTCCTATTTTGTAAGTACCAGTACCACAAGTGAATATCATTTTATTCAATAAGTGGGTTACTGAAAATGAATACGAAATGAATACATTTTCACCTGCTAAATCCTATTTTAAATGTGCAAGGCAAGTTGACTGTTTAAGGAACCCTAGAGAAACCTTCTCTAAGAAGAATAGGTCTGAAGCCTACCAACCTATGAACCAAGAGGTCATGATTTGATTCCCGGTCAGGGCACATGCCCAGGGTTGCGGTCTCGATCCCTAGTGTGGGGTGTGCAGAAATCAGTGATTCTCTCTCATCATTGATGTTTCTATCTCTCTCTCCCTTTCCCTTCTTCTCTGAAATCAATAAAAACATATTTTTTAAAAAATAATAAAAGGTTGGGGGGTGGGGGAGGCTGGGGGGAGGTCAATGGGGGGAAAAGGAGACATATGTACTACTATTTGTAGTATTTTAAACAATAATTTTAAAAAAAAGGTTTGTCAATGAAACAACTATACATCCTTTGACTTGGTGATTCTTAACCTTTCTGGGTCAGAGGACCACTGTGAGAATTATAAAGAATGTTTTGTTACATCTTACAAGAAAAATTAAAAACAAAAACAAACAAACAAACAAAAAACAGGACAGATGAGCAAACATTTGCATACAATTCTAGGAAGTTCAAAGACCCCCTCTCCAAAGTCTCATGTTTTAGAAAAAATTTCTGCTCTAACTCATCACTTCTGAAAGATTTTAAAAATTAATGCACTAAATGTGAAGCAAAGGTAACATCCCATTACATCTACTATCAGGTTGAAAGTAATTTTGAACCTGTTGCTTTGGCTATACCAATTGATTGAATAATTATTTATTTATTTATTCAACAAATGTTTTTTTAGCACCTACCATAAACCAGGCTATATTTATATATTGAAATGCAATTCAAGCTGCCTACAGTGTAGGTGCCAAAGTGAAAAACATTTAAGAGGCAATACCAGAATTACATTTAATCTATGGTTCTCAAACTTGGCTATATATATTAAAATCATCTGGGGCACTTTAAAAACTCTCCATGACTCAGCCACATTGCTGTAATGTCACCTCCCTTCTCTTACACTTTCTTTAGATAGTTTTACATTCCAAAATACATTGTGAATACTGTTTGCATATGTGTATGGGGTGGTGTATGAGCAGAGGAGAGGAAAGGGTCTGAGATGCACATTGGAATACAGATAGATTGTAGAGGTGGGCCAGTACATAAAGGGACTGGAAATGATTCATGAACAGGACAATTCAGTGTAAAAAGGGTCTCAGAGCCAGAGCTGACTATAAGAACCTAAGGCAACTTAGGGGAAATGTCAAAGGCTTCTAGAAGCCACTGAATTCTCACAGAGTGCATATCTTAAAGGTTAGGGCGATTCCAAGAGGCAGCTGTATCACACTTACTTTGAAATATCACTGTGCTATCAGTAAGAGATGTGATTAGAGAATACTTTTCACCCACTTTTGTTATCGGTGGGGTGGCCTCTATGTCCCAATCTCTTACTGGTAGAAGTGGAGTCCTTGCAATGTAGCTAGAAAAAGAATTTCCTGAGCCTTGCATGGGAGGATGAGTGATCTATAATTCCATAGAATTAAACCCTTGGGTTTCCAATGTCCCATTTCCCTCTGTCCTGCCATGGAAAAAGTCCAATCTTATCTTTAGCAGGGCTAAGATCAAGGCCACTGCCCAGAGTCTTGCTCTATATTAAAGCACAGTCCAGTCCAATGTCTGGCTAGCTTACCTTGTGTTCCCTGATGCAGTCTATCGTGTGTGGGGTCCAAATGCCCATGGGCCATGTGGCTGCTTAAAGCCACATACCAGACTAGCCCAGGGGGGGCAAGTGTGGGTCATAGAGCAAAAGCACAAGAGCAGGACAGTGGAGGCATTTTGGACCCTGAAGCTGTGTGAGTGCCTGGTACCTGAGAGTTCTGCTATAAGAAAATGACATGAAATGATCTCAGGTCTACTCAGGATTATTAAAGGTACAGTCCAAGAAACATTTTTATTTTTGTTCATTCTTTTCCAAATCACATTAAAATACGCCCTTTTGCATTTAAGTGCTTTTGTAAGACTTCTATACTTAATTTAAAATGTCTGGTTATTGAGAGGACAAAATGGTGGCCGAATAGATGGACATGTCCTGAGCCTTGTCCCAGAGCAGATAGAATGAGCAGCTGAAACTAATAATATCCATCCCAAATCAGCGAAGGAGACTCAGCTGGTGAGACAATTTGTAGCTGGGAAGGGCAGAGAACCCCTGGAGAAAGCCCAGGGCACTGTGATCACACAAGCAGCAGACACTTGAGCAGCCCCACAAGCAGCCCACCCCAGGCCGAAGAGCAGCAGCCTCACGTGGCCTGGCCCTGTCCAAGGAGCAGCAACTGTGTAAGCAGCCTGCTCCCCTGTCTGAGGAACAGCAACCACACGAGCAGCATGCCCCCATCCGAGGAGCAGCAACTGTGTGCAGCCTGCACCCTGCACCTGTCCTAGGAGCAGCATCTGCCTGAGCAACCTGCCCCCGTACGAGGAGCAGCAGTTGTGTGAGCAGCCCACCCCTCTCTGAGGAGCAGCAGCCGCCCAAGCAGCAGTCCCCGGTCTGAGGAGGAGCAAGCACACGAGCAGACCGCCCACATCCAAGGAGCGGCAGCCCTGCACAACCCGCACCGGTCCAAGGAGCAGCAGCCGCACATGCAGCTCACTCCCATCCAAGGAGCAGCAGCCATGCAAGCAGCCTGTCCCCTGTCTGAGGAGCGGCAACCCTGCGAGCAACCTGCTCCTGTCCAAGGAACAGTAGCCTCATGAGAAGCTTGCCCCAATCCGAGGAGCAGCAGCCACGCACAGCCAGCCCCCATTCAAGGAGCAGCAGCCATGTGAACAGTCTGCCCCCTCCAAGGAGCAACAGCCACGCAAGCAGCCCACCCCCATCTGAGGAGCAGCAGCCACGCACAGCCCACTCCATCTGAGGAGCAGCAACCTCGTGATTGGACAACCTCATCTGAGGAGCAGCAACTATGCGAGCAGCCTCCCCCCCACCAGCCAGAAGAGCCAACACTGCTGTGAACAGCACCCATCAGAGCGGCCACTGTCAACAAGGGGCAGCCACAGCCTGAGGAACCACTGCCACCCAAGGAGCAGCCTGTGCATGACCCAACATCTAGGTCCTTAGGTGAGATAAAAAATGGGTAGACAAAGAAACCGCAAAAGGAAAGAAAAGGAGGAATAGCCACAAAAGCAGCTAAGTGAAACAGAGGCATGCAATATGTCAGAAAAAGAATTCAGAATAAGGGCCATACAGTTCATAAACCAGATGGATGAAAAAAATCAACAACTTATGTAAGAATCAAGAAGAAATAAAGAGTGATATAGCTGCAATAAAAAACACCATGGAAGATTTCAACAGTAGACTAGGAGAAGCAGAGGACCGAATTAGTGAATTAGAAGACAGGGAAGCAAAACACACCCAAACTGAATTGCAATTGGAGAAAAAATTAAAAGACAGGAGGAGAGCCTAAGGGAGATATGGGACAACATGAAATAAAGAAACATATGAATAATAGGGGTGTCAGAACAATAGGAAGAGGAACAAGGGTTAGAAAACCTATTTGAAGAAATAATGTCAGAAAATTTCCCTGATGTGGGGAAGAAAAAAGTCACACAAGCACAGAGATTCCAAAACAAGATGAACTTAAAAGACCCACACCAAGATACATCATAATTACGATGGCAAATGTTCAGGACAAAGAGAGAATCTTAAAGGCTGCAAGAGAGAGACAGAAAGTTATGTACAAGGGATCTTCCATTAGACTATCAAATGATTTCTCAACAGAAATACATCAGACAAAAAAAAATGGAAGAAAATTTACAAAGTGGTGCAAAGCAAGGGACTGAATCCAAGAATACCCTATCCAGCAAGGCTATCATTCAAAATTGAAGGGGAAATAAGGAGCTTCAGAGACAAAAAAAAAAAAAAAAAAAAAAAAAAACTAAGGGAGTTTATCACTACAAAGCCAGCAATGCAAGAAATGCTAAAGGTACTGGTGTGAAAAAGAAGAAATAAAAAGGTAAGAAGGAACACAGGCACAAAAAATAAAAATGGCTACAAACAAGTACCTATTAATAATAACTTTAAATTTAAATGGAATAAATGCTCCAATCAAAAGACATCGAGTGGCTGAATGGATAACAAAACATGACCCATATATATGCTGCCTACAAGAGACCCACTTCAGAACAAGGGATTCACACTGACTGGAAGTGAAAGGATAGAAAAAAATCTTTCAGGCAAATAGAAATGAAAAAAAAAGCTGGAGTAGCAATACTTATATCTGACAAAACAGACCTCAAAGTGAAGGCTATAACAAGGGAAAAGGAAGGCCACTTCATAATACTAAAGGGATCAATACAACTAGAGGATATAACCCTAATAAACATATATGCACCCAATGTAGGAGCACCCAAATACATAAAAAAACTCCTCGAAGTTCTCAAGGGAGAGATCAACAACAATACAATCATAATAGGGGACTTTAATACACCACTGACATCACTGGATAAATCCTCTAGATAAAAATATCAGCAAAGAAACAGCAATCCTAAATGACTCACTAGATCAGATGGACTTAATTGACATCTTCAGAACATTTCACCCCAAAGCCATGGAATATACGTTCTTCTCAAGTGCACATGGGACATTTTCAAAAATAGACCACAAGCAAAGTCTCCCCAAATTCAAGAAGATTGAAATCGTATCAAGAATCTTCTCAGACCACAATGGCATAATATTAGAAATAAACAACAATAAAAACATTCCAAAAAATTCAAACACTTGGAAGCTGAATAGCATGTTTTAAACAATGATTGGGTTACCAAAGAGATCAAAGAAGAAATTAAAAACATCCTGGAAACTAATGACAATAAAAACACACCAATCCAAAAATCTATGGGACACAATGAAAGCAGTCCTGAGAGGGAGGTTTATAGCTCTACAGGCCTACCTCAAAAAAAAAAAAAAAAAAAAAACAAGAAAAAATGGTAGGAAATCATCTGACTCTACAACTTAAAGAACTTTCTAGTTCTTTAATAAAACAAGAAAAGCCCAGAGTGAGCAGAAGGAAGGAGATAATAAAGATCAGAGCAGAAATAAATGACATAGAGACAAAAAAATACAAAAGATCAATAAAACCAAGAGCTGGTTCTTTGAAAGGATAAACAAGATTGATGTATCTCTAGCCAGGCTCACCAAGAAGCAATGAGAGAGGACCCAATAAACAAAATCAGAAATGAAAGAGGCAAAATAACAACAGACTCCACAGAAATACAAAGCAATACTATGAACAACTCTATTCCAACAAACTAGACAACATGGAGGAAATGGACACGTTCCTAGAAAAATACAACCTTCAAAAACTGAGTCAGGAAGAATGTAAAAATCTCAATAGGCCAATAACTATGGAAGAAATTGTCGAAAGCCCGGGGCCAGATGTCTTCACAGGGGAGTTTTACCAGCCATTCAAGGAAGAACTAAAACTTATCCTCCTCAGACTAATCCAAAAATTCAAGAGGAAGGAACACTTCCAAGCTCATTCTATGAAGCCAGCATCACCCTTATGCCAAAACCAGATAAAAACAACACAATGAAAGAGAATTACAGGCTAATATCCCTCATGAATATAGATGCCAAAATCCTCAACTAAATCGGATCCAGCAGTACAACAAAAAAGATCATACACCATGACCAAGTAGGATTTATCCTGGGGATGCAAGGATGGTACAATATCCACAAAACAATAAACATGATACATCACATAAACAAATTGAGAGATAAAAATCACATAGTCATATCAATTGATGCAGAAAAAGTATTTGACAAAATCCAACACCCTTTCTTGATAAAAACTCTCAGCAAGGTGGGACTAGAAGGATCATACCTCAACATAATAAAAGCCATATATGACAAACCCACAGCCAACATCATACTCGATGGGGAAAAACTAAAACCATTTCCCCTAAGAACAGGAACAAGACAGGGATGCCCACTCTCCCCACTCCTGTTCCACATAGTACTGGAAGTACTAACCACTGTGATTAGACAAGAAAAGGAAATAAAAAGGCATCCAAATTGGAAAAGAAGAAATAAAACTGTCCTTATTCGCAGATGACATGATACTGTATATAGAAAACACTAAAGACTCCATCAAAAAATTATTACACTTAATAAATGAATTCGGCAATATAGCAGGATACAAAATTAATGCCAAGAAATTTATAGCATTTCTATACACTAACAGTGAACTTACAGAAAGAGAGACTAAAAAAGCAATTTCATTTACCATTGCACCAAAAAAATTAAGATACCTAGGAATAAAATTAGCTAAGGAGGTAAAAGACCTGTACACGGAAAACTACTGGACACTGGAAAAAGAGATAGAGAAAGATATAAACAGATGGAAGAATATACCGTGTTCATGGATTGGTAGAGTCAACATCATTAAAATTTCCATGCTACCCAAAGCAATCTATAGATTCAATGCATTCACCATTAAGATACTAATGGCATATTTCACAGAACTAGAACGAACTTTCCAAAAATTCATCTGGAATAAAAAAAAGACCCCAAATACCTGCAGCAATCCTGAGAAAGAAGAACAAAGTAGGTGTGAGCTCAATACCAGATATCAAGCTGTATTACAAAGCCACTGTTTTCAAAACAGCCTGTTACTGGCACAAGAACAAACATATAGATCAATGGAATAGATTAGAGAACCCAGAAATAGACCCAAACCACTATGCTAAATTAATATTTGACAAAAGTGGCATGAACATTCAATGGAGTCAAGACAGTCTCTTCAATAAATGGTGTTGGGAAAATTGGACAGATACATGCAAAAAAAATGAAACTAGACCACCAACTTACACCATACACAAAAATAAACTCAAAATGGATAAAGGACTTAAACATAAGACAGGAAGCCATGAAAATACTAGAGGAATCCACAGGCAGCAAAATCTCAGACAAATGCCGAAGCAGTTTCTTCACTGATACCACTCCTAGGGCAATGGATACTAAAGAGAAAATAAACAAATAGGACTACATCAAAATAAAAAGCTTTTGCACAGCAAAAGAAACCATTAACAAAAAAAAAAAAGAAAGCCCACTGCAAGAGAGAACATATTTGCCAATGTTATCACCAATGAGGGTTTAATCTCCAACATTTACAGGGAACTCATACAACTTAACAAAAGGAAGATAAACAACCCAATCAAAAAATGGGCAACAGACCTAAATAGATACTTTTCAAAAGAAGACAGAAGGAAGGCCAAGAGACATGTGAAAACATGCTCAAAGTCACTAATTATGCAGGATCTGCAAATCAAAAGGACAACGTGGTACCATCTCACACCTGTTAAAATGGCTAGCATCAACAAATCACCAAATGACAAGTGTTGGCGAGGATGCGGAGAAAAAGGAACCCTCATGCACTGCTGGTGGGAATGCTGACTGGTGCAGCCACTGTGGAGAACAGTATGGAGTTTCCTCAAAAAACTAAAAATGAAACTCCCATTTGACCCAGTGATCCCACTTCTAGGAATATATCCCAAGAAACTAGAAACACCAATCAGAAAGGATATATGCACCCCTATGTTCATAGCAGCACTATTTACTGTAGCTAAGATTTGGAAACAGCCTAAGTGCCCATCAGCAGATGAGTGGTTTAAAAAACAGTGGTACATCTACATAATGGAATACTACGCTGCAGTAGAAAAGGAGTTCTTACCATTTGCAATAACATGGATGGAGATGGAGAGCATTATGCTAATGAAATAAGCCAGTCAGAGAAAGATAAATATCACATGATCTCACTCATTTGTGGAATATAATGAACAACATAAACTGATGAACAAAAATAGATCCAGAGCCGAAACCGGTTTGGCTCAGTGGATAGAGCGTCGGCCTGTGGACTGAAGGGTCCTGGGTTCGATTCCGGTCAAGGGCATGTACCTTGGCTGCGGGCACATCCCCAGTGGGGGGTGTGCAGGAGGCAGCTAATCGACGTTTCTCTCTCATCGATGTTTCTAGCTTTCTATCCCTCTCCCTTCCTCTCTGCAAAAATATCAATAAAATATATTTTTAAAAAATAGATCCAGAGACAGAGAAACATCAATCAGAACATCAAACCTCAGGGAAGGTAGGGGAGGGTGGGGGTATGGGGGAGAAATCAACCAAAGGACTTATATGAATGCATATAAGCCTAATCAATGGACACAGACAACAGGGGGGTGGGGGCATTAATGGGAGGTGGAGGTAATGGGGGAATAAGGACACATATGTAATACCTTAATCAATAAAGAAATTTTAAAAAAAGCACAAGAGCAAAATGAGAGCGAGAACTCTTTGTCTGGAGGATTTTACCTTTTTAAGATTTTGTGCACTTGCAGTGGCTTTACACTATTAGCCAGTTATCTTTTTCCCAGGTTAGACTGACAGGCAAGCACTTTCCCCACATCACCGGTCTTCACTACACATAGACCCATCTCCCCTTTGTTTGATTCCTTCCCCCAGTATCTTCAGGGAATGGACCCGTGGTTCCCTGGGGAGTATGAAGTTGCAGTGTCCTGGTGAAGCTTCCCAGATGACCATGCTTATAGAATCTGGCCTCCACTTTGCTTTCTTCTTATTATTAATATTAATAACTAGCTAATTATGATAACACTTTGAGTACAAGTGAAATCAAAGAAATAAATGGCTGCACATTTGAGGCAATCCCCCTAGAATTTTAACATTCATCTTGAAGGAGCAAGTTTTGCCATATTGATTTTTTTTCCTTCTTTCTTTCCTTTCTCTCCCTCTCTCCCCCACTTCCTTCCTTTAACCGCTATATTAATTGTATTTAAGATGAGGAATGCTTCCCTTATCCAACCTAGATTGGTCAACGATAAACCTTGCAACTAGGCAAGAACTCTACAATTCTATAAGTACGTTATAAAGTAAACTGAATTCAACAACAGCTTTTTGGCTTTGAATGTAATCTGTACTAGGAAGTTGTTTTCACCTGATTACAAGAATGACTCAAAAGGAAACAAGTAATTCACGGACCTTCCTGGATAGAAACTAATGATTGGCACATCTCAGAGACACTGTGGATTCAGTTCCAGGTCACCATGATAAAGTGAGTCATAATATTTTTGCTGATGGAGGAAACTTGCCTTCAATTTGTAAAAAACACAACTTCTGTACAGCACAATAAAGCAAAGTGCAATAAAACAAGTAGTTTCCTATAGTTCTAAGTTTAGTATTAAGAATTACTCACAAACTTTAAGAATACAACCCCAAATGATTTGAAGGCTGAAAACAGATAGTAGTATAACAACCTTTTAATAAACACTATTTCAGTGGTACCCAACATCACCAAAAACCATAAATTTCATAATTTATATTTGCTTATTAAATTATTTATATTCTACGTGAGAGTTCTCAACCTTAGCACTACTGACTTTTTTCATCAGAAAATCATTTCTCATGAGGATGCTGTCCTGTGCATCATAGGGTATTTCACAGAGCAACTGATCTCTACCCACCAGATGCCAGTAGTTTCCCTCCTATAAGTTATAACAAACACAAATATCTCCAGGCATTGTCAATTGTCCCTGGGGGGCAAAATTGCCTCCAGTATTTCATAAAGAATTCAAAATAAGTTATAAAAATGCATACAATGATATAAAAATAAAATATAAATAAGAATCAAGCATCACTGCCAAACTGTATATCCCAAACCAGTGGAAGATGAGAGGAAGAGAGGTATAAAGATAATAAGGACTAAAAAGTCTAAGGTTGTTGAGCCTCAAATATTTTCTCTGAGCTTTTGGGTAACTGAATGAGACAGGGAAGGGGATGAGACAGACAGAATCAGAAATGAAGTTAGAAACATAAAGAAACTGACTTAACATGCATAAATTGAACTTTTTTATATATCCTGCAAATATGTGTCATCATAAACATACATAACACATACACACACACCCCTTCTGCAGCTCAGTAATAACCCCATCATCTACATCTATCCAAATAATTTAAAAGTATAAAAACTAAGGAGTATCCTGGTTCCTTTCCTTCTCTTACCCACCCACCCCATATTGAAACTACTATTAAAAAATCTTGTCAATTATAAAACAAAAATATATCTGAAATCCACAGGTCTCAACCTTTCACAGGTGAAAAACCTCAGTCACTACTGCTTTTCTTTCATCCACCAAAGCTCATGCAAAATGTTGCTTATGGTGAAAACTAAGTAAAAACATAAACGGAAGGGAATTCTGTAAAAAGTAGTTCAAAATTGAAGAAAAACATTTTATTTGGTTTTCATAAGTTCAATGACAGCACTGTGTCCCCAATGAAAGAATGAGAAATATCAATGTATATTTTGTTTTTATATCAGTTTTCTTGAGAGTGAAAAATTGAGTAGTTGATTGTGCACTTTGATATTTTGGAGCTTATAGCTACAGAAAAGGTATACTGCAAAAAAACTTAAAAATGAAAATCAGTTAATTAACTAATTGTCAAATTATACCTTACAAAAATGAGAAGCCACAATATGAAGGACATTTGGATTACTCTTTTTAAAAATATATTTTTATTTATTTAAGAGAGGAAGAGAGAGATAGAAACATCAATGATGAGAGAGAATCATTGATTGGCTGCCTCCTGCATGCCACCACTTGGGAATCAAGCCTGCAACCCAGGCATGTGCCCTTGACTGGAATCAAACCCAGGAACCATAGGTCCGCAGGCCGATGCTCTTTCCATTGAGCCAAACCAGCTAAGGTTGGATTACTCTTTATAAAGACTATGGCATGGCTGCTCAGCCCCAATTTCCCTCCTATATCTCTTGGACCCAAACTACAATTTCCCATGTCTCCCATTGACCCTTACAAGTGGTGATCTGGTAGCTCCATGAATATTGTAGGTCTTGACATAAACTATGGCATAACTGCCTCACATAGTACAGCAGAGTCAATTACTTCTCCCATCACCAATTGAGACTAAAGGAAATAGTCATTCCAAGCACCATGTGTCACACACTTCAGTTTACCTGTAAACATGTTGTCTTTAAAAAACAAAGATCAGAGAAAGAAATGGGCTACCACTGTGCACTATACAAGCATCTCACACACTACTATATGGGACCAAATCATAAAATGGAAATAAGTTACAGATCTTCCAAATCCACCGTGATATATTTTAATGCAAATATTAATCTTAATCCTTTATTAAAAATTAAATACCTAGGAAAATGCAAAATCAGAGTGGGTTCCAGGAGTACAGGAGTAAACAGGGACTCTCACAGGCAAACTGAAACTTATAAGTACTGTACATTTAGTAACTATGACTCACTTTCAGTCGTATGTCTGTCTCAAAGCTTCTCAACCTCTCCTGCTAGCCAAAGGTGGCCAGCCTTTAAAATGACCTAAAATAATTCTAATTTCCTGGTATTCACACTATTTTGTAATCTCCTCTCACACTGAATAGGGCTGACTTGTGTAAACAATAGGGAATTGCAGAAGTGATTGTTATTTCTAAGAGTCATAAAAGACAATGTGTCATCCTCCCTGTTCTCTCTGTTAGATTACTTGCTTTTTACAAAACCAGCTGCCATGTTGTGAAGACACTCAAGGAGCTCTCTGAATTGGTTCATATGGGGAAAAAAAATGCCACCTTCCAATAACCAACAATGAATTGAGGCTTCCAACCCACTGTCAAGTGAGTGAACCATCTTAGAAGTGAATCCTTTAGCCTCAGCCAAGCCTTCAAATGGCTACATCCCCAGCTAACATCTGGACTGCAACCTCATGTAAGATCTTGAAGTAGAACCACCTACCTAAGCCACTTCTAAATCTCTGACCCACAAAAACTGTGAAAACAAATTTTTATTGTATTTAAGACACTAAGTTTGAGGATTACTTGTTATATAGTAATCAATTACTAATAGTCTACTCCAGGGATGGGAACATTTAGGGGAATTAGAAGAAGAGGAGTAAGTCTTGCATTGGTTGTTTTATTTAGAAATCCAACCTTTAGGGCACCATTTCATAATATGTGTCCACATGCTGGCTTTCTTGTGGGGCTCATTAGTCATTCTTCAGAGCACTGGCCACTGACTTCTATAATGAATTCTTTCACTTAAATAATGAGTTCTCTAGATGGCTTCTTCCAACAACCTCTTAAGCTCCTGCTTCTGGCAGTATACCCACAGCTTCTTCTGTTTGGGTCCTTTCACTCTTGATTTTATAAAGCTTTTTTGAAAACACTGTCCCTTGTTAACATCAGAGGATATAACAAAGCTATTGTTCCTAAAAATAATCTAATTCATATTCTTCACAAGACTAGGGAGGAAAATGACTAGTGAACTAGATCAAACATTAGGAATAAGGCAAAGTTAGAAATCACAATTGCAAAATGAGAAACGACAGTGGAGAAAATGAATACGATTCACTCTGGAGAAACCATATGATGAAGTGCTTGGGAACATGGACTCTAGGGCTGAAATTTACTATCTGTATAAACTTGTACAAATTATTTAAATTCTCAGAGCATGAGTTATCTTATTTGTCAAAACAGAAATGATAAACTTCACTCATGGGATGGTTGGGAGAATTAAATGAAATAGTGCATACAGAATACAACACATAATCAATATGTACTAAATGCAACTTATATCAGTGAAAAGTAACCAACGACATGAGAAATTTAATCAAATTCTTCCAGATCACAAAAGCAAGAGATAAAAACATAAAAATTCTATGATAAATGCATGGTCAATATGAAAGAAGTATTCCAGAGATGCAACCTATAGATAATTGATGTTCTTGAAATAGACAATAAAGCGAAGAGGTTAGAGTTAATAAGCAAAGACATGATAGAAAGCTTTCCATCTATAGACAAACACCTTTTTCCTGAAAATTCAAAGTGCTAAAATGTATTCAGGAAAATGAGTAAAATTAATTATACACCTACACTTATCTTAGTGTATTATTTTATTTTGGTGGAATTTCTAGATTTTAAATATAAAGAAAGAAACCCATAAATATCCATTAAAATAATACAAAAAAGTAAGAAGTAGAAGAAAAGCTACCCTACAAAAGATTCAAAGTTAGGCTGACACCAAGCCCCTCTGCAACACTAAAACCCTGGAAGATATGGGAGCAAAATCTATGGCAGTTTTACTCAAAGATTGTTCATGTGTGAAAAAATTTAGGAGCTTGCTATCACTCAGGGATTATGCCAAACTGGTACTCTTCATGAATAAAATATTTCAAGGTCCTTTTGAATTTAACTATTAAAAATATATGCTAGAAAAGAAGAAAAACAAATATCAAAAACTTAACAATTAAAAATCAAGGCAATCTTGGGAAAATTTGAACTCTAAATATATACTTTAAATAATTATTTTTAGTCTAATTACTAAATTAATTTTTGTTTAATTAGAAAAAGTGAGACTGTAAAAAAGAAACAATCAAATTTAAAAGTAAATGTTGACAATGGATTCCACAACCCAGATTGCATTTGCAAAGACTTATAAAGGAAGAAACAAAAGCAATAAATTTTACATTTCATAAGAAGAATGAAAATTAAAGGAGTTATTTCAGATTTAAAAAGTAACATCATTCTTAATAGTGAAATAATAGTTCTACTCCTTAAAATCAGACAGAAGACAAAAATAATATTACCATTACTATTTAACATTAACATTACTTTTGAAGTTCTAGCCAATCTATTAAAACAAAAATAAAAATACCAGTAGAAAGAAGAAAAATTGTATCATCATTGCGAATTATGTGAATATAGTTAGAAATTTAAAAATTGACTGAAAAGCTACCAGAAATAAACATTCTATGTTTTAATGTCTCTCATACCATGTCTAAATTAAATTTAATTGCTTTGATGACATCATTCCTATTGTGTATTTGAATAGTTTTAAAGGTAAATCTGATATGTATTTTATCAAGATATTCCATTTGGGCTGGAGAAACCAAGATGGCGGCATAGGTAAACACCTAAATTACTGCCTCGCACAACAATTTCAAAACTACAACTAAAAGACAGAACGGACAACATCCAGATCCACAGGAAAGCTGGCTGAGTGAAAATTCTACAACTAGAAGGAAAGACAAAACCTCACAGAGAATTGGAGGTACGGCAAAGGGGCTATGTGCGCTCAGAGAGGAAGGGCGGCTGAGAGCCTGGCTGACTTTCTCTGGCGGAAGGGGGAAGGAAGCCTCCGACCGCACTGAACCCCAGTTCTGACTGCACTGAACCCCAGTTCTGGGCGAACCCCTGGGGACCCACGCTCTTATGGGGGGAGTCTGGACTCTCGGGCGGAGACTCAAGCTGGGAAAGGCAGAAGTCTGAAGGCACACGCGGGCCAGTGCGCACAAAGGCTGCGGAGGTTGCCACAGGCTTTCCCTAGTGAAAGGGAGTCAGAGGATCCTCACTGCACTGAGCCCCAGTTCTGACTGCAGTGAACCCCAGTTCCAGGCGAGCCCCTGGGGACCCACGCTCTTGTGGGGGGAGTCTGGACTCTCTGGCGGAGACTCAGGAGCCGGGGAAGGCGGAGGACTGAAAGTGCGCACGCGCGCGCGTGCCAGTGCACACCAAGGCTGCGGAAGTTGCCACAGGCTTTCACAGAGGCTATTGCAATTTGGCAAGTCTAATCCTATAAGGCTGTCTCCAGCACCGAACTTCTCCCAGCATAGACACAGCTGATCCTTACAGCCAACTGGCCCGGAGGTCAATTCTTCCCAGTGATACCAACAACAATCAAGACTTAATTACAACAAGGCTGTACACACAGTCCACAAAGGGGTGCACCAAGAGTGTCCACCTCAGGTTAACTGGGGAAGCAGACCCACTGGGCCATATTGGAAACCTAGCACAAATATCTACCTTACCAACTCAGGGAATCAGTGAAAATGCGGGGTCAAAGAATCAGATCACAAACGAAAGAAATGGAGGAAAACAAACGACTGGATATAGAATTCAAAACCACGGTTATAAGACTTTTTAAGAATATCCTAGAAAAGGCCGATAAATATAACGAGACCCTCAAAGATATGAAAAAGGACCAACTAGAAATTAAACATACACTGACTGAAATAAAAAAATATTATACAGAGACCCAGAAACAGAATAGAGGAACACAAGAATCAAGTCAAAGAATTGAAATACAAAGAAGCAAAAAACACTCAACCGAAAAAGCAAAAAGCAAAAAAAAAAAATCCAAAAAGTTGAAGATAATGTAAGAAGACTCTGGGACAACTTCAAGCGTACCAACATCAGAATTATGGGGGTGCCAGAAGAAGAGAGAGAGCAAGATACTGAAAACCTATTTGAAGAAATAATGACCGAAAACTTCCCCCACCTGGTGAAAGAAATAGACTTACAAGTCCAGGAAGCCCACAGAACCCCAAACAAAAGGAATCCAAAGAGGACCACACCAAGACACATCATAATTAAAATGCCAAGAGCAAAAGACAAAGAGAGAATATTAAAAGCAGCAAGAGAAAAACAGTTAATTACCTACAAGGGAGAACCCATACGACTGTCAGCTGACTTCTCAACAGAAACTATGCAGGCCAGACGGGAGTGGCAAGAAATTTTCAATGTGATGAATAGCAAGAACCTACAACCAAGATTACTCTACCCAGCAAAGCTATCATTCAGAATTGAAGGGCAGATAAAGAGCTTCACAGATAAGAAAAAGCTGAAGGAGTTCATCACCACCAAACCAGTATTATATGAAATGCTGAAAGGTATTCTTAAAGAAGAGGAAGAAGAAAAAAGTAAAGAGAAAAATTATGAACAACAAATACATATCTATCAACAAGCGAACCTAAAAATCAAGTGAATTAAAAACCTGAGGAACAGAATAATCTGGTGAATATAATAGAATCAGGGGCATAGAAAGGGAGTGGACTGATAATTCTCAGGGGGAAAGGGGTATGGGGGGTTCATGAAGAGAATGGACAAAAATCATACACCTATGGATGAGGACAGTGCGGGGGAGGTAAGGGCAGAAGGTGGGGTGGGAAATGGGTGGAGGGGAGCTATGGGGGGAAAAAGGAGAAATAATTGTAATAATCTGAATAAAGATTTATTTAAAAAAAAAGATATTCCATTTGGGGACAGACCCATGAATATGATATATAGTTTAAAAGAATTACATCATTGTCATGCTAGTGTGGTTCAGTGGTTGAGTGTTGACCTATGAACAAGGAGGTCATGGTTCAATTACCAGTCAGAGCACATGGCCAGGTTGTGGGCTCAATCCCCAGTAGAGGGCATGCAGGAGGCAGCCAATGACTCTCATCATTGATGCTTCTATCTATCTCCCTCTCCCTTCCTCTCTCTGAAATCAATTAAAAAAATACATATTTTTAAAAACTTTAAAAAAAGAATGACATCACTACCAACATAATTAAAGCCATCTTTCCACAGAACAAGATATATGATTTGTGCATGGCACAAATAATGCTCCTAGATAAAAATCTGGCTTGCATAACCTTTTCCTTTGCCAAATTCACATGGGCTTGCCCTCAACAATATTTTAAATTATTTAAGCAATGCTGATACATATTTTTATACATTTATATCTCATCAAATCCTATATAATAAAAGGGTAATATGCAAATAGACCCTAATGGTGGAATGACCAGTCACTATGATGTGCACTGACCACCAGGGGGCAGATGCTCAATGCAGGAGCTGCCCCCTGGTGGTCAGTGCGCTTCCACAGGGGGAGTAATGGCTCAGCCAGGAGCCAACTCATGGCTGGCCAGAGCAGCAGCAGTGGCGAGAGCCTCTCCCACCTCCTCAGCAGCGTTAAGGATGTCCAACTAATAGCTTAGGCCCACTCTCCAAGGGCTCCTGGGCTGCCAGATGGATGTCTGACTGCCAGCTTAGGCCCAATACCCTGGGGAGTGGGACTACCAGCTTAGGCCCAATCCCACAGGGAGAAGGCCTAAGCTAGCAGATGGACATCCACCAAGGGGTCCAGACTGGGAGAGGGTGCAGACCAGGCTGAGGGTCCCCCCCCCCCCCCGGAGTGCATGAATTTTCATGCACTGGGCCTCTAGTATTCTTATAAAAGAAAAGCTTTTAATTATGTCAATCAGCCCATAGTTATTTTGTTACCAACATAACAAATCACTATCACTATCACATTTTACATACGTTATATGTAGTTAACATAATTTGAGAAGTAGGGATTTTTGCATATTTAAAAAATGTTCCTCATCTGCCATATGTAAGTGCTGCAAACACTATCCTATTTTGTGAGTAACACCTTGAGATTCAAAGAGAAGCAATAGAATGCATGCTTGCCACCACTGAAAAGTGATACTTCATCATGAAAGAATGATTACAATTTTACTACTTGAGAGGAAGAATTTAAGAAGTTAATTAATTTGCCTTTTTTCTTAGTTAAATTACTCTCACAGCTCAAATCCTCCCTGCATTATGAAGTAGGGTTTGTCACTAGTGTTGTCAGTGGCATAATGAGAAATTTTCCAGCATTGAAACACAGTGACTCTTTGTTTTACGAACAAGACATATGAAGAAATGTTCCTCTGAAGACTGGTGTTGGTGAAAAGCCTGGAGCCAAGGTCCCTATGTCTAAGATACATACTGGGTCTACTAATGGCTCCCAACTAAGACTATTCCAAGCAATACTTGGAAACATTTTTGATAACCAATAGTCATTTAAACAGTGCTTAAGGGATGCTTTAGGGAATCAAATTTTATTATAAAATACATAAAACAATCCTGTAAAAAATAAAACTTGCCCTTATGATGAAAATAAATTTAAACAGAATTTAAAACCTGAATAGAACATTAGAAATCACCTAGTAAATCTTATTCATTTTTCCTATTAGAAAACTATAGCTAAGAGAAGGAAAGTGACTTGCCCAAGGTCTCAAACTTCAAAAGCAACCAAAAAAGGACTATACTTTTAGTCACCTTCCTTCAAGGTTCATTAGCAACGTATTTTGATCACTGATATATAAGATTGGTGAACACAAGTAGAATGTTTAGTAAAATGCAGGGATTTTTTTTATCAAATTATAAAAATTAGTACTTCAAGGAAAGGAGTTTTATACAACCTAAATGTCCTATTTTCTCAGTTTCTCTTGTTCTAAATGTGTTCTTAACTTAATCTGAGGAAATAATATACCACAGGGATGGATTTGGTAAAAATTTTAATGAGTGACAGTAGACTCCAGCAAAACACAAAATAAAATAAAATCATATAATAACTTCAAATGTTGAAAAGTGCTTAAAGGAATAAATTTAGAACTGAATTTTTTATAGAATTTCAATTAAGTTTGACAGCTATTTCATCACCATGTTTGATTTACTGTAATAATACATCGTAAAATGATAATCCTTTTATCATTAAAAAAGAAGCTCATATAATTTAGGTAATATGATCCTCATATAAATGCTAAAAATTTTTAGCATCATTATATCCTCACTTTTGCAGTCACTTTCATCGAAAATGTTAAGAAAAAATACATAATTAAAATATGGGAAGAATAAGACAATTTAACTGTGATGAATAACCAAATTATATAATAACTCTGGTGGGAGAAGTCTAACTTCTTTTTACTCATTCTAATTTGAGCTCATTTATTGGATCACAATGGTTTTCGAAGGTAAAAGGCAATCATTCTGACTAGTCATAAAAATCAAATTTAACCTTAAGTTCAAGTGAATGCTTAAAGAAACAATATTGTCAGCATAGATTTATGATTAGAGGAAAATTATTAGAATAAATGCATAAACGTTTACAACTGGAACAACAAATCATAACAGGCAACCAGTAGGTGGAGGACTGTAGAGACATTTCTCATAGCAGTATTTTTTCTGATATGTCATCTACTACAAGGGAAACAAAAGAAAGAAACAAAAGGGACTACATCAAACTAAAAAGTTTTTTCACAGCAAAGGAAACCATCAACAAAATGAAAAGACAACCCACTGAATGGGAGAACATATTAGCCAATGATACATCTGATTAGGGGTTAATACCCAAATATATAAAGAACTTATATAACTCAACACCAAAAAAACAAGCCATCCAATTTTTAAAATGGGCAAAGGACCTGAATAGACACTTCTCCGAAGACAACTCACAGATGACCAATAGACATAAGAAAAGATGCTCAATGTCACTAATCATCAGTGAAAAGCAAATTAAAACCACAACGGCATATCAACTCACAACTGTCATAATGGCTATCATCAATAAATTAACAAACAACAAGCGTTGGTGAAGATTTGGAGAAAAGGTAACCCTCCTATACTGTTGGTAGGAATGCATATTGGTACAGCAACTGTTGGGGCGTGTGTGGGAGCCAACCAATCGATGTGTCTCTCCCCCTCCCTTCCACTGTCTCTAAAAATCAATGGAAACATATCCTTGGGTGAGGATTAACAACAACAACAGCAAAAATTGTCAAATACAATTCATGTGATACTTTCAGGTTCATTTCACTACAAATAAATTTCAATAGGTGCTTTGGTGAGACTAATTGTCCTTTACAGAATCACTCTCTTGACATGCAATTTCATCAGTAACTATTAACATTTGGACAGTTAACATTTTTCTCTGCTTAAATTTGTACATTTTTCAATATTTTATTACAGTCAAGCAAAAGAAAGAGAAATGAATATGTGTGGCTATTTACACTTCTGGAGCACATTCTCAACTGCATGCCATTTATTCCCATAAATCCTAGTAGAAAAAGACATTAATATTACTCAGTCTGCCTGCAAACTTGAAGAATATAAAGATGAGGCAAACTGGAAACAATGATGATAATTAGCCACCAAAAGTTAGACTAAATAAAAGACAGTCTGAGTATTGTTAAAAAAAAAATCATATTACTAATTTGATCCTCATTCCACATATCATTCCTTCTGATTAACTCTGCAGAGTTATAATTATAAAGATTTTCATTCATTTATTTTTATGTATTTATTCCACACTATGTTCCCAAGAGAATTAAGGACAGTTAAGATTATACATATAGTATAGCAATATCAAATACATGTAAAAATAAGTTGAGACAAAAATTAACTGTGTAGGAAAGCAAGTGAGGCCAAGCCTAGGGTGAAGGTAGCACACAAAATATTCTGAAATCCATAAAATTAGTGTGTCTAAGATTCACAGCAGCCAATGATGTGATTATGTATAATATCCTCAGTGTCCACCAAATAAAAACCAGTTTCTCAGGAGAAAATATAACCAAGGGTCTGCAAAGGGAAGGACTGTGTTCCTAACAATTATGTTGTTCCATATATAAATCTTATGAGTTAACTTTTTTTAATATATTTTATTGATTTTTTACAGAGAGGAAGGGAGAGTGATAGAAACATCGATGAGAGAGAAACATCTATCAGCTGCCTCCTGCACACCCCCTACAGAGGATGTGCCCGCAACTAAGGTACATGTCCTTGACCGGAATCAAACCTGGGGCCCTTCAGTCCGCAGGCCGACACTCTATCCACTGAGCCAAACCGGTTAGGGCATGAGTTAACTTTTTAAAATGCAGTATTTGCCCAACTAGTGTGGCTCCAGCGGTTGAGTGTCAACCTATGAAGCAGGAGGTCACGGCTAGATTCCTGGTCAGGACACATGCTTGGGTTGTGGGCTTGATTCCCAGTAGGGAGTGAGCAAGAGGCAGCTGATAGATGTTTCTATCTTTCTATCCCTCTCCTTTCCTCTCTCTAAAAGCAATAAAAAACATAATTTTTTTAAAAAAAGAACATCCCATCCCTTAGAATCAGCACATAAGTGGTATTGGCATTGAGGACCACCACAAAGGCTAAACCAAAAATTATTATTTCTGGGCTATAGAAAAATAGATCATTTTTATTTTCATCTTTGGAAGTTGTCTTTATGAAATTCTTTGAAATCAACATGTATTAACTATATATATAAAAGCCTAAATGACTGTCTGACCAGCCAACCAGCCGGTAGCTATGATACACACTGACCACCAGGGGGCATATGCTCAATGCACAGGAATGGAAATATGGGACTGATGAATCTCAGAGGGAAAGGGGGTATGATGGGAAGAGATTAACCAAAGATCTTATATGCATATTAGAGGCCCAGTGCATGGATTTGTGCACTGGTGGGGTCCCTCGGCCTGATCTTCGGGGATCAGGCTGAAACAGGCTCTCCAACATCCCCCGAGGGGTCCCGGATTGCGAGAGGGCACAGGCCAGGCCGAGGGCCCCCACCAGTGCACATGCACTGGACCTCTAGTTTCTGTAATAAAAAGTAAATTAAACTTAGTTTGAGGGATGTATTGTATTTTGTGGACTTTCTTACATGTTCAGGGTTGTACCTATCCTCTGCATCTAAATATCTTGGCCTAATGCAGGCAAAAGATCACCCAAAATGGCAGAAACGAAACTTAAATTCAGGTTTTCTCCTTTCCAGTCCCGTTTGTCAACATCTGTAACACAATGTCAATCCCATATGAGAGTTAGAAATAATTAATGCATATAAGGCAATATATTCTCTGTAATATATGGCCATAATAGTTACTTTATAATTTGTAGATTAATAGTTAATTGATTGACAGATAGACAGTAATGTTTTTATTAAAATACTTTATAGAGTAGTTTTAGGTTTACATAAAAATCGAACAGAAAGTACTGTATTCCCATTCCCCATAATTTTCCCTATTATTAGCATCTTGCATTGTTATGGTACATTTGTTACATTATTATAATGCAAGATAAGCCAATATTTATATATTATTATTAACTAAAGTCCACACTTTACATTAGGGTTCATTCTTTGTTTTGTATAGTTATAAGGGCTTTGCCAAATTCATGATGTCACATATTCACCATTAGGGTATCATACAGAATATATTCACTGCCCTAAAAATCCCCTGTGCTCCTCCTATTCATCCCTTCCCCCACTATACCCCAACCTCTGTCAATCACTAACCTTTTTACTGTCCTTATAGTTTTGCATTTCCTAGAATGTAATACAGTTGGAATCATATTCAGACTGGCACCTTTAACTTGGTAATATGCATTTAAGTTTCCTCCAGGTCTTTGCCTGGTTTGATAGTCCATTTCTTTTTATCACTGAATAATATTTCATCTATTGAAGGGTATCTTCATTGATTCCAATTTGTGTCCATTATGAATAAAGCTGCTATAAACATCTATGTCCATGTTTTGTGTGGACCTAAGTTTTCAACTCATTTGGGTAAATACCTAGGAGTGCAATTGCTGGATTATATGTTTAAACTATGTTTAGCTTTTTAAGAATCTGCCAAACTGTATTCCAAAGTGGGTATTCCATTTTTCAATCCCATGAACAATAAATGGGAGTTTTAGCTGCTCTGCAGACTCTACAGCAATTGGTATTATCAGATTTTTTTTTAAGTTTAGCCATTCTAATAGATGTGCAGTAATATCTCATTATTGTTTTAATTTGTACTTCTCTAGTGACAAATGATATTGAGCATATTTTTATATGTTTATTTGCTGTCTGTATATCTTCTTTAGCAAGATGTCTGTTCTGATATTTACCCTTTTTGAAACTGTGTTGTTTTCTTATTGCTGTTTTAATTATTTATACAATTTCAATACCAGCCCATATCAGACATGTATTTTGCAAATTTTTTTTCCAATCTGTGACTTGTTTTTTCATTCTTTCAGCAATGTTTTTTTCTTACAGAAGAGGTCTTTTATTTCAATAAAATTCACTTATTTAATTTTTCTTTCATGAATCATACTTTTATGGTTGTATCTAAAAACTCATCATCCAATCTAGGATCACTTAGATTTACTTCTATGTTTTATTCTAGAAGTTGTATAGTTTTGTATTTTACATTTAAGTCTATCACTTACTCTGTATTAATTTTTCTGTGAAATATTGTCTGTAAACTATTTGTCGGTATTTTTTGTAATGCATTTTTCTGTTATAAATTTACTTTTTTTTTTCAAATTACCACAATGAACATCTATCTAAAACTTAAGTATTCACAGCTTCCAACAGGCCTAATGATTTTCTTTTATCAATTTTCTTAAATAATGAGATCTAGGCTTCCTTTAATTGTCAAGACTTCCATTTTTTCATTTGTATTTTTTTCAATAAAGTAAGTATAAACTTAAATGTTTTTAAAAATAATTGCACAAACACTGAAGAGCAAACAGAGATGATAGCCCTGAAGAAGCTGAATTGTCTGGATGAAGATACCACTAAGCCATGATTTAAAATGTTAATTTATTAGCTGAAATAAAAAATCTGAACTAAGAGTGGAGACATTTTTTGGTTTTTCATTTTAATGAGGTCCAATTTATTAATTTTCCTTTCATAGATGATGCCTTTGGTATCTTATCTAAAAAGTCACCAAACTCAAGGCCACCTAGATTTTCCCCATGTTATCATCTGGAAATTGTATAGTTTTACATTTAACATTTAGGTTTGTAATCCATTTTTAATTAATTTTTGTGAAAAGGTTAATATCAGTGTCTGGAGTCAAATTTTTCTATGCATGTGCCCAGTTATTAGAACACCATTTGTTGAAATAGCTACCCTTTCTATAGATCATAGTGATATATATTTCATATTTTGATAAAATATTTTAAAATCCAGGATTAAATAATTAAATACTGCAACCATGTTCTTACCCCTAAAATCATACTATTGAAATAGTCAATTTCTTATCTCTCTTTCATATTAAACTTTCAACTTCTCTAAGTGGTGATCTAATCTTGTTCACTGCAATACCCTCAGCACAGTGTCTGGTACTGACTAAGAGCTCAATATACACTTAAAGAATCCATGAATGCTACACTCACTGTTATACAAATGTAATACTAGCTAAAAAGTATTGCACCGATTGAATAAAATTTATTTAGCATTAAGGTGTTTCTAAAAATTCACATGGGATTGTGAGTTGTGATGTGCTATCTATTGTACCTAATTTACCTTCTTCACCCAACCTATGACTATACATATTAAATGAAAAATAGCACATGAAAGCCTGCAAAGTTGAAATAGCTCTGTAAATGAAGGATATCAAAACATAATATGTTAATCTCCAAAAAAGAATTAACCTTAGAACAGATGGTTCCCACTGAAATAATTTAATCAGAAGTCAACTCATGCCTACCCCTCTGAAATAAGACCACATAGGGAAGGGTAGAAGAAGCTTCCACCTCCCTGTAGCTCATATCCCACTATCAGAGAATCCTGCACCCTCATATCCCACTATCATAGAGTTGGAACCCTGAACTAAGGACCATAAGTATGGTATCTTATTTTTCTTGTTCTTAGCAGTTGCTCTCTGAGCTACTCACAGTCTTTCCTTTTCATCCCACCCTTGCTCCAAATTCAGTGGAGACAGATTAAAAATAAGAAGCCTGGCAAAGATTTATCAAGATGACATAAACCACATACATGAAAAACAAAACTATTTGTAAGTCAAAGAGTATTAAATGTGGCATGCAGGGTAATTTTATAGGCCAGCCATGGCTTTTTATGTGACAAATATATAAAACCAGTATCTGTTTAAAAATGAGAAGATATTGACAAAAATATAATTACTACAGTTTTTTTTAACACTTCTATTCTGAAGAATAATCAGACGAAAGGGAATAATAGATGATACAGAACAATGGTCGGAAATCTTTTTCTGTAAAGGGCCAATAGTAATTATTTTAGGACTAGAGGCCCAGTGCATGAAAATTCATGCACTGGAAGGAGGGTCCCTCAGCCCAGCCTACCCCCTCTCATAGTCCAGGAGCCCTCAGGGGCAGGAGGTGACCTGGCGATCAGGGGAAGGCGTCGCCCCATCACACCTCTGCTGCTGCCCCTGCTGGCAGCGCAAGCCAAGGCTGACCCTGGTTACCTAAGCCTTGGGCAACCCTGGGCGGCTGGGCAGTTGCTATCTGAGGTATTCCTGTGCCCCAAGCCAGCCCTGGGCAGCTGGGGGGCTAAGGGGACTGGGGTTCTCCAGTGGCAGGCACACAGAGCGGCCGGGCCTGCCTACTGCCCCAGTGGGGCTGAGGGGACTGGGCACTGCCATCTTTGAGGGCGTGGCAGTCAATTAGCATACTCCCTCCTTATTGGCTGTGGGCACTGCCATCTTTGCAATGGTGTGAGGGTCAATTAGCATATTCCCTATTTATTAGATAAGATTTGCAGACACTATGCAACTCTGCTGTTGTAGTCAAAAGATAATGCCTAAATGAATGGACATGGCTGAGTTCTCATAAAATGTTATCTACAAGACAGATAGATGGCCAGCCTGATTTATCTTGTGGACCATAATTTACTGACCTCTGATAAAGAACATCTAAATAATATAATTAATATGCATGGACAAATGCAGTTTAAACATTGTCAACATATTTTGTAGAATATAAACATGCTTTTCATAAAAGCATCTCTGATACAATTAGAAGGGAAATTACTTACTAAATCCCACCAAAATAAAATCAGTAAATTTGAAAAATGTAAAAATGGATAGGCAAAATTTTTTTATCAGAATGTGATAAAAATGAAAACAGGACATTAAAACAGAACCTACCTACATGTTTGCAGGGGGTAGGGGGTGGGGGCACTGCCTAATGAATACCAGAATTAAACTTTCAAAATACTTAAACTATAACAAAATATGAGTATCTGCTCTCTCATTACTATGCCAGCAATTGGGTATATCAATTTTTTTTTAATCTTTGGTAAATGATAGGTAAAAAACTGTATTTGTTATTGTTTGAATTTATGTTCCTTTATTCATGAGGTTAAACATCTTTTATGTGTTCATTTGGCATGGTATTATTAGAGAAAAAGATATGGAAAAATACTTTCTCATGGGATTTGAACAGTATATTTAATGGTGAAAATTAAATCAGGAATAAGAAAATATTGATTTGAACATATAAATAAGACATTAACACATGAAATGGTTAAAATAAGTATAACTGTTGGAAATGAAGATAAGAAATTCTTTTATTTGTGGATTTTATTATCATAATTAGAAAGTCAATTGCAAAATTATTAAAAGGAATACTAGCTACTATAGGGTTCCCACATTTCTTACTCATATATTTGTAAAAATAACTAGGGACTTACCCAAACAGATAAAAAGAACTGATGTATTTGATAAAAAATTGAAAGAGTGGGTTAAGAGAACAGATGACTCCTAAAATAGATCAAACTACTCATTTATTCCATCATTCATTCATGTGCTATGCTTCAGTCATACTGGTCTTCTATTCTTCTTTCTGTTCCTCAAGAACACAAGCCCATTACAGTCTTTTAAAAACTTTTTACTTTTCCATCTGTCTCTCAAAGCCTTGTCATCCTCTTTGTTATTTATCTGTCTTCTTTCTCATCTTTCCATGTCTCATCTCTTCAGAACCCTTTCTTGACCATTCTATCTAAAATACCTTCCACCCCCACATTTCCCTTTCTTTGTGATTCTCAAAATGTGTCCATAGATCAGCAGCATGAGTGTCATCTGGCAACTTGTTAAAGATGAAAATTCTCAGGACTGCCTCTAAACTACTGCATTAGAGACTGAGGGTGGGCACCAGCAATCTGTGTTTTAACACACCCTTCAAGTGATTCTGATTCACCCTCTTTTTTGAGAACCACTGCTCTGTTCTGGTGTCCTGTTTTGTTTTATTCAGAGCACTTGTAATAATCTGAATTTGTATTAAATATATATATATATATATATATATATATATATATATATATATATATATCCATCTCCTATCACTTGAAATGTAAGCTTCATAAGGCAGGGATCTTCGTTATGTTCATGGCTATATCCCCAGTGCCTAAAACAGTACCTGCCTAATATATAGCAGGCACTAAAAAAATATTTGTTGAAAAGTACAGCAAAAGTACAATAGTTGCCTTTGGATGGTGAGGTGCTAGATGAATTTTCTTTACAATTTGTATACATTTTCTAAATTTTAAACTATAAGCATACAGGGTGAGGCAAAAGTAGGTTTATAGTTGTTCATATGGAAAAATACAATAACTAATAAATAATATAAAATAAACTGTATTTTGCGTACTTAGAACTATAAACCTACTTTTGCCCCACCTTGTATATCATTTTATAATTACAAAAACTAATTTCTATCATGAAATGATATGTATCTGTGTGTATTTCCCATGTTAATAGCAACAGAGCAGTCTACTGTAGCCTCTGTTGGAGTCTTGTGATCTCCATGGCAACAAAAACAGCAATATTATCTTAATATTGAATTTTGCAGTATTATAATAAGCTTCTGAATAGTATTCTCAAGGGTGAGTAATTTCAAATCCAACCCCTTCTCTTCAGTAGCACTTATTTTACAAGTAAATGACCTTTCAGACAACATGTCCATCTTATTCTTCTATCTAGAATTTTCTAAAATGTCTCTTTTTTAGATAACACTATTTATGTATATCACTCACCTCAATCTAGTTTGCATAAATAATCCTGAGACCTAATGTAGCAACAATAATAAAATCAACATACTTAGAACAACTCAGAATAATTACATTGTTTTATATGGATTCTTCCCCTATTGAGACACAATAGTTCCATTTTGAACCACCAACCAAAAAAGTTGCTTAAGTACCATGAAATGTGAATATTTCTCCTGAAGAGGGTACTCTAGCAAAATGGCATGTCCTGCTTCATTATCATGACCATAGATCTCTGTCCTACTATAAATATGTCCAAATCACTCTCATTTTGTGGATATGAAATTTATTTTGCATATATTTTCTCCACCATTAATTTCCTCTGTGATTTTGGCTAAACCACTTGACTTCTCTGGACCTTACTTTCCTTGATGGTAAAGAGAAGAAATTGTATTAAATGAGTTCTTAAGCCCTTTCTAGCTTTAAAGTTTATTGACATCCACATCAATTATTCACATTGGGATATCACTGTGGTGGGTGTCACTTGTTCATGTTTTAGTCAATACCAATTTAAGGGAAATTAATATTATGTTAAAAGTAATAAGGAAGCCGAAACCGGTTTGGCTCAGTGAATAGAGCGTCAGCCTGCAGACTGAAGGTCCCGGGTTCGATTCCGGTCAAGGGCATGTACCTGGGTTGCGGGCACATCCCCAGTGGGGGGTGTGCAGGAGGCAGCTGATCGATGTTTCTCTCTCATCAATGTTTCTAGCTCTCTATCCCTCTCCCTTCCTCTCTGTAAAATATCAATAAAATATATTTTTTTAAAAAAGTAATAAGGAAGTATTAATGACTCTTGGCAAACCTAACTTCAGTACATGCCTTAGGTATATACAACTGTTCATGAGAGTGGAAGTAGAATAAAATCAAGCTCAGTGATAAAAAGCAAATGCATGCACAGTGACTGCCCTGTGCCAGGCATTGTTTTGTGTGTTTTATATCTACTAAAGGCCTGATGCACAAAATTTGTGGAAGAGTAGGCCCTCCTTCCCCCAGCTGCCAGCACCGGCTTCCCTCTAGCACTTGGGACCCAGGCTTCCCTCCAGCTGCTGGCAGGCACCCGGGACCCAGGTTTTCCTCGCAGCCCCGGCTTCATTCAGAAGGTCATCCAGAAGGTCATCCAGAAGGACATCTGCTCTAATTAGTATATTACACTTTTATAATTACAGCTTTGCCAAATGTAACTTTTTAACCAGTCTATGAACCAGGTGTTAGTGAGATGGCAAGCCCCCTCCCTGCTTGCATCACCATAACCATGCCTCAGCTTCTGTAATCTTGCTCCTTCTGCTTCTGCTGCAGTAGGGTCCACTGCCAGTCAAACTTCTACTGTCTCAGGTTATGGCCCTCCTCCCCAAACTGCAACAGATACCCGGAAGCTTAACATATAACATAGAAAGAATGTCTAGAATGTATGTATATGACATATATGGGAGACTAAGGGCCTGGGGAAATATAAAATGCTAAACCCCGCTTTGTTTGGAGCTCAGCCTCTGGAGGGGACTCTGCTGAGACAGCACCGGTGCAAATAAAACAGCTATTTTCTGAATCTCCAAGTGTGTATGGTTTGTTGCTTCCCACCAGCCTGATTTCTGCCATCACATTAGTATTATCTCCACTTTACTGGTGAGGAAACATGGAAAATTACAAGGACACAAACCTGGAACATACTTAGCAGAGTAGGATTTAACCTGAGGCAGGCTGAGTCCAGAGTCCCTGTTGCTATTTATCACACTTTGGTACCTCTCACCAGGCCAACTTGCATGGGTTCCTTTAAAGCAAGCATGCCAAACTCAAAAGCTAACATGGGCCAAATAAACAAGGTTTAAGTTTATGTGGGCCACAAAAAAATAAAAGCTTCAATTTCCATAGAAATGTAGGTTTATTTTGATAGAGATCCTGAATACAAAGGGCTGAAATAAATGAGTCATCATTAACATAAAATAATAGAACATTTTAATAAAAATTAATATTTTTCTTGAACATTAACTTACCAGACATTGAATAACTGCACAAATTAATAAGCATAACACAAATAAACCTATTTTTCTTGTTCTCCAAAAGTGAAATGTTTCCTGTTGCCCACACCAAAACAAGTCAGTATAAGACTAATGATGTGGCAATTGGCTGCTAAACTATTTGCTGCTAGTATTAGTGGAGAGAAATGGTGCACCTGCACATAAGGTGTGTAAGGAAAATGAATGCAACACGATTATAATAATCAGTCATTAGCAAATGTAGTTCGTTATTAATAATTATGTATAACAGGATATTGTAAAAATTAAGTGACAAAATTTTTATTAAAATGTTTCTTACATACCATTATATTGGCTGGGCTGCAAAAATATTCATTATGGGCTGCATTAAGACCGCAGGCAGCAAGTTTGACATGCTTGCTTTAAAAGATTCATGCAAGATGACTTGTTAGGAGCTCAAAGGTGATGGTCTCCTTCAGTGCAGAGCCCAAAGCAGTCACGTGAGCTGTAGCCACACTTGTATTTAGGAGAAACAACACCCATGACTTTCATAATTGGCCATACTCACTTACCCATCTCTTGAACTTCAAGCTACTTCAGTGAGCTCTTGACCTATCTCATCCCAAGGCAGGAGAATGAGCACAAATGCACAAACACACTGATATCCTCTACAGAGCTTTGCATCCACTTAGTGACAGAGCACAAATTACTCTTTAAATTTTTTTTCACTAGTATGTTTAGTCACCATGAAGGGATAAATATCTTTGAGCAGAGATATTAGTATATACTAAACTAGAGGGTCCCTCAGCCTGGACTTCACCATCTCGCAGTCGGGAACAGGCCTAAGCCATCAGTTGGACATCATTAGCACTGACTCAGAGGTGGCAGAGGCTCCCACCACCACCACTGTGCTCGCCAGCCATGAGCCTGGCTACTGGCTGAGCCGTGCACTGACCACCAGGGGGCAGCTCCTGTGATGAGTGTGTGCCCCCTGGTGGTCAGTGCGCATCACAGCAAACAGTTGTTCTGCCGTTCGGTAGATTTGCATATTAACCTTTTATTATATAGGATCATTTGTAACCCTCAGGGTATCAAATGTTTACTGAGCAAGTCTGAGCCAGGCAGAGTTTCAGGTCCTGGGGCTTTATGATGAATACAATGCCTTCTTTGCTTCCAAGGAACTCAGAGATTAGCAGAGGAGACAGATATGTAAATAACCCAAACAAAGAAGTGGCATAAAAATGTAATGACTAACAGGCTGCACACGCACAGAGGAGAAAATCATTCATTCTGCTGAGGGAGGATGGGGCAGTGTGTATATATATGTAGCAGGCATAGTCATTGAGACAAGGGGCTTTAGAGTCAGACAGAGTTTGGTTTGACTTCTGACTTCATTTACAAGCTGTGTGAAGTTGGAAAAGAAACTTTTATAAGCCTCAAGTCTTTCTCAGCAAAAAGATTTAAATGAAAAAAAGCACTCTAAATATCTGGAATAGAATGGTTACTAAAAAATAAGCAGCTACTATTAATACCAGGTAAATCTTCATCTATATATAAATAAAAGGCTAAGTGACTGGTCATACATCCACCCAACCATCTGACCGACCGACCGGCCAGTACCTATAACATTCACTGGCAATTTAAAAATAAATGTTGACTCGTGCATGTGTGATACATATAAAGCTATCACTGACACAAATCACATGTGTGTTTGAATTTTATAATACTACTAGTGCAGTGGTTCTCAACCTTTCTAATGCTGCAACCCTTTAATACAGTTCCTCATGTTGTGGTGACCCCAACCATAAAATTATTTTCATTGCTACTTCATAACTGTAATTTTGCTACTGTTAATGAATCGTATTGTAAATATCTGTGTTTTCCGATGGTCTTAGGCTCTACAGCAGTGGTTCTCAACCTGTGGGTGGCTAGTAACTAGTGGCCCAGTGCACGGATTCATGCACATTGAAAGGAAATTAATTAGAAGAAATATTTTAATACCACTATTCGCCCTTTCTCTATAATAGAAGTGTCAACCAAATTCACCATGGACAATGACAGATCCAAACATATGCATGTGATTGGCACCAGCGAGAGCTTTATATGTATCGCACATGCCTGAGTCAACTTAACCTTTTATAGATATAGAATAAACTCGCTTAATTAGACCTGCTTTCTGATGTAGCTAAACTTTTTCCAGCCCAGTGAAGCACCCCAACTTTTCTTTCAGGTAAATGTGAGCAAAACAGCAGTAAATACAAACATGAACCAGATTATTATTGTAGATCACGCAGGGAGAACAAAGGGTAAAATATTTAACTGTAGCAGTGTTTGACTATATAGGTGTACCGGTTAATAATGGCAGATTTTGTCATCAAAGAAAACATGACAATTTCAAGAGAAACATCAAAAGTGCTTTATTCAAAGTAATGTCAATCGCTAGCTACACATTTCCCCCATATTTCAGGTAATTTGTGGATACTGTTCCAATAGAACTTTTCTTGTTTTGAGGCAAACCATTCAGAGACCCAATTTTATACTTCTTTGTACGTTTTGAAGTGCTGCCCAGAAAGTGCGTGTGCCATCAATCGGAACAAGTGGTAATATGAAGGAGCAAGGTCTGGTTAATACAGCAGGTAGGTTAATACTTCCCAGGCAAGATCTTTTAATGTGTCTTTAACTGGTTTTGAAGTGTGTGATGGTGCATCATCATGAAGCAAAATTAGTTTGTCATGTCTTCTGGCACATTCTAGTTGTTTCATGATCAAAGCATGGTTCAAATGGATTATTTGTTGTCAGTAGTGATCAGTATTAGTGGTTTCACCTGCTTTTAGAAGCTCACAATACACCACACCTTCCTGATCCCAACAAACCCAGAGCATTGTCTTCTTTCCAAAGAGATTTGGCCTGGCAGTCGTTGTTGATGGTTGACCTGGATCAACCCATGATTTTGCACATTTGGGTTTCTCAAAATAAATCCACTTTTCATCACCAGTCACAATTCGATGCAAAAAATACTTTCTTTCGTGACGTTGAAACAACATTTTACTGATGACTTTTCGGTTTTCCATTTGTCTTTTGTTCAGTTGACATGGCACCCATTTTCCTTCCTTTAAAATCTTTCCCATTGCTTGTAAATGATCAGAAATTGTTTGCTGAGCAATATTTAATCTTTCTGCAAGTTGTTTTTGAATTTGACATGCATCTTCATCCAATAATGCTTGTAATTGTTGGTCTTCAAACATTTTCTGTTGACCTAGACATCCTTTGTCTTTCACATTGAAATCATCACTTTTAAACTATTTAAACCAGCGTTCACAAGTATGTTGAGATGGAGCATGTTCACCACAAGCTTGCCGAAATATTCAGCAGCACTTTTCTTCAAAATAAAGTAATGAATTAAAACTTCCTGGAAATGCTCTTTTTTGGCACCAAATTTGACATTTTTAAGTGTAAAAATATCTATGATGTTAACACCTTCAGCAAATTTGACATATGAAGTTTTGAAGCTTACTGTCAATATAACAAAATAGCATAAATATCAAATTGCATTTATATCAACATATGTGTAACTCCATCTATTGAAAAAAATCCACATTATTAACCAGTACACCTAGTATTCTGTGCAGTGAGAAAACCTGAAGTAAATTCCAAGGTCCACCATTTCTTACTTCTTTTCAGTCGGGTCAAGTTTCTAAATCTCCGTTTTCAGGCTAATGAAAAGAAAATAGAATTCCACAGAGTCTGCTAGCTACCTACTCCAGGACTTCTGTGAGGATCAAATGAGATGAGGCACAGGAAAATGCTTCACAGACATTTGGTTAAAGTGTGAAATGTTTCCTCCTGTCTATAAAGCAAGTTGTGTACCTGGGCTGAAGAAACTCTAAGGAGGCTAGTCACTAGGGAAAAGAAGCCAGGCTTTGCTATGTGACATCATTACCCAGTGCTCACAGAGACTGTTTCCAGGCTGGGCTGGGCTGTGGGCCGCATTTTTTCTCATGGAGGTCTCAGCAGTGTTCGCTGCGATTTGGTGGGCTGTTGCTGCAGGGTGGTGGTGGGGCCTGTGTCCCACTTGGGAAAAGCCAAATGTTGCTTTCTGGGTGCCAGGTAAGTGCTGCTGTTTCTCTGTAAATGGCCAGTGCGTGTCATGGTAGCTCCTGCATATAGTGTCTGCCCCCTGGTGGACAGTGAGCTTCATAGCAACCAGTCAGACAGACAGACACTTAGCATATTAGCCTTTTTATATAAATACTAGAGGCCCGGTGCACGAAATTCGTGCACGGGGGAGGGGGTTGTCTCTCAGCCCAGCCTGCACCCTCTCCAATCTGCAACCTCTCGAGGGATGTCCGACTGCCCGTTTAGGCCCGATCCCGATGGGATCGGGCCTAAACGGGCAGTCGGACATCCCTCTCACAATCCAGGACTGCTGGCTCCCAACTGCTCACCTGCCTGCCTCCCTGATTGCCTCTAACCTCTTCTGCCTGCCAACCTGATCACCCCCTAACCACTCCCCTGCCAGCTTGATTGATGCCTAACTGCTCCCCTGCCAGCCTGTTTTCCCCTAACTGCCTTCCCCTGCAGGCCTGGTCACCCCTAACTGCCCTCCCATGCAGGCCTGGGTCCCTCCCAACTGCCTTTCCCTGCAGGCCTGGTCGCTCCCAACTTCCCTCCTATGCTGGCTTGATCACCCCTAACTGCCCTCCCCTGTAGGCTTGATCACCCCCAACTGCCCTCCCTTGAGGCCTGATCCCTCTCAACTGCCCTCCCTTGCTGGCCATCTTGTTGTGGCCATCTTGTGTCCACATGGGGGCAGGATCTTTGACCACATGGGGGCAGCCATCTTGTGTGTTGGAGTGATGGTCAATCTGCATATTACTCTTTTATTAGATAGGATAGAGGCCTGGTGCACAGGTGGGGGCCAGCTGGTTTGCCCTGAAGGGTGTCCCGGATCAGGGTGGGGGTTTGCTTGGGGTGTGGAGCGGCCTGGGCGAGGGGCCTGTTGTGGTTTGCAGGCTGGCCACGCCCACTGGTGACCCAAGCGGAGGCCCTGGTATCTGGGGTTTATTTATCTTCTACAATTGAAACTTTGTAGCCTGGAGCGGAGCCAAGCCTTCTGTTTGCTCCATGGTGGCAGCCATTTCTGTTGGGGTTTATGTATCTTCTATAATTGAAACTTTGTAGCCTTAAGCTGAGGCCTGGGCTGGCCAAGGTGTGTGGAGAGCTTGGCTTCCTCCATCACCAAGGAAACCCAAGCCTCCTGCTCTTTCCAGCTCCATGGCTGCCCCATTTCTGTTTGGATTTATGTATCTTCTATCATTGAAACTTTGTAGCCTTGAGTGGAGACCTAGGCCAGCAAGGGCAGGCGGAAAACTTGGCTTCCTCCATTGTCGGGGAAACCCAAGCCTCCCTCCTGCTGTCTGTGGCTGTAGCCATCTTGGTTGGGTTTATTTGCATATTCACTCCTGATTGGCTGGTGGGCGTGGCTTGTGGGTGTAGCAGGGTGATGGTTAATTTGCATATTACTCTTTTATTATATAGGATATATAGATATAGATAGATATAGATTTCATATATAATATTTTGACATGTAATTTTTTGCAGTAACATAATTACCACACAAATCTTCCTTCTATTTAATTTCCTTTCAATATGCACGAATCCATACACCAGGCCAGTATTGTAGAATAAAACCAGTAGCCCTTGAAGAAGAAATATGAAAGGATAAAGGGGACAGTATTTCAGTTAGAGAAAAGTACATAAAACATGGCATAAAAGAACAAAAAGGCATATTTGTTAGAGAAAATGAAAATAATTTTGTATGACTGCTTGGATTTATAGAGTTTTGGGGATAAAGTGAAGAGAGGCCGTGAGTGGCAGTCTATAGTCAGATTGATAAGGACCTTGAAAATCACGATCAAAGGATTTTGAACTTCAGCCTGTAGGAAAAGGTGAATAATAAAATGACATTAATTATGGAGTAGAACAGAAAGATGACATATCATCTCACTATATTTTTTAAATTTCTTTATTGATTAAGGTGTTACATATGTGTCCTTAATCCACCATTACCCCTTCAACCCCCCTACTCATGCCCTCACCCTCATCTGTATTTTTAATGCCTCAGGAAGTGAGTGTGATCCTCCAGATTACTTGGTTATCCTTGAGTAAATCACTTTCAGAAAGACTTCAATTCAAGGGAGGAAACTGAGGAGACAGCTGCCTACCAACAACCATTAATTCAGTCTACATTCTCTAATCAAAATTCTCAAAATTGTCCAATAATGCATTTTCTGAAATAATCGTAGTCCTGCAGGGTATATATTCTGCTGGTTCAGCACTTTTTATTTTGTAAGGGGGGGGGGCATTTAACTAGTTAGACCATCTTGAGGTTAGAGTTTTAGTGGGATGTATATCACCTTTAAAATATTTCACAATTTTCATTAATGTAACTTTTGTAGGCAGTGGGAACCATACCAGGTGTTAGCCCATGGGGTCAAACTGGACCTGGGTTTAGCAACCTCAATACTTGAGTTATGGCTAGGAAAGAATTCAGAGCCAAGACCCAAACTATAAGACAACATCTACGTATATAAAAAGCCAGTGGCCTTAACACCATAATGCTGTAAAGACCAAACAACGGGTCACCAGGAGGTGCATTGATGGGTCCTGCCTGTGGTGGCGCAGCGGAGTCTGGAGTCCCGCCTGTGGCAGTGTGGCAGAGTCTGGGTCCCATGGTAGTGGGGGGGTCTGGGTCCCGTGGTGCGGGGTGGGGGGGTCTAGGTCTGGCGATTTCACGTGTTGGGCATCTATTTATAAAATCACAGACATAGAAAAAGTAATTCCTAGAAGAAATGGGTTTAGCAAATAAGTTATAGAGGTGAAGGAAGGGCCCTTGGTTGGAGCTTGGGAGTGAGGAAGCTAATGGCAACATGCCTGGGGCAGGGAGGGGGCAGGGAACAGGGTAAGGAAAGGCATGGGCATGCTCCCAGGAGGGAGTGCTTGCTGGGTCCTTGGTCCTAAGGGTTTTAAGGGTGGAAATTTTAGAGGTCCCAGGAGAATATCTTAATAGAATATTCAGCAGTTTTCCAGGTGTATCCTTTCAGGGTTGTGGTTTCCACTGATTGATTAGTCAGCACCAGGGCAGGGGATCATTATTCCATGCAGCTGGTCCTTAGGTCAGCTGTGGTTGGTTTTGTTGCTTATCTGGGCCTGGAGCTGAAATACAACTGAGGCCTAGATGTTATCTCTAGGAAGGAAAGGTCAAGGGGTCCAAACCACATGACCAGCAATATGCAAGGGGACGAAAAGTCACCTTGGGGGCAAGTTAGCACCCTGCAATTATCCATTGCTAGGCACCTGGGGCTTTCCACCCTGGTAACCTTCTGTACCTGGCCCATTGTCCTTGCTCTGCTCATGTCTGTCTAACTGCCTACCACATAACCATCAAAATTGTTCTGTTAAAGATTCCCAAAGACTCTACAAGCAGTAAAGTCTGTATTGGAAGCTTACTTCAGTTTTGCATTTGTCTCCCTCACCCTTTACTCTAGAATCCCAATAGCTGGCAGAGCTCATCTTAAGGTCTTTTGACATTGCTTCTGCTCCCAGAATCCATCAGGCATAGTTTAAAAATATTAATTAGGGAAAGGAGAGAGAAACCAAAGAACTCACATACTTATTAGAGGCCCAGTGCACGAATTCATGCACTGGTAAGGTCCTCAGCCTGGCCTGTGGGGATCGGGCAGAAACCAGCTCTTCGAAATACCCCAAGGGGTCCCAGATTGCGAGAAGGTGGTTCTCGGGTGATGCACCCCAGAATCGGGCTCCCTCCTCTCTGGTTTCAGGTGCATCACCCAAGAACCACAGCTGCCAAGTCACTGCAGCTGCCAAGTCACTGCAGCTTGGCAGCTCCTGTGTTGCGCGTCTGCCCCTTAGTGGCCATTGTACATCATAGATGCCAGTCAGAAAGTCGGACAGTCAGAAGGTTGCTTAGGCTTTTATATATATAGATATGCATAACCCATGGACACATACAGTAGGGTGGTGAAGACCTTCGGGGGGTCAAGTTTGGGGGGAGGAGGAGGAAATAGGAGACATCTGTAATACTGTCAAGCATAAAAAATATTTTTTAAGAAAAGAATATTCATTAACCTTTGCCAAAATGTATTTTTCTTTTTCAAGATGAAGTTTGGATTTTAACTCTGGCCATTCTTTGGTAGTACTGAGAAATATGACCACAATTACAGATGACTCATGACTCAACACAACTACCTCACAAAGTGACCTATATTCAGTCTCTCTCCATCCTTTGCCTCCATTTTCACTTCTGTAAAGGAGGGTGTTGGGCTGCAGAATCTAGTAGGTGATATTAGGTGCTGTCATTCTTAGCTTCAGTTTATACATCAAAGGGGGTCGATCCCCTATTATTTTGGAAACAGCATGTTTAATGCCCTGGGAAGAAATCATAGCAGACAGGTATTATATCACCATGGCAGAATCATGGACAGCTAACAGCTAACATTTACTGAGCATTCACTGTGTGTTTGATTCTTATGGATATGTTTTAAATGTTCCCAGATGAATCTTGAGGCATCCTACTTATAAGGTGGGATGTGGTAGAGAGTATAATTTCTTTGGGACAAAGTCTCCAAAGAAACTCCTTTGTGGGGAAAATCTTGAGATTTCTTCAGTGACTAACGTCTTTTTTCAAGCAGCAGCATTTGCTTCCACAGTTGCCAAACTTTGCCATCTTCCCCACCCTCTTGACTATGACCAGAAGCTGAGTCACTGTGAACTCCCATGTTCACTATCACAACTGTTGGCAGATTTAAAATACCCCAAACAAAGCTAGCCTCCAAGTGTGAAACTCTAACACAAAGAAACTTGCAAAAAAAAACCCCCATCAAATCCATCTTTATCTTAATATCATTCATGAGATATCTTGAGACAATTTTAACTGAAGTTGACTCTACTAGAGTACCAGGAAAGGTTAGCTTCTTACAGCTTTCAACAGATGTACCCAACTAATGGTCTTACTGCTGTGTGAATTGGAAGGAATATATCAACTGAAAACTATAAGAATAATTAGGTATGTAAAATGTGAGTAAGACACTCTCTGGGAGTGTCTGGGCCTCAGTTTCTTCATCTATAAATTGATAAGGCTAGACTGTAGAGTCTTCAGTGTTCCTTCTGGCTCTAACATTCTATGATTAACAAGCAATTTTTTTTTCCTGTTCTTCTCCATGTGTCATACATACTTCTGTGGCTCTCAGGAACTGTCTCTTTTGATTTATAAACAGCTTTTAATATTAATTTAGAAGATATAGATTTTTAATTAATCAAAATGTTCAATGTACTATTTTGACATTTACAAAGATGAACACAATTTTAAACTCATTTATTTTGTATTTGATTTTTGTATACTGCATTCCAAAGCTCTTGATCATGTGGGAAATAAAAGATACAAGCATGCATTAATGAGCAACATATCAAGGAGTCTGGAGACTCCTTAATTAATCTGTTTTCCTGACTGTTCTCTCTGGTTTCATTCTATTAAAAACATGCTATCTTTCAACAAGACAACTCTCACACTTCACTAATAAATCACTAAAGCATTCCACTTGGCTAAAAGAGAGTAATTCACATAACTTAAATAAACCCTCCACATAGGTGTATACTGAGTGATAGAGCTGCCCTAAACTCATGATGGAGCCAACTGAGTGAACAATGACTTTTTTGTGCCTACATATCAAGTAGCTTAGCAAAAAACAGACATTTTTATACATTTCCACAGGGAGTTTCCTACAATACTGAGACAAGATATGTAGCCAGGGATAAGACAAAATCACAGTCCAGATTTTGTGATATACTCTCAATTTCAAAATCCTTTCTCATGGTTTCTATTAATTATCAAAATATCCTAAATATTCCAATTTTCCAGTTTCAAACTATTTCTACCAGCATGTGTCTTGTTAGAAATAAAACACGGATCTTTTGTGTCACCATTCCTTTTAGGTCCCATCACAACAGGAAGCATATTCAGTTGTGATCTATTACTATGAGAGAGCATTCTTATTATTACTAGATTATAACTATACTCATTGTCCAAAGAATATGCAAAAGTTTTCTTTCCCATTTAGTGACCTTATGCTCAAAGTAAGAACATCTTCAGTGGGCATAAGAAGTTTTCTTTCCTCCATTTTTCCTATCTACTCTTCTTTACCTACCTCCTTCTTCCCTGGATTGCACCCCAATAAGGTCAAAGCCAGGGGACCTTATTCCCAGATTGTTCATGGGAGATTTGGCTCCTTACTATGTTTATCTTTATTGCCCACTCCAGGGTCAGCTTAAGACTTTCCAAAAAACAATGAATTACAGCTAACACTCACTACATTCTGGGCACTGTCCAGTTACTTATGATGGGGAAAATAAGACATTTTTCGGGGTCCTAGCAATCTGAATCTGTGCCAGTAACCTAATGTACATTCTTGATAACCAATAATTAAGTCACTGCCCCTTTATCCACAATCTGGTCTTGCAAGACTGGTTTACTAAATACTCACATTTTACAGAGGCCATAAACCATGAACAATACACAACCCCAAGAGGGGGTTATCAGTGCTGGCGCCAGGCCAGGCCTTTATGTGTGGTGTCACAGCCCCCATCCCAGCACACAGGGATTTTTGCAAAGCTTGTGAAAGGTCTGGAAGCCCCATCCATATTTGGGGGACAAAGAAACCAAAGGGTATAAAGGGATAGCTTCCTCCATATTGACACACTCAGGATTTGGAGAACTGACCCCTGAGTCACTGTACTAGTACATGTGAAACATCTGAAAATAAATGGGTTTTTCCTGTGTCTCCTGGTATTCCTGCATATTTTTCGGTCGCCTGGTAAATCCTGTAACACTTATACATATATATTTATTGCTCACAACACTGAATTAAGTGCAATTATTATCTACTTCATTTTACAGATTAAAACATTACTGATAAACAGAGAGTTTAAATGATTCACCCAAGCTTACATAGCTAGTATATTGTGGCACTAAGATTCGAACTCTGTCTTCGGTCTGCATCCAGAGTCCAGGTTCATAACCATGTACCACTTTTTAAGAAAGATTAGAACATTGAAAGATCAATCTATATCATGTAAATAGTGACTGCCTCTCATAATTTCATTTCAAGGTATTATTATATTTAAAACACAAATCCCACTAGATATGGGGAAATACAGAAACAAAGGGGCTAACTTATCCACCAGGCACTGCAGATAGCCAATTATACTCACATATAATTGGTTAGTTCTTTTCTAGTAAAATAATTATGTTAAGGATGCAATGAAATAAAGTGGAATTTATTGTATTGTTCTACACAATGGAGAATATAAAGTTTGTGCTGGGAAAACTAGAATGCCTCAGTGGTTTATAGACAAGGAGTTTTATAGAGCAAAAATCATGCGTCATCATGAGTAAGGGGCTTAGGGTCATGGGTCTTGCTGATTGGTCAAGAGTGGGGTAAGGATAGTAAATCATTGTTTCAGGTCTTGAAGTAGTTTTAGTATCCATCAGTCTAGTTTTGATACCATTGTAATTAACTTAGTTATTAATAACAGGAAAGGAGCAAAGGGAAGACCAAATAATAAAGGCATGTCATTTGGGCAGCTCTGCTAGGATTGCAGCCTTACACCCCCCAGGGAGCCAGCCACTTGTCTATTACCCGAAGGGACTGGACAGAATAGACGCATGACCAGTAAAGTTGGGGTGACATAGGGAAGGTACTTGCTATCAGTCACACCTGGAAACCCAGGTCATTGGCTAGAATGAGTGTGGCTCTTGTAAGCACAGGAAGATTTGAAATATTTAATTCCCTAAACAAAGGAGTTAGCTCTCTTGGCTGTTGCCCTTGACTCCTGGCTTGTGAGACTCTCTTACTCCTACTTCCTGCATTGGCCATGTGGACCCCCACACACAATGGACTGCAACAACTAGCCTGTACTGGACACAGTTGTAACATGAACCCTGGCTTTGCTTTTAGCTTTATAGAAACCCCAGCTACTGACTGGAAATGGACTTTGGAAACCCAGGGATGCAATTGCACATAAATAAAAATCATTCATCCTCCCATGCAAGTCTCAGAAACTTCTTTTTCTTGAGATACCATAAGGACTCCACTCCCAGTACTCAGTGAGGAAAGGGATATGCCACTTCCACCTATAATAGTTTCTTGAGGATGTGGCCAGAGGGTTGTTCTGCTTTAGGGCTCAGAAGCTGAAATACAATTTAGGCCATGATATTACATTTACCTTAATAGAAACCCATACCTTGTGACCCTCAGTCAAGGCATGGTCATTGTTCCTGGTTGCCTGGTGTGGGGTAGGGTATTAATGACTAGTAAGGGAAAGGGCTAAGATTTAGGGTGCATGCTGTGAAGAAACTGAATAGAGTGCTGGGGCTACATATTAAATCAAAATCATACATTAATCATACATCAGGACCCTCAATATGACACAAAATTCTGTCCTCATCCAGTCACACTTTTTCTTTTCTTTTTTTAGTTTTGCAAAATCTGGTCAGTCCAGAGGAAATCTCCTCATGCTCTCCAGGACCATCAGCTTACGGGTCCAAGTGGCATAACTGACTCACAATTCACCCTGGCTACAACCTTGGGAGTAGGGAACCAATGCTGTGAAGTGCTGCATGCAATCTAACAGAGAGAGAGATAAAACAAAAACAGGATTTGGTGTGTTTCCTTAGTGGACACACATACTTAAGGGGAAAATTATAAATAATACCATCTTATACATTAATGATAAACATAATTTCCTTTAAGGAAGTAATTTAAACTTGGGAAAAGTTGCACCAACAAAGTAGCATGACATTAATTTTCTAAGAACTGTTTTTTTTTAATATGGTCTAAATAATTATGGAGAAAGAAAAGTAATTTCCCTCTACCCTTCAAAGGTTCTTGGCTAAGACACCACATATAATAAAAGATTAACAGGTGAAAAATAGAAGTTTGATCACATGGATATCTCCTGTATACATGGGAGAAATAGGAGAAAGACGTAACTCTCTGAAATAGCCCATGTCACCACCTTAAATACCATCTCCAAATAAAGACTGAAAAAAATGTTGGAGGTGGGAGAGTTAGTTACAGAAGGTTACCAGCCAAGCACAATTATAAACAAGGGTGTGGTTATGGGGATTTAAGTCCCTGCCTTCTGCATTGATAAGAGTTTCTAGAGACTTGTCAGCCTGGCACTGAGGGAGACATCTTTATAAATTGAGATTTTCTTTACAAATGTAAATATCTCTAATAAAAAGGTAACTTTTACTCTTTTTTCAGAGTTTTCCCTGTGTCTGAAGTTTCTTGAAAATAATCTAAAATAATCCTTATGCCAAAAAGACACATTTTGGAGTGGTTATATTCTGTTCCCCTTCATAATCAAACCTGAGAGAAAATTAATGCAGGGAAAAAATTGGTTTCATATCAAGCTGAAGGTTTCAAAGTTATAAATCAACAATGGATAAAACATTAAATGATAACATCTGAGTACAGATTATCTTCTATTACTGAATCTCCCTTCATATTGTGAACCTTCACAATATGAAGATTCAGAATATATAAAACTCTAAGTATTTGAATTTCTACCTCTTTCTTCTCAAAATCTGAACAAATAGAATATTGTTTCTGTCAGTTCCCAGTATTAGGCAGGAAAAGATTTAATAATGCAGTAAGCAGGATTTTCAGATCTTTAAATGACATTTTAAATCAGGTTTTACTGGAAGCTTAATGTTTTTCACCAGAATCCCTTAACACAGATAATAAGAAAAAGAAAAAATTAGTAAAACCAGCGCCATATCCTTTGTTAAGAAAAAATAAAAAAATACTTTGGGGCTAAAAAAATTTTGTCAAAGTGATGCCATTTTAATAACCTGGTTATTATTTAACAAGAAAAGAGGAAAGGGAAGACTAGATATAGGCATGTCATTTATACAGCTTTGCCAAAAAGCTACATTTAACACTCTCCATATTGTTCTCTGCTGATTGATGGGAGAAGGGATAAGTAATTATCATACACCAGAGGCCCAATTCAAGAAATTCGTGCAAGGGGTTTGCCCCTCGCAGCCCCACCTTAATCTGGAAGGTCGTCTGGAAGGTTGTTCTGCTGTTTGGTCTAATTAGCATATTAGCTCTTTATTATATAGGAAGGTAAAAATGTAAAGGTTCCCTATTTTACTTGTACTGTTCAGAAGGAAATAGCTTTTAAGAGGAATTAAGAACACTTTATGGAGGTGAACCACCAGAGAATATTTTCTTTTTAATATGCTATTTTATTACTTCTTCCCAGAATGTACATTTCTCCCTTGCAGAACTCATCCAAGTCTTCTACCACTTTACCTTTTGCACATATCTGTCATTTTGTAATGCATATTTAAATTATTTGTTGATATGAATAGCTCCATATACTTTCTTCCACCCCATAAGAGCAAAGACCACACCTTAGTGACTGCTGGACTCCCAATCCTCAGCACAATGTCTGATGCATAATAATTTCTTGGTAAATATTGAAGTAAATAATAATGGTGCTGTTCCAGGTGCTTTACACAGACATTATCATTTAATCTTTTCTGCAAAACAGTGAGGCCAGTATCCTTTAATCTCCATTTCAGAGGTTAGGAAACTGAACCACAGATGGGTTGTGTAATGTCTTAAGGGTCTCACAACTCTTAAGTATCATAGTCAAGAGTTGAACTCGGGCAGTCAGTCTTTCTTCCAAATCTGAGCTTTTAATAATTCTACAATCCTGCTTCTGTAAACAAAGAAATATATGAGTTTGGTCTTAATGTTAGGATTTGGAATATAAATTTGGTAGTACTTGAAATATAAGTGGAAGTTTTAATATTAGCAAAGGCATATAAAAGGGAAAGTGTGGGAGCACATAAGAGGCAAAAATAGTTTACTTGGAATTTGATTGAAAGATGGGATGCATATTTGAAAAACTGTGATATACAAGACATAAGATTTAAAAAATATGGTAGATAAAGACTGGATGCTCTTGGGTTCATAATCCCCCATCATTCTTGAAGAAAAGTGAGGCCTCCTTGGCTCCCTTCATGCCTGGCTTACCACATATAACCTGCTTGAGGTTCCTTGAATTCTCTTCTACATTTTTTCTTAAATCCATTTCTTCATTTCCCCCAATGCTGGGTCTAAAAACCACTTGGTTGGATTACTGAAAGTGTCACATAACTGAAATCTTTGCAGGCCTGAACATCCTGGTAGAATAATACTCTTGTGGTGCACTCTAACTACAACACCACAATTCAAAAACCCTAAAATCTCCCCTTGAGGAACAAAGTCATGATCAATTTTCCCCCAGTCAGTTCTGTCCTTATTCATGCTTCTGCGATTCGTTGTGCTAAGGTCATACTTATAGGATTTTCATGAACTAATTTATCATATTCTGGGCAAGGGTGGAGATTCAGGACAGAAGTTGACAAAACTCTTCAGAGAGACTCAGTGATACAGTTCAGAAACTGAGCCATTTCACCATCCAAATGCCAAAAGGAGGCCCAGAATTGGAGCCCTCAGAGATCTTTGCCCTAGCAATGTCCTGGCACCCTGAAAACTGGAAGCTTTTGGACAACCAGAAACAGTGAATTAGATGTGATTTTTAGTGTTCTCATGAGAAACTGATTATGGTGAAGCTTGTCCAAAGTGGCTTTGACATGGAAAAGTGGGAACCAGAGCAGAAGAGGAATAAAAAAGTAGGATGACATGGTGACTGCAGCTGCCAGACTGGTGTGAAGATACATGTGAAGCATAACTTTGGGGACTTCTCAAAATAACAGGAGGGCTTATTTTAAGACAATTAATTTATGACAATCAATTTTGTGGACATTTAAGCTATTTATATTTGGATTTAAAAAAATACGACTCTTAAACACTCTTAGATTCTGTCACCAGGCAGTAAAAGGTGAGTCTCAACCTAGACCAGAGAGAGAAAATTTCTCTCCACTTTTTCCTAGCTTCTCCACACAAAATTGAGATGCAAAATAGATTGATTCAAGATCTGGGACATTGATGAGGCCATGTTTAATTCCGGCCTGTGTTACTGTGTTACAAAGTCATAAAATGGATGTGGTTCTCTTTCTTTAACCTCCTCTGTCCATACTTTGGGACCGGTAAACTGAGCTGGGCCTGCATCCTAGGGGAATAAGTGGCCACCTTCACCTCTTTTCTCTTCGGTGTCATGTCTTCAAATAGTAAGCTGAACCTGGAACTGGTGTCAGTGAAGTAGGCCTGGAGACTTTGATCTCACTTGCTTCCTCATGCAAAATCTATAATGACTCCATTGTATGACTGTCTGCAGTCCACTAGCAATAACAGCTGAGTTTAGAGGGAAGAAGAAGCTATTTCAGAATATAGTAACACAGATTCATGTTAGTCATTCTGAATTACAAATTCATCATTTATTCCAAAAATGCATGACTGAATTACTGGCAATTGGGAAAATTTTCCCAATTCCAACATCAGGGGAACACTGTCACCTCTAAATATCAAACTAGCCATCAGAGATATGTGGGATGCTTATTAAAACAAAACAAACAAAACAAACTATTGTTCTCACTGCTGGGTAAGACAGAGAGAGTTTCCTAGCTGCAAAATTCTTGGTTTTCCATAGTTTATTTTCTAGCCTCCTCTCAGTTTCTCTGAGTAAACCGGACCATCCCATTTCAGCATCTTAAACAATCAGCCGGGCAACTCAGTTTCAGTGGTGTAGAGAATTTATCCAGCACTGTTCACATAATCATAAAGTGGTACTTTGGTTTTCTATTTACCATTTTCCTTTGTATGCTTGTCTCATTCAGAAATCTTATAAAGAGGAGGAATTTGGGGCTAAGCTGGATTCAAACATTCCTGGATTCCTGACCTAATACTACTCAGTTACTATTAAATCTCATCACTATTTCTAACAGATCTTATTTTATAATCATGGCATGGAGCATCTGGGTTAAACTATTTTCCAAATATCCATTTTTTATGTACTTTATCTACTTCCCCTATACTGCCACTTCGTTTAGACTTGGTATCCTGAGTTGCCCTTTCTGTTTCTTCTTAAAAAGCTCTCTCCCTTCCTGTGGGCAGATGAATTTGGAAGTTACCATTCTCTAGCTACCTCATACCATTAGTTACTTGACCTGTGCCATTTTCAATCCCAAATAGCATTTATCCACTCATTTACACAAATAATATTTCCTGAGTGATACCATATACTAGGTACTGGTCTTGATGTCAGGGCCACAGCACTGACTCAATCAAGAAATATCTCTGCTCTAATGAAGCTTAGTCTAGTGTGGGGATATATAAGATAAACAAATAAACACAATACACCAGGTGGTAATACATGCTATGCAAGAGAATAAATCAGGGAGGAGGGATAGAGTGATGGAGGGAATATTTGAAGCCAGATTCACTAACATTGATCCTCTACCACACTCCAGCCTCACCAGCAAAGCTGTTTTCAGGCCACAGAGATAGGGATATGTTCTAAAAAAAGACTCTGGCACCAGACATTTTTAGGTAAGTCTTTACTTCTGCCAGATGACATTTTCCCACATTTTCTGATATTCTAATTGTCATTCCCCATTTCTTTGTCTTCCTTTCCCCCAAAGGTCATGTGAAGTGTTTGCTGTAGCCTATCCTTCACTCCTACATTGTTCTGTTTTGCCCTTGTTGACTTGCCCTTATGACCATTTAAATTGTAAGAGACCCCTGGCTGGTTTGGCTTCTTTAGCTTCCTTTGCTCCTAGTACACTTTTATTAAAACCCCCTTAATCATCTGCTGTTTGTTTAGGAGCCAAAAATACTATTTTTTGTTTACTTGGATCCTAGATCTGGCTTGAAATGCTCCCTTTTCTTCCAAATTTCATATATTCTAGGAAAAGATAGGTTTTATAGACCAACATTTTATGTAGAAAACTAAAATTTTATTTAAATAAAATAATTACTGAAATTTTAATTACAAAAAAATGTAATTAGTAAATTGATGGTTGCCCATCAGAAATACCAATATTATATATTAGGAAATGATAAGACATTATATTCACTTCCTGGTCCTCCCTCCATTTTCATGTCCTTTGTTTTACACCTATAACTATCCTACAATACAAGGCAATCCTGTTCACAGAGATAAACTAATTTATGGCTAATTCATAGCCATCAACCTAAAAAGTGGAAATACCATGATTTGAACCCAGTTCTGCCTGGATCTAGAGACTACATACCCTACCACACTATAATTGCACTAAAAACAATTCTGCAATTCTAGAATATTATTTCAGACAGAGATATGAGGCATTTACAGAACAGAGAGATAGAATATAAGTCTGTTCAAGGCCAATGCCTATGCTTTAGCTACAACACTAAGACATTATACATCCTGAAATACAGTGCATTTGAACATTTTTCCTGAGTCATGCAACCATCTGACAAATAAACATCTGCTCCTCTTATGGAATTACTTACCTCATACTATATTAAGGGTCTGCATTTCTTTTTGACATTTGGGACTCTAATCCTGCCTCAGCTTTTCCCTGGCATATCTGGTTGAGGTAATGCCAACCCCAACATAATTCTCCCTTGCACTGTATCACATTTAGTACATTCTTGCTATCTCTTCATACACATTAACTTCTGAAATCTCAATATTTAATTACAAATGATGACTTAAAAGTATCAAACTCTTACTATTCTTATGAATTTGAAGGATTTTCTGGTCCAAACACATGCAGATAAGACTGTTATATCTGAGAACCAGATGTTCAAAGATTCAAACTGACTATCCAAGAATACAAGGCTCTAAAGCAAATGTTGTGTTTTGAAAATAATTTTAAAATTAAGCCATAACTACTAAGCCATGGGACACTAAATACACACACACACACACACATACACACACACAAACACACAACACACACACAAACACACACAATTTTGTTAGATACTATAATGTATTGAACTGATTTCAATGAAAACTTAACTAAACTCATGTGCTACCAGATTCAAAAAGGAATGGCAGAGGCATCTAAAATAACACAGAACAAGGTAGGAAAAAAGAAAAAATGTGCTATAAGTAAAGATTCAAATGAGAGAGAATACTTCTGGTTATTGATATCAGAAAAAAAAAATTCATGTAAACATCAGTAACTGAACTAGTCCCAAAAGGAAATACAAACACTTCTTATAAAGACATGAGGAAGATCCCTAGCCAGTTTGGCTCAGTGGAAAGAGTGTCAGCCCACAGACTGAAGGGTTCCTGGCCCTCGTTGGGACATGTATGGGAGACAACCAATTGATGTCTCTCTCTCACATGGGTGTTTCTCTCTTTGTGCCTCTCCCCGTCCCTTCCACTCTTTCTAAAAATCAATGGGAAAATACCCTCAGGTGAAGATTAACAAAAGAAAGTAGAGAGAGAGAGAGAGAGAGAGAGAAGAAGAAGAAGAAGAAGAAGAAGAAGAAGAAGAAGAAGAAGAAAAGAGAAGAGAAGAGAAGAGAAGAGAAGAAAAAAAAAAAGAAAGAATTCCAAGGAGAATCACATGATTAAATACATAGAGGAGGGAAAGTTATGGGCATCTTTGGAGAGTGATGAGTAATACAGTTTGGCTTGAGCACAGGTTAAATCTAAGAAAGAAATGGTAAATAAGCCTGAAGGGAAGAGTGTCATAGGAAGTCTTAAATTTCATACCCAGGAGTTTCAACTGGAATTTTTATGTATTAGAAAATGTAAGATAAAGAAATGTGATTAAAGCTTCACTAGAAAAATAAACCTGGAATGGAAAGTGAATTAGAATGAGACAGAGATATGAGGCATTTACAGAAATCAAAACAAGAGGCAATTAATTCATTCGAGAACAACCTGAATCCCTATAATAGCACCTACTGATCTTTCTTCTGCATCTTTGGCCCCTGATCCTTTTCAAATGATTATCTGATACCTTTTTCCTCATCATCACAGCCTTTTGCCCTTGCATTCAAATTTCATAATGTGGCCCTGATCTGCCTTGTCCTGGGCTAAGCAACCTACCACATTTCATGACACTAGGCCTCAGCCACACTGGTCTCCTTTTGGTTCCTCAAATAGGACCTTTGCACGTGCTGCTTCATCTGCTGTGGTCTTTGCCAGTTCTCTATGTAGTTTGCTACCTTTCTTCCATCAGGCTTCTATGAACCCTACCTAAAGTAGGAATCTCTTTGTTAGTCTCTATTAATCCCCTTACTTTTGTTGAATCATTACATTTAATACAGCTTAATTTTTGTTTGTTTATTACTTATTCTTGGTCTGTCTCTCCCCTACTAGATCTTAGGTGGCATGAAGGCAGCACCATGTCTATTTTATTCACTTCTATAATTGCAGTGCTTAGCACATTCCATTAATGTTTGTTGAATAAATGTTAAGGATCTACAACTGTATGGCAGGCACTGTAATAGTTGCTGAAGAAATAGCATTGAATAAGATAGTACTGTTGTCAGGTAGCAAATGGTCTAGAAAAGGGAAAACAGATGTGGAAAACATCAATACAATGGAGGGAAGAGTAGAGTCAAGAAGACCAACTGGAGATTCTTCTAATTGTTTAGTCAAGAAATGATGAGGGGCACATGTCTAAACTATATAAAATATAATTCTATAAAAACATGTTACAGTGACTGGGGAAATGGGCAATAAGCAACATATTTTGTAAAATACACCTCAGAATTTTTTCAAAATTATTGAAATGTATTTTTAAAACATAGTCATTTAATAGATTCAAGAAAAAATTCAATATAATTTCAATATATTTTTATGTAAACTCTTAGTAAACTATGAAAAGAAGGGGACTTAATCTGGTAAGAGGCATGTACAAAATTTCTACATCAAGCATCTTACTATTGAAAAATTAGATTCGCTGAGACAGTCCCTGAATTGTCAGAGTGCTCCCGGGGGGCTGCTGAGCCAGGGCAGCCATGGGTTGGTCATGCTCTCTTGGAGGTGCTTTTCTGAGCAGATCCAGCCCGGTCCACTACGGGGAGAGCCATCACTGCTTCGGGGCAACTTGGGATTCAGGACCCCCAGCAGAGGTGTTGCTTTCAGATTGGGACTTAGCGACCAGGGAGAGAGAGAACTACATAACCAGACACCCGGAAAAGAGAGACCATGGGGAGACAAAGAAACAGCCTGAATATGAAAGAAAAGCAGGCATCACGAGAAAAGGAAGTAAATCAAATGGAGGCAAGCAACCTGCCAGAGAAAGAATTCAGAGAAATGGTCATAAGGTGGCTGAAAAGAATAGAAGACAAATTTGACAATATGAGCAAGAACCAAGAGGAAATGAAGAAGAACCAAGAAGAAATGAAAAATGACATCGCTGCTGTAAAGAACTCAATAGAAAGCATCAAGAGTAGACTAGAAGAAGCAGAGGACCGCATCAGTGAGCTAGAATACAAGGTAGGAAAAAATACCCAAGTAGAGCAGCTTCTAGAAAAAAACAATTAAAAAGCAGGAGGAGAGCCTAAGGGAACTTTGGGACAACAGGAAACAAAACAACATCTGCATAATAGGGGTTCCAGAAGGAGAGGAAACTGAGCAAGGAATAGAAAACCTGTTTGAAGGAATAATGACAGAAAACTTCCCTGATATAGGGAAGAAAAAACCCACACAAATCCAAGAAGCTCACAGAGTCCCAAGCAAAATGAACCCCAAAAGACTGACGCCAAGGCACATTATAATTAAATTGGCAAACACCAACGACAAAGTAAGAATCTTAAAAGTGGCCAGAGAGAGACAGAAAGTTACCTACAAAGGAACCCCCATCAGACTAGCAACTGATTTCTCAACAGAAACTCATCAGGCCAGAAGGGAATGGAATGAAATATACAAAGTCATGCAAAGGAAGGGTCTGAATGCAAGAATACTGTACACAGCAAGGCTATCAATCAAAACTGAAGGTGAAATCAGGAGCTTCACGGACAAAAAGGACTAAGGGAGTTTATTACCACCAAACCAGCAATGCAAGAAATGTTAAAGGGTCTGCTGTAAAAAAAAAAAAGAACTAGGAAGCAAAGAAGGAACACAGGGGTAAAAAATAAAAATGGTGACAAATAAGTACCTATCAATAATAACTTTAAATGTAAAAATAATAAATGCTCCAATCAAAAGACATAAGGTAACAGATTGGATAAGAAAATACGACCCATATATCTGCTGTCTACAGGAAGCCCACCTCAGAAAAAAAGACGCACACAGACTGAAGGGATGGAAAAAGGTTTTTAAGGCAAATGGAAATGAAAAAAAAAAAAAGCTGGGGTAGCAATACTTTTATCTGACAAATTAGATCTCAAAGTGAAGGAAATAACAAGAGATAAGGAAGGCCACTTCATAATACTAAAGGGAGCAATCCAACAAGAAGAAATAACTCTGGTAAACATATACACACCCAATACAGGAGCACCCAAATACATAAAAAAACTCCTGGAGGATATCAAAGGAGAGATTGACAGCAATACAATCATAGTAGGGGACTTTAATACCCCACTATCACCATAGGACAAATCCTCTAAACAAAAAATCAGCAAAGAAACATCAATCCTAAATGACGCACTAGACCAGATGCAATTAATTGACATCTTCAGAACATTTCACCCCAAAGCCACAGAATATACATTCTTCTCAAGTGCACAAGGGTCATTTTCAAAGATAGACCATATGTTGGGACATAGGCAAAGTCTCTTCAAATTCAAGAAGATAGAAATCATATCTAGCATCTTCTCAGATCACAGTGGCATAAAACTGGAAATCAACTACAATAAAAAAAATCCAAAAAAATCAAACACTTGGAGACTAAACAGCATGCTGTCAAACAATGACTGGGTTCCCAGAGAGATCAAGGAAGAAATAAAAAACATAATGACAATGAAAACACAACAATCCAAAATCTATGGGAGACAGAGAAAGCAGTCTTGATAGGGAAGTTCATAGCTCTACAAGTGTACTGCAAAAAACAAGAAACAATGGTAATAAATTACCTAACCCTACAACTCAAAGAGTTAGAAAGAGAGCAACAAGAAAAGCCCAGTGTAAGCAGACAGAAGGAAATAATAAAGATCAGAGTGAAGATAAATGACATTGAGACCAAAAAAACAATACAAAAGATCAACAAAACCCAGAGCTGGTTCTTTGAAAGGATAAACAAGATTGATGAACCTCTAGCCAGGCTCACCAAGAAGCAAAGAGAGAGGACCCAAATAAACAAAATCAGAAATGAAAGAAGTTAAATAACAACAGACCCCAAAGAAGTACAAAGGATTGTTAAAAAATACAATGAACATCTCTATTCCAACAAACTAGACAACATAGACGAAATGGACATATTCCTAGAAAAATATAACCTTCCAAACTCAATCAGGAAGAATCTAAACATCTCAATAGGCCAATAACTATGGAAGAAATTGAAGCAATCATCAAAAAGCTTACAGCAAACAAAAGTCCAGGCCCAGACGGCTTCGTAGAGGAGTTTTACCAAACATTCAAGGAAGAACTAAAACCAATCTTTCTCAGAATATTCCAAAAAATTCAAGAGGAAGGAACACTTCCAAGCTCCTTCTATGAAGCCAGCACCACCCTAATACCCAAACCAGATAAAGACAACACAATGAAAGAGAATTACAGGCCAATATACCTCATGAACATAGATGCCAAAGTCTTCAACAATATTCTAGCAAATTGGATCCAGCAGTACATCAGAAAGATCATACACCATGACCAAGTAGGATTTATCCCAGGAATGCAAGGATGGTACAATATCTGCAAATCAATAAACGTGATACATCACAAAACAAATTGAGAGAGCGAAACCAGTTTGGCTCAGTGGATGGAGCGTCGGCCTGAGGACTGAAGGGTCCCGGGTTCGATTCCGGTCAAGGGCATGTAACTTGGTTGCGGGTACATCCCCAGTGGGAGGTGTGCAGGAGGCAGCTGATCGAAGTTTCTCTCTCATCGATGTTTCTGGCTCTCTATCACTCTCCCTTCCTCTCTGTAAAATATCAAAAATAATAATAAAAAAACAAATTGAGAGATAAAAATCATAGTCATATCAATTGATGCAGAAAAAGCATTTGACAAAATCCAACACCTTTCTTGATAAAAACTCTCAACAAGGTGGGAATAGAAGAATCATACCTCAACATCATAAAAGCTATATATGATAAACCCACAGCTAACATCATACTCAATGGGCAAAAGCTAAAACCATTTCCCCTAAGAACAGGAACAAGACAGGGATGCCCACTCTCACCACTCCTGTTCGGCATAGTACTGGAAGAAAGAGAGACTAAAAAAGTAATCCCATTTACCATCGCACCAAAAAAATTAAGATCCCTAGGAATAAACTTAACTAAGGAGGTAAAAGACCTATACGCGGAAAAATTCAGAACACTGAAAAAAGAGATAGAGGAAGACATAAACAGAGGGACGAACATACCGTGATCATGGATTGGGAGAATCAACATCATTAAAATGTCCATACTACCCAAAGAAATCTGTAGATTCAAGGCACTCCCCATTAAAATACCAACGACATATTTCACAGACCTAGAAAGAACTCTCCAAAAATTCATCTGGAATAAAAAAATGACCCTGAATAGCCACAGCAATCCTGAGAAAGAAGGACAAAGTAGGTGGGATCTCAATACCAGATTTCAAGCTGTATTACAAAGCCACTGTTCTCAAAACTGCCTGGTAATGGCACAAGAACAGACATATAGATCAATGGAATAGAATAGAGAACTCAAAAATCGACCCAAATCACTACGCTCAATTAATATTTGACAAAGGAGGCATGAACATACAATGGAGTCAAGATAGTCTCTTCAAAAAATGGTGTTGGGAAAATTGGAGAGATACATGCAAAAAAATGAAACTAGACCACCAACTTCCACCATACACAACAATAAACTCAAAATGGATCAAGGACTTAAACATATGGTGAGAAACCATAAAAATACTAGAGGAATCCACAGGCAGAAAAATCTCTGACATATGCCGAAGCAATTTCTTCAATGATACTGCTCCTAGGGCAATGGAAACTAAAGAGAAAATAAACAAATGGGACTACATCAAAATAAAACGCTCTTGCACAGCAAAGGATACCATCAATAAAACAACAAAAAGCCCACTGCATGGGAGAACATATTTGCCAATGATATCAAAGATAAGGGTTTAATCTCCAACATTTACAGGGAACTCATGCAGCTTAACAAAAAGAAGATAAACAACCCAATCAAAAAATGGGCAACTGATCTAAATAGACACTTTTCGAAAGAAGACATAAGGAAGGCCGAGACATATGAAAACCTGCTCAAAGTCACTAACCATCAGAGAGATGCAAATCAAAACAACAATGCGGTACCATCTCACACCTGTCAGAATGACTATTATCAACAAATGAACAAATGACAAGTGCTGGCGAGGATGCGGAGAAAAAGGAACCCTCGTGCACTGCTGGTGGGAATGCAGACTGGTGCAGCCACTGTAGAGAACAGTATGGAGTTTCCTCAAAAAACTAAAAATGGAACTCCCATTTGATCCAGTGATTCCACTTCTAGGAATATATCCCAAGAAACTAGAAATAGGAATCAAAAGGATATATGCACCCCTGTGTTCATAGCAGCACAATTTACCATAGCTAAGATTTGGAAACAGCCTAAGTGCCCGTCAGCAGATGAGTGGATTAAAAAAACCGTGGTACATCTACACAATGGAATACTATGCTGTGGTAAAAAAGAAGTTCTTACCATTTGCAACATCATGGATGGAGATGGAGAGCATTATGCTAAGTGAAATAAGCCAGGCATAGAAAGATAAATATCACATGATCTCACTCATTTGTGGAATATAATGAACAACATAAACTGATGAAGAAAAATAGATCCAGAGACGGAGAATCATCAATCATAACGTCAAACCTCAGGGAAGGTAGGGGAGGGTGGGGGTAAGGGGACAGATCAACCAAAGGACTTATTTGCATGCATGTAAGCCTAATCAATGGGCACAGACAATAGCGGGATGGGGGCATGAATTGGAGGTGGGGGTAATAGGGGAATAAGGACACATATGTAATACCTTAATCAATAAAGAAATTAAAAAAAAGAAAATTATATATTTTCTCTTTCAGATCAGGAAAATGATTTGACCATCAGTGTGATTTAACATTTCAGAAGAGGTTCTTACCATCAATACCAAAGCAACAACAAAATAAATAAAATATGAAAGAACTTAAAAGAAAAAAAAAGACCATATTATTTTTATTTATGGATGATAACTATGTAAAGCCAAAAGAATCTGTATAAAATATTAAAATTATTAATAGGAAAATAAATAGGATATATGAGGATCAGAGAAATGTTTAAGTAGAAAAAGCTGTAACACTTTCGGGGATGAGAAAAGGGATGAGTGTAGATGTCACTGATTTTTAGATGAAAGACAGTGATAACAATATCAAAAGAAAGAAAGGGGCGAAGGGCCACTGAGAAATATTTTAGAAGCAGAACTTATATATAAAGCTTGACAACTGATAAGGTTTTGAGAAAGAGCCAGAAATCAAATCACGACTGAGCTTTTAAGCCTGGATGATTGTAAGGATGGTACTGTCAATAGTCAAAGTAAACACTCCAAGAGAAGGAAAGAGAAAAAGAATTTAAAAAATAGATTTTCTTTTTTATTTTTCGCAACCCTTTCCTCAAACTTAAAGCCTGTTTCTGTATGTGGTGCACAAGGATTACATTTTAAGTCTTGTTCACAATAGAAAATATTGAAGTTTCAACTTGAGAACAGCAATTTTCTATTTAAGCAGTTTCATCAATTGTGTCATAAGGATAGACAAAACCACAAGTAACAAACACTAAACCAGAGGTGGCAGCCTCAGCCCATGCATTCTTTGTATGGTTTCACCAGCAACTATATCTTAGTCCACCGTACCCAGAGATTGGTAAATATATTTGAAAGGGAAATATTTAGAGGGAAATATACTTAAAGTAAATAAAAATTAAAGTACAAAATTGTACCCACAAGAGAAAGTTAAACAATCTTCATGAGCTTTAGGCATATGGAACACTCACTTGATGCTCTGAAAAATGAATTCATAGACTAGATATGATTATAAGTGATAAGGTAGCTTTCCAGAACCAAAATAAAATTTCAAATATTATTTTAAGAGAGGTAGAAACCAACATGCATCTTTGATGGTTAAGTAGGCTTGAACTTCCCGCAACATCATTTTGAGCCAACTTTCTACCCTCTGAACCTGCCTTATGGCTATGATTTATGTACATGAATGGTGTTAATGTACACATGCTAAATTTTCTATGGCTACTTGGTAAAACTTGGCCTCAGACTATGGTATACTTAGTGGCTGCTCAGAACTTAATTAAAATCCCCAACTGACTAAGTGGACTTCAAATGGTGCCATGCTAAACTTACTAAAGCTCTGCTGCAGAAAAATATGACATTAATCCAGAGTCTATCCATCAATCTTACTTGAACACTCCAAGCATCATAATTCATACTGAGGCTGTCTCTACACTTGCAAGTATTTCCCAAACAAAATTTATGTTTAGGAAAATGAACAATTCATTTAGAACAGCCTCAACAGATCAAATACATTTGTATTGGTAGAAAATGATTTTGCAACAAATCATTGATGCAAAACAAAGACTACTTTGAATAAACCTGTCTCGGTTCAAGCATAATATCTAAAGTTTTCAAAGAGCAGTTTCCATTTACCTAGTCATTTGTGAGATTTTATCATGTGACTAGTGATATTGCTTGGGGGAGATTATAATATTTAACAGTTTGACAAAATAATAGGTTAGATAGTGTGTCTTTGGGGGAAAAATTGATTTTGGAAGCAGAGACCTAGATTCAAATATCAGTTCCGCCAGTTATTTACTATAGAATAGTGCCTGACATAACGTATAGAGTAGAAATATTTGAGATAACTTTGCTTTGTTCTGCTGGAAATAAACATCTATGCACATGTTGAAAAATGCGTATATATCTTTGCAACCCTTGCATTTGCCTTCACAACACAGTTCTAAGTCACAGCCCCTAGGGAACACCATGAAACCTTCATTAGTCATCCTTCATTTTGTTTCTGTTCATATTCAAGCTATTTTATCCTAACCTCAAATTTGCTTCGTTATAGTCCCTTTTATTTTTCAAGAGAGAGCTGATTTTTTTCCTCCAAAAAATATTCCCTGCATCATGAGAAACCACTTACTGACCCAGTTCATTGCTATATTGTCTGATCTATCTCCCCCACAGATGCTCAACTTTTTGAGAGTATAACTAGTGTCAAATTAAATTGTTCTCTGAGTGTGCTAAATTAATATCAGTTGATGATGCCAGTTGTATGAAACTGGTATATCAGGGGGAAATACTGGATTGGCAGCTACATGCCATTTATTTGTATTGTGCCAACATACAAATCATTTAATTGTGAATAATTTTCTTATCTGAAAAAGAGGATAAAAAATATCTACTCTATGACGATCAATTTAGACATTATGTATAAAGATACACAGTAGCTGAAGAGTCCGACTGGTCATTGGGAAGATCTTCAAGCAACATATTTTAAATACATAGAAATGTATTAGTCTCCAATCTAAAAACTGGGTATGTTAAGATATTGGCAAATACTTCAATGATGGTTGGCTTTTCAAAAAACACAATTTTCAGACTTTACAAATCTCACATAAGCCAGAATCTTTTCATTTTTATGAGGCAGTTGTTCAATGTCTCATTCAGCAGAAAACAGTAAGTATATCATCATGAAATTTTACATGCACTACTAATCCCATCGTGGAACAAACATGTTCTGTTTTGTTTGTCTGATAATATCCTTTGTTTCTCTGTTGTTTTACTATATCACTAAATCAACACTGGAGATTTCAAAAAACAAAGATGTGACAAAATACAAGCATACTACAGTTTTTGGTTGGCTTTTTATATTATGAAAAAGAACAAGCAACTAAATTTAAAGATCCTATATTTTCCCCAAACAGGAATACATACTTAAACCCACACTTAAACATATAAACTGGGATAGTCTACAAGGATTATATTATTTAAGCACTAAATATCCATGTGATAGATAAGGTGATAATTATACACTCAATCTTCAGATGAAGAAACAAATTTAGAATAGTTAAGTGACTTGCTCAAGGTCATATATCTTACAGAGAGCCCAAACAAGAAACTCAAATCCCTAAACCACTGCTTCCAATTCAGCAAACAACTTCTTGCTTTAATAATTACAATTAATTTATTAGGAAAACTACAAATAAATCCATTAAATCATCAAATTACTATGAAATATCTGAATTAAAATTTAATAATTTCCAACGTGGATTTTTGCATGTTAAATGAAATTTTGGAAAATTAATTCATTCAACATCTGTTAAGTACCTATCCTGCTCCAGAAACTGTTTTAGATACATGTATACAATTGGGGACAAGACAGAGAAGTTCTCTGCCTTCGTGGACGTTCTTTTATAGTTGTGTGACAATAAACCAATGAGCAAATTCATATTAGAAATATCCAGCCCTAGCTGGATATTTGGTTCAATTCCGGTCAAGGGAACATGTGTAGGCTGCAGGCTCGATCAACAGTAGGGGGCATGCAGGAGGTGGCCAATCAATGATTCTCTCTCATCATTGATGCTTCTATCTCTCTCTCCCTCTCCCTTCTTCTCTGAAATCAATAAAAATATATTTTAGAAAAAGAAATATCCAGAATACTATTGCCCTTATTTTTCTAAAAAAAAAATAATAATAATATAAGAAAATGTTTTAAAAACTATTACCCCAAAATGCACTATTCACCTGAAAGCTCTGAAGTAAAATAAAGCAGAGTAAAGAGCAGAGAGAGAGACAGGAACTGCTATTCAAAGAATGCCTTTCTCAGGGGTGACATTTGACCAGGAAGCCATATAAAATTTGAGTAAAAGTTGGTCTAAGAGCATTCTCCATAGAGGAAGCTGCAAGGGCAAAGGCCCTGTGATGAGAGTGTACTTGACTTGTGCAAGGAACAGGATGGAGGCCAGTGTGGCTACAGCAGAAGGAACAATGAGGAAAAGTATGAAAGTTTGATGTAAGCTTGACATGAACATTTAGATTTTATTCTAATTTAAATGGGAAGACAATAAAGGTATGGCAGATTTAGCTTCTATTTTACAAGGGCCATTCTTGTTAAGTGGAAATATCAATATTAAGAGAGTGGAAGAGCCGAAACCGGTTTGGCTCAGTGGATAGAGCGTCGGCCTGCGAACTGAAGGGTCCCGGGTTCGATTCCGGTCAAGGGCATGTACCTTGGTTGCGGGCACATCCCCAGTGGGAGGTGTGCAGGAGGCAGCTGATCGATGTTTCTCTCTCATCGATGTTTCTAACTCTCTATCCCTCTCCCTTCCTCTCTGTGAAATATCAATAAAATATATTTAAAAAAAAAAAAAGAGAGTGGAAGAAAGGAGGCCAGTTACAAGGCTATTACAGTAGTCCAGAAGAAAGATAACAAAGACTTGGACTAGGCTGGTGATGGTGTAAAAAGTAGACATCTGAGATAGAGTAAACACAGTTTCTTGAGGAATTATGTATGGGGCTGGTGAGAGAAAAAAGAAGTCAAGAATGTTCCAAGGTTTGTGGCCTAGGCAATAGGATGAATGATGATGCCATCTGCTAAGATAGGAAACATCCTTAGTACTTCTCTTTCCTGTGCAGAAGTTATGTTTTATTCATCTTCTTAATCTCAATGATTAGTACAGTGCCCAAAACACATGTAGTGCCTCATCCATATAAGTTGAAGAAAAGGTCTGCTATATTTCCTATAGCAAAAATCATCCATAACATTTGAAATGTTTTCTGTGATTCTTGGTGCTTTAACTGGACTAAAGCACAGATCCACTGTTTACTAAAAGATGGAAGGAATGTGGGTTTGTGTCCCCCCCCCCATGGAAATAAAAACTCTAGCTGTCTGATAAGTCTTGGGAATGTTCTAGAAAGCCAAACAGGACTCCTCTTCATTCATGTATATCAATGCCATTCATTACACTACTATAGTGATATATTTACCTGGGACCTAGGAAACCCTGAATAATGATTAACTACTCCAAGTGATGGTCTGAGGCTATCAAAATGAGATGCTTATCATATGGAACTAGTCAATGAGTATAAGCTTATTGAAAACAAAACCTGTGAGTACTCACTTATTTCCATACATAGAAGAATACCTTGCGCATATTAGGCACTGTCTAAATATCTGTGGAACTGAATGGCAGAAATATTACTATATAATTTTCATACATTTAGATTAGTAGAATAATGCACATGTGTAGAAAGGGGATTAAATTAACTATGATAAATTGTAAATCATAAAGACTTGCTTACTAGTACAAAGAAACATAACTTCTGCACAGGAAAGAGAGGTACTAGTACAAAGAAATTTAAGAATAAATTATGGCATCTTCTAGTGCCATCTACCCTTTAAACCTTGAGACAAAAAATGAGCCTAATGGATAATCTTTCACCATTTAAGTGGTATATACCCTTGAGATTAAAATGTAAATAATTTTTCCAGTACAGCTATTATTTTGACACCCATTCAAGGTAATAAAATCCCTTACATCACTAGGGATAGGGCAGGGCTCCTCAATCACAGTACTATTGACATTTTAGGTTGGATAATACTTTGTTGAGGAATGCTGTCCTCTGCATTGTAGGATGTTTAAGAGAATCCTGGCCTGTACTTACTAGATGCCAGTAGTAACCTCACTCCAATTGTGATATCCAAAAATGTCTCTGGACATTGCCAAATGTTCCCTGGAGTGGGGGGGCAAATCATCCCAACTGAGAACCACTAGCATAGGAAAATAAATTAATATTTATTCATTCTATAAATTATTTGATGCCTGTAAAACATTAAGCTAGCCTCTTGGAATATAATGAATGAAAAAGATGTGGTATCTGCCCTAATTGAGCTTCCAGTAGAATAGGGGAAAGAGGCCACCATCAAGTGCACAAATACATGCATAAGTTCAAACTGCAATATGTTCTATGAAAGGAAAAAAACAGATAGACCTGGACAGGGTGATCAGGGATGGCTTCTCTGAAAAGGTGGCATTTAAACTGAGACCTGAAAAATCAGAAAGAGCCAGCCAGGGAAGGGGAGGGGAGTGTTTGAGTCAAAGGAACAGCATGTATGAAGGCTTTGCATAAGCCAGGAAGTGTGCTAGTGCCATTCCATACATTGTTTCATGTAGGTAGGGTGTCATCTGTCTTGGCAGCCAGCAGCAATCCTACTTGTACCTGTGGCCAGCCATCAAAAATTATTTGGATGATGAATTATATTGTCACCCTATTATAAATTAAAAGGGGATTTTGTTCCTATCTCTATATTCCATACAAGAAAGCTGAGACCCAACTAGGTTAAGTAATTTGTACAAGTTCACAAAGTTAGTAAATGACAAAACCAGGCTGTAAAACCCTATCTGACTCTGAAGTCAATGCTTTGACCACTTTGCTTTAATGTTTCCCATAGAGAGAAGAAGGATGAAAGAAGATATAAGTACTAAGTAGATAGGAGGCAGTAATAGGAATTAGCATGAAAAACACAATAAGTATTTGAAGAAATGATGTGCTATGCAAAGAGATCAAAGTTGGAACTGGGGTCATTTGAGCCTGATGGCATGAGTGCTCTATCAGGACCTGTGATCAAGTGTTCACAAAAGACCAGAACCACTTCCTCCCCAAAGCAGTTCCAGAGGACTTATTCATAAGTCACCTGGTTAATTGTGCAGCAGTGTACAATGATAGGGACCCAGAATAGGGCTCAGCAATAAAGACTAAATTTCTGGCTAAGGCACCTATAAGACATGAAACCCTAAGTGAGTTCCAACCACTGAGATTATTTCCTCATCTGCGCAGTAGAGATAAGGACACAAATTCTACATAAATCAAGGTTTTTCAAGAGGCTCAAGTAAGGTAATGCCTGTGACAGTGCTGCCTAAAGTAGAAAGTATAATTTATCATCCTGGTGAAAGCAAGGCTTTTTGAGCTGTTGGCATTTCTGCTGCTGTATTCAGTCCATTTCTTTATACTTTCAATACTAAAATTCTTCAGAAAATATGAAGAAATGCAAGTTCTCCTGGGAGAAATATAGATATGGCATTTTTTAATGCCTTGGTTGAATTGTCTGATCAGAGATACTAGTCTGGATCACCAGCAGCTTGATGGAGCTTAGCTGTATGTCATTACATCAGTGCTTCCCATTCCATTGTGGCACTCACAGGCGCTCTCACAACAGAACTCACTCTCATAGTTGTTTGTGGTTGGAGTAAAGACTAAATAAAATAAAAAAGAAAAAAAAAACACTATTCTAAAGAGAAATTTCCAAATATTGAGCTGGCATTGCTGTGGCACACTTTCATAACCATCTGTGTTGGTCTGCTTGTACAATCAACACTTATTGTCAGGGATTTCAAGCAGCTTAAAAAATATGTCTGGAAATACAGTGTCCCTTTGACCTTTAATCAAGCTTTCAGTAGTCACTTGCTATAACAGAAAAATGATGGAAAATGCCTATTCTTTTACCTCATTATTTTTTTTCACTGTGAGTCATAGATTGGCTGTATTTTTTTTTTAAGTAGAATGAAAATAAAACTTCTGAACTTACTTAGAAGGTGGTTTTAAGTGACTATCTAAAATAACTTCCATGCTGTGTTTTTTAACAACTAATGGTTTTTAAGCTATTATTTTTAACAACTTTAAGATATAATTCACATAGTATAAAGTGCACTCCTTTAAAAAATACAATTCAGTGGTTTTTAATATATTAACAGAGTTGTGCAACCATCAACAGTATCTAATGTTAGAACATTTTAATCACCCCAAAAAGAAACTTCATATCCATTAGCAGTCACTGCCAGTTCTCAACTCCCTCTCCTCCCTCCACCACAGGCAATCACTAATCTACAATATTTTGGATATTTCACATAAACAGAATCATATAATATGTGGCTTTTTGTGTCTGACTTTTTTCACTTAGTATATTTTCAAGGTTCATCCACACTGTAATATATATTAGTACTTCACTTCTTGTTATCGTAGTAATAGTCCACTGAGGACAAACCATATGTACTTATCCATTCACTGAGTAAGGAAAATATGGGTTGTTTCTACTTTTTGGCTATACTTAATAATCTATACTAATAATAGAGAAATATGCAAATTATCTGTTACAACATCATGTCATGACTGGATCAGCAGGCTGCATTCCTGCCCTCTGTTCAGGCAGCTGCAAGGCGCGGAGTAGGATAGGATATGATAAGAGGGGATAAGAAAGGAGAGGGAGAGGGAGGCAGGCCTGCATGCAGACAGGCTGAGAGGAGAAACAGAAATACAGAAAGGGAACAAGAAAAAGACACAAGAATGGAAAAGGGAAGAAATGTGGGGCTACACGCAGGAGGGGGTGTTGACCACAGGAGGGGGTGTTGACCACAGGGGGAAGCAGGTGTGCCCAGCGAGGGGCGGGGATCCCCTGGAGCAGGCCGTTGGTGGGGAGGAGCCCACGGGTGCTGAACGGAGTGGTGGACGGTCCGAGGCCTTCTGGGCAGAGGTGCTCCTGCTTTACAGCGGCAGCAGCAGCGCCTGGGCCTCGTCCACCCTTTTTGGGCCAGGCATCCAGGGCAGGGGATGGGAGCAGGATAGCGGTGGGGAGGCCAGGAAAGGAGGGAGGGAAGAACTTTATAAAGGAGTCAGTAGAGAGCAGAGTTAAAGAAGGAAAGAGGCTGTATGAGTGAACTGTAGGAGCTATAATGAAAATCAAGTATAGTTGTGTACTGGGGACAGATTTTAAAAGTAGGAGTCAGAAAAGAAAAAAGATAAATGATAGTAAATAATTAGGCAGGTAGATAGATAGATATTAAAACAGTGTAAATAAGTAGAGAAGAGTGTATGGGAAAGGTAAGATGAGAGAGAAAGAGGGAGGGAAGAAAAGTTTTAAAGGGGAGCTGGTAGAGCTTAAAAGGAGAATGGGAAGAAGGAAGAAATGGGGCAGGGAGCAAAGCAGGTCTGAGGGAGGAAGTGAAGAAAAAAATTAAGTTGGGAAGGAAGAAAAAGGGGAGGGAGGGCAGGGGTAAAGATAAAGGAAAGAAGGAATGTGGGGAGGGAGGGAGGGTAGGAGAAAGATGGGAAGAAGGATGATGGAACAGAAGTAGGAAATAAGGAGGAAATAAAAGTTTATAAATGATGAGTTAGTAGGAAAAAGTGTTACCTAAAGGAGAGAGAAAAATTGTGTGAGAGGGAGAAGCCAATAAGGAAGTCAAATACAATTGTGTGTGAAGGGGATAAGATTAAAAAAAAAAAAAAAAGCTAATAGGGCGACTAGGCCAGCAGGGGAGGGCAGTTAGGGATGACCAGGTCGGCAGGCGAGGGCATTTAGGGGGATCAGGCAGGCAGGCAGAGTGGTTAGGGCAGGCAGGCAGGTGAGCGGTTAGGAGCCAGAGGTCCCGTATTGCAAGAGGGATGTCCAACTGCCAGTTTAGGCCTGATCCTGCAGTTGGACATCCCCCAGGGGTTCCCGGATTGTAGAGGAGGCACCAGGTCTCTAGTGCTTCTATGAACATTCATGTACAAATTTCTGTGTAGACATCTGATTCCATTTCTTAGCTATGTACCTAGGAGTGTAACTGCTGATTTTCCCCAAAAGTTTTAACAATGGTTATTCGAAGTAATTATTGTAGAGATAGATTGTTATGATAAAATAATTGGAATTCTTCCTGCAAAACTACTGTAGGCAGGCAAGAATTGGTATTAGAAATATTTAATTTGAAGGTTAAGACGACTGAAAGATTATTTCTCAGATTTAATAGCTAGTAATTAAGCTATTATCAACTTTAACAATTCAAAACGTTATTACCTTATTGTAACTGGTCATTATAAGTTAGTTTTCCCCCCCTGCCTGTTTTAGCACTGCTATTCCTATTTATGAATTTCATTACTGTCAAATTATAATTTATACTAAGAAAAATTGCTATGTCAGATAATAACTCTTAGGCCATTTGCATGTTTAATTTACAAGGTTTAAAATAGCTGTATTGTTATATTTGTGAATAAGTAAATGAGCTAATACTGTGACAGAAAATATTAAAAAAAGGTGAACACAAAATGTGTCTGCAAGTTCATTCATTCACTAGGAATAAGGAATATAGTTTTGCCATAAAAATCACAAAATACTTTGCTGGCTTTAAACTGAAAATGCATGCACAAGTTTTAAAATTATTTTTTTAATGCAACATTAAAAACATTAAAATTGAAGTGTTTCATGCTATAAAATAACTGCACTGTCCCTTTTGCCAAGGATAGAAGGGATAATCAGAAGTTGAAATTCTAGCACTGAAAGCAGAGGGTTCTAGGGGGTCACTCCTCCGCTCCAGCCCACCTAATCAGCAATCTCCTTATAATGTACCCAGTATGTTCTTAGGAGCTAATTAGGCCTCCAGCTACCTTCTCTAAAATCTAGACTCTCCCTAGTCAATTGCAGAAATGGGGAATTTCAGAACAGCTTATGTGATGAAACATTGGAGAACTCTTTAATTTATAATTATCTTATGAATTTAGTTGCATTTCCCTTAGCATATATAAAAGAACTTGTTGCTATAGGTGAATTATCCTTGCCCCTAAATAAAGCCAATACCTCCACTTGTGCCCTAGATTTCATCCTTTCTTACCCAGTAAAGGACATGACACCAGTAATTCTGCCCTCTTATTCTTGCATTTTTCCCTTTCTACTTGGCTATCCCTATCAGCCCATAAATGCACATACTGTCATTTCTCTGATTTTACAAACATCACAAACTTCTTTTGACCTTCATTCCTCTGCCAGCTAGCTATCTCCTCATTTATATGGTTCCATCTGCAGTAAAACACTTGGAAATAATTCTCTACACATCCTGCCTCTAATTAATCTCCTGATTTCTCTCCTTACACCCACTACAATTAGGCTTTCATCCCCACCTCCACTAAAGTTGATCTTATCCTGCTCAAAAATGACCTTCACATTATAAGTCCCAGGGTCAATTTTCAATCCTCATCTTAGTTGACCTATAGGCACATTGACTATAACAAATACCCCGTCTGGGTTTTTCTCCTATTTGCACCTTAAAAGCCTCCTTTGCCAGTTACTTAGTTACTTGCTTCTCCTTGTACTGTTAACACTGTTGTACTCTAGGGATAAGTCCTTAGAGCCAGTCTCTTTTCTATCTGCACTCTCCCCTTGGCTTTAAATACCATCTGTATTTTGATAACTCAAAATTTCTATCACCAATGCATACTTCTATCATTAACTCTATACCAGTACATTTTATTTCCTACTCAACATCTCCAATGATTGTCTAATTGACATCCCAAAGGGAGCATGTACACAGCTTAAATTTTGAAGTTCTACCAAAGCTTACCCATGCCAAACACTTTGGAGTCATCCTTGATAATCTCTCTCTCTCTCTCTCTCTCTCTCTCTCTCTCTCTCTCTCTCTCTCTCTCTTTCCCTCTCTCTCTCTCCTTCCCTCCCTCCCTATCTATCTACCTACCTACCTACCTATTTATCTATCAGCATCTCATACTGCTTTTTCAAGCTGCCATAATCTCTTGTCTGTTTTGCTGCAAAAGCCTGCTGTTTTCCCTGTTTCCACCCTTTCCTCCTATAGACTGTTCTCAAAACAGCAGCCAGAATGACCCTGATATTACATAAATCAGATCATGTTATCCCTCTAGTTAGAAAATAAATCCTCAATTGCTTCCCAAGCAAGGGCTCAGAATAAAAGTCAAAGTCCTCCCTAGCCATACAGATACAGTCCCATTATATCTCTGACCTCATTACTAATGCTCTTGCCATTGATCACTCTTGCTTGAAGCATAATAGTACTTTTTTTTTTTTTGCTTCAAAATTTCTATTCACATTCTTGCCTTAGGGACTTTACATTTGTTGTTCCACCCCTTGGAAATCCCTTCTCCCAAATAAGTGCATGGCTAATTCTTTCACCTCCATCAAGACTTTTTGATAGGGGAAGGCATGTAATAGGAATAGAATCACAGTTGTTTAATAATTATTCACCTTACTAACTATAGATAAGAGGTTTTCTTACAGACCCTGGGAAACTGTGGAGGATACAGTGTGAAAAAGAAAACAGAGTCATAAAGATAAATCAACATTGAAGTCCAGGTGGCTCCATTACTCAGAAAGAGGATACATTTTGAGAGCAGACAAAGGACAGGACGTGCCTGAAGGGATACAAATGGCTGAGAGCTCACTTTTATAAGGAGAATGATAGAAGGCAGATCCTGGGAACTCACTAACTTTAAATTTTTTTTTCTCACCCACTAACCCTATAAGAACTTGTTTGACATGAAATGCCAGAGCCCTCTTTTCAGGGTGTTACACCTGCTGCTCTCTTGGATTGCTGGCTATCCTATATAATAAAGAGGTAATATGCAAATTGACAATTACTCCAACACACAAGATGGCCGCCCCCATGTGTACAAAAGATGCATGCCACTAGATGGCTGGCAGAGGAGGGCAGTTGTGGGTGACCGGGCTGGCAGAGGAGGGCAGTTGGGGGGGACCAGGTCTGCAGGGGAGGACAGTTAGGGGCAACCAGGCCTGCTGCGGAGGGCAGTTAGGGGCAGCCAGGCCAGCAGGGGAGGGCATTTAGGGGCAACCAGGCCACCAGAGGAGGGCAGTTAGGGGCAATTGGGCTGGCAAGGGAGCAGTTAGGCATCAATCAGGTTAGCAGGAGAGTGGTTAGGGGGTGATCAGGCTGGCAGGCAGAAGCGGTTAGGGGCAATCAGGCAGGCAGGCAGGCAAGCAGTTGGGAGCCAGCAGTCCTGGATTGTGAGAGGGATGTCCCAGATTGGAGAGGGTGCAGGCTGGGCTGAGGGACACACCCCCCCACACCAATTTTATGCACCGGGCCTCTAGTCCTACATAATAAAAGCCTAATTGCAAATTGTCCCCTCAGGTAGTTCTTCCACAGGGAGTTCTACTGGGAGACCGGGAGTTTGACCTCTCGCTATGATGTGCATTGACCACCAGGGGGCTGCATTAAACATGGCGGGCATCAGCGATGTGGTGTTGGCGGCAGGTGACAGTGGAGGCGCTGCTGGCTCCGATGGGCCCCAATGAGACCGGGATGGCTGCAGGATGATGGAGCAGGTAAGCGGGCAGCACCAGGCCAAGGCAGGTACGAGCGGGGTCCAATTGACCCACAGATGTTGACCAGCAGTGGCGGCGGGAGGTGGAGCCACTGCCTGGCTCCCAGGCACTGCGGGAGCTGAGCAGGGGGGCCTGGCCCCGATTGATTGCCCCACAGATGGACTCCAGCAGCCGGCAGGCCCTGATCGTCTGATCGGGGCCAGGCCCCAGGCTGGAACCGGGAACTGGGAGTGGGTGGTGGTGACCAACTTCCCATGGCACCCAGGCCAGGGGCTGCAACCTCTTGCTGGCTACCTGGGGGCAGGGGTGGTGACGGGGATGGAGGTGCAGTGAGAATGCGGGGTGTCCGCCAAGCTGACTCTCATGTCCCCTGCTACCCACCCTCAGGACACCAGGGCTCATGTGCCAGGGAAGCCCCCATGCTCTGGTGCCAGGCGCCCACAAGGAGCCCCTGTATGGCCTCTTCCCGGTGAGCCAGGCCACAGCTGCCAGGCCCGCAGGGGCCGGTTGTGCTCCCGGTGGGTTTGCGCAGGAGCCGGTCTGCAAGACTTGCCGGGAGAGAGTGCATTGCCTGCCTGACTTCAAGAGGCCCATGCTGCACCCCAGCACATGGCATCTGGCCACGCTCACCGCATCTATGCTTGGGGACTCGGGCACCGTGACTCAGGAAGAGGGGGACATGTGGGGACCCAGGGGCCCAGGTGCTGCCCAGGGCCCAGAGGTCAGCTGGGAGCTGCCCTTCCATACCAGACTCTCACGCTTTGATAGCCAGCTAGGCCTAGGGACCGCACCCATGCATGAATTTCATGCACCAGGCCTTTCGTCTGTTTAATGAACACACCTCAAAGATTCAACCTTATCTCTACTTATTTGACTCTGCTAGTGGTGGGCAACTTCTACTGTTTCATGTCTGGTTTCATTTTCTCAAATTCATCTTTTCAGTGAGACCTACCATGCACATATGCTCTACTGCCACTAACAACCCTTCACTTCCCACATCCCATATTTTTATTTTTTCCATTGCACTTATTTATATTATTTATTGCTTTTTGATGATATCCTACAAGTATAATGAAATATTTATGAGGGCAAGAAATTTTTTGGGGGGTTCAGTTTCATTTGTGCTGTTTGCCAAGCATTTATAGTAGCACTTGACACATAGTAGCTGCTAAATAAATATCTGTTGACTAAATTTATCAATCAACGGAATTTAGCATGTCCAAGATAAAACTTATGAGGTTCCTTTGCCAGACCCATATCTCAGTAAACAGTACCACTTTTAATCTAATTGTTCAAACTTCAAACCTAGGAACCTGCCTTAATTCATTATATTTCTTCCATCAGCAAATACATGGGGCAGGGAGGGCTTACCTTCATAATATATCCAGAATTGGACCACTCTCCACCTCCACCACTATCACCCTGGCCCAATCCACCATCATCTCTTACAGGGGTGTTAAAGAACAAAATTTCAATTGAGTAAATGAGAAGATCTAACTGACTTTATTGAGCTATTCATGAATAGGCAGTATCCCATTTAGCAAGTAGAGAGGGGACCTTAGAAGCTGTACAATATGGAAGGCTTTTATAGGCAGACACTGGGCAGGACAGGAAAGTTATTATAAAAAGAAAAGAAAGGATTGTTTCAGGCAAGGCTACCTTATCTTAGGCAGAGGTCGTATCAGGCAGATTGCCTCAATTTTCTTTGGGGGATGGAGATGGAGAGGGCACATGTGACAGATTACCTCATTGGTACTCACAGAAAATTCCAGTATTACCAGTTAAGATTACATTCCTAGAGAAAGTTAATACTGCAATTAGGTCAGGTATTAAGTCTATGTTTGGTATCATGAGCTTTAGCACAGGTGACTTAATTTTGGGCCTGTGTTCTATTTAATATTGGTTTCCTTGCTTTCATTCTAGCCCCACCATCTACTGTTGCTTCAGCCAGATTGATCATTTCATCTCTCAAAGGAGAACATGTAATTTCCATATTCTCATCTATTCTAACTAGATGCCCACTACACTTAGAATAAAATCCAAACTAACCATGAACCACTCTACCCAAAAGATCAAAGCATAATAAGAATTTATGATTAAATTTCTATAGGTCTTTCTTTTATTTTAATTCTAAATGAAATCAAATCTGCCTAAAGGCAAATTATAGCCTCTCATGTGCATAGTAAAGTCATCACTGAATACTCTCTCTTGCAGAGATAAAAATAAAAAGCTTTTGATCATTGCATTTGACCATGTAAAGTTTGTAATAATAAAAATCTGAAAATAATAGCAGTCAAATAAATGTGATTGGATTGGATTCACCCATTGAAAGATAGAGACTATCACAACAAATTAAAATAACACAATGTGCAGTTATAGGCTACTTAAAAAGATATGCTATAAGTAAAACTAAAAGTTTGAGATAAAACAAAATTATGAAAGGGAAATACTATCCAAAAAGCTGTGAAAATATAAATACCAAATACAAATGACTTACATAAAGAGCATGCACAGAAACAGAGATACAACATAATAACAAAATCGGAAATTTTGCTGTCCCTGACAGAACAGCACAGTTTCTTAAAGATGGTCTGGTTTCTGGTTTCTGGTTTCTGATAACATCACCTACTCTTGTTGGTCTCCAGAACCAGAGGAGATGCAGCTCCTGCTATTGCTAATTTCTTGATTGTTTCACCTTTGGTTGCTCTGCGTTAATGTCATCTGGTAACCAATTCTTTGCATTAAATTTTCTCTTTGTAAACACAATGAATGATTTCTATTTTCCTAGTTGACTCATAAAACCAATTTTTGAGCAAAATTAGAACATATTCAAATTATGTAGTGTCACATCTCATAAAATTTGCTGGTTATTTTCCCTTTGATCCCCTCCACCATTCAATCTCTGTCCTTCTCTCCTTTGTTCTATGCCCTAGGTGGTAGCCCCTATAAGTTACATTCCCAAGCTCCTTGCACTCTGGCAGGACTTTAGAGAATGTGAAGAAACAGAGATCAGGGTAATTTTCCCCTGTTCCCTCCATGCCTAAGCTGTTGCCATGGTTCTGGCACTGGCAGTGTTCTTCTATAACTTCAGCTTCATACAGAGCATCTGCATCTTCATATGGAGCATCCCCTTTCCACTGCTCTACATCTCTCTGGGCTCCAGTAATATTGTTTTCTCCCTTTGACCCTTAAAGCTTGGCGATCATAATAGCCTCTTCTCACTGCTGATAGTCCCCAGGTGCCACGACCTCCATCAACATATCTGTGAGTAAAGTTTTGTCAAAATCCCAATTGAGTGTGCCTTCTGTTTCCTAGACCTTGAGTGCTGCTGAAGCATAACTGATACATAAAGAAAGTTTACCAATTTTTGAAGAACTGATATCACACAGATGAAAATACCTGACAATGCAATTATATTATAAATCAACAATAGAAATTAAATATATTTATACAAGTATAAATATATATACATGTACTAGAGGCCCAGTGCATGCACTGGAGGGGGGTCCCTCAGCCCGGCCTGCCTCCTCTCACAGTCCAGAAGCCTTCAGGGGCTGGAGGCGACCCAGTGACCAGGGGAAGGCGATGCCCCCATTACTCCTGCTGCCACTGCCAGCAGCACAAGCCTTGTCCGGCCCTGGTTACCTGAGCCTCGGGCGGCCCTAGGCAGCTGGGCAGCTGACATTTGCGGCTTGCCTGTGCCTCGGGCGTTGGTTGGGCAGCCGACATCTGAGGCTTGCCTGCACCTCAGGCCGGCCCTGGGCGGCTTTGGGGCCGAGGGGACTAGGGGACTCCAGTGGCAGGCGTGTGGAGAGGCTGGACCTGCCTGGGTGTGGGTCTGGCCGTGCCATGTGCCTCCCGCCCTGGTCGGGCTGAGGGGACTGGGCACTGCCATCTTGTGGCTGTGGGTGCTGCCATCTTTGAGGGCATGGCAGTCAATTAGTATATTCCCTCTTTATTGGCTGTGGGCACTGCCATATTTGTGAGGGCATAATGGTCAATTAGCATATTCCCTCTTTATTAGATAAGATACTTTTTTGTACTGGTCTCAGCCTATTAATAACCAATGCTGTTGCTGGACTAGCCCCTGTGGTTCTTATTAAGGCTGCAAGATGCCCTTTAGCAAGAACTTTGAAAAGATACAGGTTTATTACTTACAAGACCTGGAAATTATACAATACATTAGGGGCCACACAGTGACTTGGGCCGGGGGGGCACAAGCATGGGCCTGAGGTTTTGCTTTTATTGGGGTCAAGGAGGGGCAAGGTTTTGTGGTCTCACTTTTTATTGATGAACTTAAAACAGATAAGAGGACAAATTTTAAAGTAGGGGAAGAGAAAAAAAACAAATAGCTCAAATGATCAGTTACTAAAATCAACCAAGATCTCTAAAACAAAGGAGCCTCTGTGTTGGGAGGCAGCTTGGCTCTTTATCTAGACTGGCAATGTGTTTATGAAACCAAAGGTCCTCATGATTTTGTTTGGATTTGTGACTATAGCTTTAGAAATCATCCTCCCTCCCATCTTCCCTTCCTCTACATCTTATAGACCTAGTCTTTCTCCCTGATAATCATTAACCCCTGAGTCAGCAAAAGACAGTAGTTAGGACCTGACTAATGGCCACAAGGTCCAGACCTTCGGCAGGTAAAATATCACTTTTTTATTTAAAATTTTTTTCAATTACAGTTGACATTCAATATATTAGTTTCAGGTGTATGCACAGTGGTTATACATTTATATAACTTATGATGTGATTCCCCCCAATAAGACTAGTGCCCACCTGGCACCATACATAGTTATTACAATATTATTGACTATACTAGAGGCCCGGTGCACAAAATTCTTGCATGGGGGGTGTGTGTCCCTCAGCCCAGCCTGCACCCTCTCCAATCTGGGACTCCACAAGGGATGCCTGACTGCCTGTTTAGGCCCGATCCTGGTGGGATCGGGCCTAAACAGGCAGTCGGACATCCCTCTCACAATCCAGGACTGCTGGCTCCCAAATGCTCGCCTGCCTGCCTTCCTGATTGCCCCTAACCACTTCTGCCGGCAAGCCTGATCACCCCCTAACCACTCCCCTGCCAGCCTGATTGATGCCTAACTGCTCCCCTGCCAGCCTGTTTGCCCCTAACTGCCTTCCTTCCCCTGCAGGCTTGGTCACCCCTAACTGCCCTCCCCTGCAGGCCTGGTCACCCCTAACTGCCCTCCCCTGCAGGCCTGGTACCCCCCAACTGCTCTCCCCTGCAAGCCTGAGTCCCCCCCAACTGCCCTTCCCTGCAGACCCAGTCAGCCCCAACTTCCCTCCTCTGCTGGCCTGGTCACCCCTAACTGGTCACCCCTCCCCTGCAGGCTTAATCGCCCACAACTGCCCTCCCTAGCAGGCTTGGTCCCTCCCAACTGCCCTCCCATACTGGCCATCTTGTGGTGGCCATCTTGTGTCCATATGGGGCCAGGATTTTTGACCACATTGGGGCAGCCACCTTGTGTGTTGGAGTGATGGTCAGTTTGCATATTACTCTTTTATTAGATAGGATAGAGGCCTGGTGCATGGGTGGGGGCCAGCTGGTTTGCCCTGAAGGGTGTCCTGGGTCAGGGTGGGGGTTCCCTTGGGGCGTGGGGCAGCCTGGGCGAGGGGCCTGTGGTGGTTTGCAGGCTGGCCACGCCCCCTGGTGACCCAAGAGGAGGCCCTGGTATCTGGGGTTTGTTTATCTTCTACAATTGAAACTTTGTAGCCTGGAGCAGAGCCAAGCCTTCTGCTTGCTCAGTGGCTGCAGCCATTTCCATTGGGATTTATGTATCTTCTATAATTGAAACTTTGTAGCCTTAAGCGAGGCCTGGGCCAGCCAGGGTGTGTGGAAAGCTTGGCTTCCTCCATCGCCGGGGGCAACCCTAGCCTCCTGCTCTTTCCAGCTCTGTGGCTGCGGCCATTTCTGTTTGCGTTTATGTATCTTCTATCATTGAAACTTTGTAGACTTGAGTGGAGGCGTAGGCTGGCAAGGGCAGGCGGAAAGCTTGGCTTCCTCCATTGCCGGGGAAACCCAAGCCTCCCTCCTGCTCTCTGTGGCCATAGCCATCTTGGTTGGGTTTATTTGCATATTAGATCCTGATTGGCTGGTGGGCGTGGCTGGTGGGCATGGCTGGTGGGTGTAGCGGAGTGATGGTTAATTTGCATATTACAGTTTTATTAGATACACAATCTGGCAATCATCAGTCTGTTTTCTGCACTAAAGATAACATATTGACCTAAATTGTGTTTCAGTTCCTTAGTGCTAAGGTGCTAAGTTCCTTAGTGCTGGGTACTTTTCCATGAAACCGGGCAGTAGGAAGCCACAGCAGACCTCAGAACTGTCCTCAAGACCTGAAGAAATTATCTATTACCCTTATTTACCTCTGACCAATCAGCTCTTAACAGGACCCTAAATCCCCTAAGCCAAGATGCCTTGTGTTTTTCCCTATATAATCTGTAACTTACATGCTATCAGGGAGCCAGGTCTTTTAGAGCATGAGCTCTGGTTCTCCAGATTGGCCAATCCTATAATAATAAATTACTTTCTCCACTGCAAGACCCTGCTGGTTCATTTCTTTTTTTTTTTTTAAATATATTTTATTGATATTTTACAGAGAGGAAGGGAGAGGGATAGAGAGCTAGAAACATTGATGAGAGAGAGACATCGTTCAGCTGCCTCCTGCACACCTCCCACTGGGGATGTGCCTGCAACCAAGGTGCATGCCCTTGACCGGAATCGAACCCGGGACCCTTCAGTCCGCAGGTCGACACTCTATCCACTGAGCCAAACCGGTTTCGGCTGGTTCATTTCTTTCAGCCAGTGCACACAGACAGACTCACATATTGGGGTCCAAAACATTTATTCAAAATAGTCATCTTTGAAGTGGATGCCTCTTTGAAATGCATGCCTGGGCAATCAAAGCTTAAATCAGGTACTTGCATTATAAAAAAGAAAAAAAAATGTCAGGGCTTCACCATAACACTATTGATATAAAGGAGAAATCAAAATGTAGCATAACCAAATTGTAATAAAACTACTATACATGAAACGCTTTATAGTATTTTTATGGTGTTTTATACAGACATCTTTAATTTAGTTTTATATATTTATCTTCTAATTTACTTATTCACCATTCTTTCTTGCATCTCAGATCTTCCTTCTGGAGTCTTTCTTCCACGTGGATAAATTCTTTTTTTTTTTTTAATATATTTTATTGATATTTCACAGAGAGGAAGGGAGAGGGATAGAGAGCTAGAAACATCGATGAGAGAGAAACATCGATCAGCTGCCTCCTGCACACCTCCCACTGAGGATGTGCCCGTAACCAAGGTACATGCCCTTGACCGGAATCGAACCCGGGACCTTTTAGTCCGCAGGCCGACGCTCTATCCACTGAGCCAAACTGGTTTCGGCCACGTGGATAAATTCTTTATACAGTCCTTCAATGAAGGCCATTTGTAAGTATGCTCTCTGTTTTGTTTGTCTTACAGGTCTTTATTTACCTCACACTCTTATAATACAATTTGGCTAGATACACACAATTCTATGTTGATGATTATTTTCTCTCAACTCTCAGACAAATATTATCCCATCTCATTTTCTTGGTAGTTGATTCTGAGATGTTTGTCTTTGGTTTTCTGTAGTCTCACAACATTGTGTGTATTTCTTTTTATATCTCCTTCTATGTATAGCTGTTGTCTCCTATATTCAAGGATTCATGACTTTCATCAGATCTGGAAAATTGTAAGGCCTTAGATCCTCCTCAAAATTAATTCTTCTAATCTCTTCTCTCTAGACTTCTTGGTCTCTGATATGATATGCAATAAAAGATTTATTTCACATATCAGAATGGCAAAAGGTTAAATCTACATGATAGGTGCATGGGTATTTCAGTACATTTGAATGATTTGATAATAAAAATAATAATAATTGCCCATGGCTAAGGATTATCAAGTGCTTAAATGTTTCAGAATGGATGAACATCTGATAAAAGCAGAAAATGTCAACAAAGTCATTAAAATGATAAAAACCTAGAAAGTACAGCTTTCTTCAAATTTCTCACTAGAATTTGAACTACCTCTGAAAACAAATTCAGCTATATTAAAAACCTATATACATAATGCTTGCTTTAGATGCTAAAATTTCCATGTTTCCTTGGAAAATTCTGGAATATATCTTAAATTCTTAGTATTGGGATCATGAAACATTTGTAGTAAAGCATTATATCTTAAGCTGACAATTTCATCAGTTTGTAGCTTGTCTCTGATAGAGGAGGTTTTCATTCAAGTGTTATTGTTCAACTGTCAAGGGTTGAGACTGTACCTAATTTAAGTCCGCTCCATATCTCTAGTGTCCAAAACAGCAGCTGACAGCAAAGAGGCACCCAATAAATGTTTAATGCACCAGTTCTCAAACTTTAATGAGCATAAGAATCCTCTTGGAGAGCTAGTTAACACACATTTTTTTTGATCCCATCACAAGATATTTTGGATTCAACAGTTCAGGTTGAGGGTCATGATTTTGCATTTCTAATCAGTTTGCACATAAAGCCCATAATGCTAGACTGAGGACTACACAACAAGAAATACATTTAATGAAAGAAAATGTATGTGAAGATATGCTGCTTGGGAAAAGCATTGAAATTTGCTTTACTCATGTTATTATCTGATTCTCTTTTTGAGTGACTTATATAAGAATTCTTTGTTTTTCCTTCTTATTGAGAGGCCTTTAAGGTAATAAAGCCCTCATGATCTTGTTCATAACTGAATTTTCAGGCCTTATTTGTTACTTTGGTCTCCTATGCTCTTCATACTCCAGCCATACCTATCTATTCTTCTGTCTCCTAAATCATATGCACTTCCACACCCAAGTGCCATTACACATGCTTTTTCCACTTGTTTTTAATGTCCAACTTACCATCAAAAATTCATCCTTCAAGGGTTAGATCAAACATTTCAAGTCTTCCATAACTCTCCCTTCTTCCTTCCCAAATATTGATCACAATTTATCATCTGCTCTATATTCCCAGGGAGCTCTCATATCTTAATTATCATCCAAGTTACATTAGGAGTGGTCATTTATGTCCCTGTCTATCCAACTTTGTGCTTATCCTCCAGTACTGTAGCCAACCTCCAATACTGTACATAAAATCCATCACAGCCCCAGCTGGTTTGGCTCAGTGGATAGAGCATCCACATGCAAATCAAAGGGTCCCAGGTTTGATTCTGATCAAGGGCACATACGTTGGTTGCAGGCTCCTCCCAGGCCTGGGCCCTGTTCGGGCTCATGCAGGAGGCAACCAATCGATGTGTTTCTCTCACATTGATGTTTCCCTCTGTCTTTCCCTCTCTCTTCCACTCTCTCTAAAAATCAATGGAAAAATATCCTCAGGTGAGGATTAACAAAAAAACAAAAATCCATCACAGACCCAGAACATTGTAGATAGTTAATAAATGCTGGTTGAACTAGAACTAAAAGGACAACTTTAGATACATTTTAAGTTTGCGTTAAAATTGCAATATAGCAAACAGTATTTTCATGGTGGTGTCCATGAGACAGTGTGAGCCTATGTTTAGGTTAATGCCTACCATCCCAACATAACTATTAAGAGGTCCCACTCTCACTCTCGAAAGGATCCCATCTAGAAGGGCAAATTACACAGTTACTTCATCATTAGCTCAGGTTCACTTACAGAAGGATCTGGCAAAATGCTGCCTCTGGTTTTAATTTTACCCCTTTGGTCCCTTCATGTAGTAAGCTTAATGTCATTTGATGCACATCTGATTCAAATGGACTAACTACAAAGTCCATCTTCATATTTTAAAAACTGTTTCTCACTTGCTTTCTTAATGTGAAAATATGAACCGTAGGAGGAAGAGGTCTCACAAAAAGAGATGAACCCAAGCAACTATGTGCCATACTCCTTAGACAACTGCAGTAAAAAGGAAATAAAAAGTTTTCATTAGGAGGAAAATCCCTGACTCAGTACTCTAATACTTGACATCTAGAAAGGGATTGGGCCAACAATTCATATTTAAAAAATATATTTTTATTGATTTCAGAGAGGAAGGGAGAGGGAGAAAGAGACAGAGACATCAATGATGAGAGAGAATCACTGATTGGCTGCCTCCTGCATGCCTCACACTGGGGATCGAGCCCATAATCTGGACATATGCCCTGGCCAGGAATTGAACAGTTACCTCCTAGTTCATAGGTTGATGCTCAACCACTGAACCACACCAGCTGGACAACAATTCATTTTTAATATGGACTTCTACAAGCATTATGATTATTTCTTTTATCAGTTAAAAAAAGCTTCATAGGAAATCTGTTTTCCAAATATGTGACAAGTGACAGTGTTTAACAACTGTGAAATAATTTATGGTTACATTATTTTAAATGATAAGCATATTAGCTTGACTACTAAATGAGGACTTTTTTTTTTGGTACAACAAAGTAATGAATGAAGTTACTGAGATACAATGTGGTACAATGAAAAGAACACATTCTTAGAGTCAGGCAGAAGTAGGTTTAAATTTCAGTTCTGCCACTTAATACTTGTGAGCCTCTGAGCCTCAGTTTCCTCATCAATCAATATGGAATATCTAGAGGCCCAATGCAAGAAAATTCATGCAAAATTAGGCCTTTCTTCCCCTGGCTGCTGGCACCAGCTTCCCTCCAGCACCCGGGACCCAGGCTTCCCTCCTCTGGCCACCAGAGGCACCTGGGACCTGGGCTGCTTCCCTCCTCCAGCTGCCCACAGGCACCTGGGACCCTGGCTGGCTTCCCTCCAACCCAGCTTGTTCAGGAAGGACGTCTGGAATGACATCTGGAAAACGTCACGTCTAATTAGCATATTACCCTTTTATTATTATAGATAGCACCTACCACTCAGGGTTGCTGAGAAGAATAAGTGAAATTACATTTATGAAGAGTCTAGCACAAAGAAAGTATTCAATGAATACTTATTGTATTATTTTATTGATTTTCAAAAGCACAAAGTATTGTACAGATGTATTTTGACAGTTGAACTGAAGATTAAAAATTCTTACCAATTGTTTTTATTTTTAATACTAGTGGCCCTATGCATGGATTTGTGCACATTGAAAGGAAATTAATTAGAAGAAATATTTTAATATCACTATTTGCCCTTTCTCTATAATAGACGTATCAGAAATGAAAGAAAATTATTAAAATGTATATGAAAATAATATATAAATTGATTAATAAATATACAATAACAACATGATATGACAACAACAAATATATGATATAAAACAAAAAAATGATATAAAAACAACAGATACAAACAATGACTGATAAATTGATTAAACTTATTCTAATATCTCCCTGTATACCACATTAAGAGTAAAAATACTTTCAGAGTGCTTGACTAATTTCCCTTGTGATGAAGTATTTACAACTTTAACATCACATGCTCTTTGAACTCGAGAGAAAGCAACATATAACTGACGATGTCTGAAAACGTGTTCAGGTAGGAATATTCCTATTCTGTCTAGAGTTTGTCCTTGTGATTTATTAATAGTCATCACAAATGCTGGCATCATGGGAAACTGTCTTCAAATTAATTTAAATGGGAGGCCAGTTGTCAGATGGGGACAAATCAATTCTTGGAATCAGAACGGCCTTGCCTTCCGCAGATCCTGTTAATACTTCAGCTTTGATTATGTTAGGTTGTAATATTTTGATAATAAATCTAGTACCATTACAGAGACCCCATTTACTATTAAGATTTGTCAGTAGCATGATGAATGCACCTACTTTCAATTTTAATTTATGACACGGCATTCCCAAAAGAGTAATAGTATTAAGAAATTCGATGGGAAAATTTTCCTCTTTGGCATCATCTGTTGAATCAATGGAATCATCACTCAAATAGGTGTGGACATCTCCATCGAGTATATCCAAAATTTCTTCATTTAATTTATGAACGTACTCATTTTTAGGACAAAGAATCGCACGTTTAGATTTATTTTTAATATTACCTGTAGATATACTATTTCTAAAGGTAGCTTCAACAATAGATCCATTACAAATCATTTCACGGGGGATTTCAATAAGATCCATTCCTAAATGAAAATTGCTATCAAGTTTGCCATCTCCAAGTTTTACTAACCATTCACTATAAGCAGAACCCTCTGATCTCATATTTGTTTTAAGAGACAACTGTCGGAAACATCCCTAAAGTACTACAGTACTTTAAACACATTTGTATTATGGCCAATCACATAGCATGCGACACAACACTGGGACATTGTCGAAAATCCCCTCCGAGAAGGAGAACTCTCCCACCAAATACAACATTCAGATTCATAATTTCTCTTAGTAATCTGTCTATGGTGTTTATAGCATGACTGGATGCCATGGTGCATTCATCAATAATGAGAAATTGGGCCTTTTTAATGGTTTTAGCAACTTCACTCTTTATATCAAGTTTAGAAATTGAACTTTCATTTAATGGAATTGGTAATTTATATTGGGAATGAAAGGTTCTTCCACTAAGAAGTAAATTTGCAGCAATTCCTATAGACACTGTGGGTAAAACAGTACCACCACGACCTCTAATATAATGTATTAAAACTAAAGGGATCGATACAACAAGAGGATATAACCCTGATAAACATATATGCACCCAATGGAGGGGCACCCAAATACATTAAAAAAAAAAACTCCTGGAAGATATCACCGGAGAGATCGACAACAATACAATCATAGTACGAATCATTAATACACCACTGACATCATTGGATAAATCCTCTAGACAAAAAAATCAACAAAGAAACAGCAATCCTAAATGACTCACTAGATCAGATGGACTTGACATCTTCAGAACATTTCACACCAAAGCCACGGAATACATGTTCTTCTCAAGTGCACATGGGACATTTTCAAAAATAGACCACATATTGAGTCACAAGCAAAGTCTCCCCAAATTCAAGAAGATTGAAATAATATCAAGCATCTTCTCAGATCACAATGGCATAATATTAGAAATAAACTATAATAAAAACAATCCAAAATCTCAAACATTTGGAAGCTGAATAGCATGCTATTAAACAATGATTGGGTTACCAAAGAGATCAAAGGAGAAATTAAAAACATCCTGGAAACTAATGACAATAAAAACACAACAATCCAAAATTAATAGAACACAATAAAAGTAGTCCTGAGAGGAAAGTTTATAGCTCTACAGGCCTACTTCAAAAATCAAGAAAAACTGGTAATAAACCATCTAACTCTACAGCTTAAAGAACTTTCTGGTTTTTTAATGAAACAAGAAAAGCCCAGAGTGAGCAGAAGGAAGGAGATAATAAAGATCAGAGCAGAAATAAATTACATAGAGATAAAAAAAAATACAAAAGATCAATGATACCAAGAGCTTGTTCTTTGAAAGGATAAACAAGATTGATGAACCTCTAGCCAGGCTCACTAAAAAGCAAAGAGAGAAGACCCAAATAAACAAAATCAGAAATGAAAGAGGCAAAATAACAACAGACCCCACAGAAATACAAATGATTGTTAAAAAATACTATGAATAACTCTATTCCAAAAAACAAGACAACGTGGAGGAAATGGACATATTCCTAGAAAAATACAACCTTCCAAAACTGAATCAGGAAGAATCTAAAAATCTCAATAGGCCAATAACTATGGAAGAAATTGAAGCAGTCATCAAAAACCTTCCAGCAAACAAAAGCCCAGGGCCAGATGGCTTCACAGGGGAGTTTTACCAACCAGTCAAGGAAGAACTAAAACCTATCCTCCTCAAACTATTCAAAATAATTCAAGAGAAAGAAACACTTCCAAGCTCCTTCTATGAAGCCAGCATCACCTTAATACCAAAACCAGATAAAGACAACACAATGAAAAAGAATTATAGGCCAAAATCCCTCATGAACATATATATGCGAAAATCCTCAACAAAATTCTAGCAAATCGGATCCAACAGTAAATCAACAAGATCATACACCATGACCAAGTAGGATTTATCCCAGGGATGCAAGGATGGTACAATATCCGCAAAACAATAAATGTGATAAATCACATAAACAAATTGAGAGATAAAAATCACATAATCATATCAATTGATGCAGAAAAAGCATTTGACAAAATCCAACACCCTTTCTTGATAAAAACTCTCAACAAGTTGGGAATAGAAGGATCATACCTCAACATCATAAAAGCCATATATGACAAACCCACAGCCAACATCATATTCAATGGGAAAAAACTAAAACCATTTCCCTAAGAACAGGAACAAGACAGGGATGCCCCCTCTCACCACTCCTGTTCAACATAGTACTGGAAATACTAGCCATTGCGATTAGACAAGAAGAAGAAATAAAAGGCATCCAAATTGGAAAAGAAGAAGTAAAACTGTCCTTCTTTGCAGATGACATGATACTGTACATGGAAACCACTAAAGACTCCATCAAAAAATTATTACACTTAATAAATGAATTCAGCAATGTAGCAGGACACAAAATTAATGCCAAGAAATCTATGGCATTTCTATACACCAATAGTGAACTTAAGGAAAAAGAGACTAAAAAAGCAATCCCATTTGTCATTGCACCAGAAAATTAAGATAGCAAGGAATAAACTTAACTAAGGAGGAGAAAACTATAGGATATTGAAAAAAGAGATAGAGGAAGATATAAACAGATGAAAGAGCATACCGAGTTCATGGATTGGTAGAATCAGCATCATTAAAATGTCCATACTACCCAAAGCAAGCTATAGATTCAATGCACTCCCCATTAAGATTCTATTGGCATATTTCAGAGACCTAGAATGAACTTTCCAAAAATTCATCTGTAATTAAAAAAATAAAAAGACCCCGAATAGCCAGAGCATTCCTGAGAAAGAAGAACAAAGTAGGTGGGATCTCAATACCAGATAGCAAGCTCTATTACAAAGCCACTTTTTTCAAAACAGCCTGGTACTGGCACCAGAACAGACATATAGACCAATGGAATAGAACAGAGAACCCAGAAATCAACCCAAACCACCATGCTCAATTAATATTTGACAAAGGTGGCATGAACATACAATGGAGTCAAGACAGAATCTTCAATAAATGGTGTTGGGGAAACTGGACAGATACAGGCAAAAAAATGAAACTAGACCACCAACTTACACCATACACAAAAATAAACTCAAAATGGATATAGGACTTAAACATAAGACAGGAAACCATAAAAATACTAGAGGAATCCACAGGCAGCAAAATCACAGACATATGCAAAGCAATTTCTTCACTGATACCACTCTTAGGGCAATGGAAACTAAAGAGAAAATAAACAAATGGGACTACATCAAAATAAAAAGCTTCTGCACAGCAAAAGAAACCATCAACAAAACAACAAGAAAGCCCAGTGCATGGGAGAACATATTTGCCAATGTTATCACCAATATGGGTTTAATCTCCAACATTTACAGGGAACTCATACAACTTAACAAAAGGAAGATAAACAACCCAATCAAAAAATGGGCAATGGACCTAAATAGACACTTTTCAAAGGAGGACATAGGGAAGGCCAAGAGACATATGAAAACATGCTCAAAGTCACTAATGATCTGAGAGATGCAAATCAAATGGACAACGTGGTACCATCTCACACCTGTCAGAATGGCAATCATCAACAAATCAACAAACAAGTGCTGGAGAGGATGCGGAGAAAAAGGAACCCTCGTGCACTGCTGGTGAGAATGCAGTCTGGTGCAGCAACTGTGGAGAACAGTATGGAGTTTCCTCAAAAAACTAAAAATGGAACTTCCATTTGACCTAGTGATCCCACTTCTGGGAATATATCCCAATAAACTAGAAACACCAATCAGAAAGGATATATGCACCTCGATGTTCATAGTGGCACAATTCACCATAGCTAAGATTTGGAAACAGCTTAAGTGCCCATCAGCAGATGAGTGGATTAAAAAACCGTGGTACATCTACACAATGGAATACTATGCTGCTGTAAAAAAGAAGGAATTCTTACCATTTGCAACAGCATGGATGGAATTGGACAGCATTATGCTAAGTGAAATAAGCCAGTCAGAGAAAGATAAATATCACATGATTTCACTCATTTATGGAATATAATGGACCACATAAACTGATGAACCAAAACAGATCGAGAGACAGAGAAGCATTGATCAGACCATCAAACCTCAGAGGTAAGGTAGGTGAGGGTGGGTGTAAGGGGGAGAGATCAACCAAAGGACTTGTATGCATGCATTTAAGCCTAACCAATGGACACAGACAACAGGGGGTTGAGGGCATGAGTGTGGATGGGGTAGGGGGGCACAATGGGGGGATAAGAACACATATGTAATACCTTAATCAATAAAGAAATTTTTTAAAAAAGATAAATTTTTCCACTACCTCCTTGAACATCCAAGAAAAAGCATTTGGGGTATACAGTTTGATCTTCGACAGCTGAAGTTACAATCTGAAAGGCTGCCAACTGTTCATCATTCAGAGAATTTATCAAAACCACTTCCTGATGTAGCTCATATGATTCATCACATGTATTTGTATTCGTTAATAAGAGTCCGGAAGTTTGAAATGTGAACATTTCATTCCATGCAATGTGAATACCTCCTGAATTTTGCTAAGGGCATGTATTTCACAGTTCACACAGGCACCTTCTCTTCAGTGTAATGTCCATCAAAAATCTTCAATAAAATGAGATTTTTTCTCATCCCATAATTTGTATGCATCAGAACATCCAAACATGCATATATATGCAAAACGTTGCTGTAGTTGTTTGGGCATGTTAAGAATGATTGCATTGTCAATTGTTTCTTTCCAGATAGTGTCCTCAATTAATAATCTTCGATGTTTAGCAGCTTCATGAAATGTATCATAAATTACACCTCCTATAGTTTGCAGATCAGCAAAACTTATCACACCTTTTACATGCAGAAGCAAAAGTCTAAGGTAATATCGTTCTAAAGCTCACAGTGAACAGTCTACCTAATACTTTATTCCTGCCCTTTTGGTGTTTTTTTCCACAAATAATTTTTAAACACATAACGTTGTGGAATCTCCCAATAATAATAATTACATGCATTGGAGTCTTCTCTGTTCAATAAGAACCTAGCCATCAAAGTTGAGTTTTATGCCTTTTAGCCCTATCTATAACTTCAGCAAAATCATTAGTATGAAAATACAAATTCTGATCATTTTGCAAATGAATAGCTAATCTTGTGACTGCATAAGACTGGTCATGCATTCGCATTGCAAAAAGTCTCCAAACAGCCTCAGGAGTGCTCACATACCTGGAGTCAATAAAGTCCTGTACTTCGTCATGATTGATAATATTTTTTCAGAAATTTGAATATTTGCACAATCATGACCTTTATAGATGTATTTAAATAAATATTTTACACGTTGTAATTGATGCACAGACTTCAACGTTTATATGACAGTTATATTTAAGGCACAAATATGGGTTATAATGAACAATCCAAGTGTTACCGACAACTTTATTTCCAATAGACATGGTGCTATCAGATCTTCCTTTGTATTTGGAATGTCCATCAATATTTCCAATGGTCACATTTTGAAATTCTTTCGGATATCCCTTTGAACATTTTCCATGTTCAGTACATGGGCTATTTGGATTTTGTATTCCACATAGTCCATGTACCATACATGATTTTACAATTTGAAAAAGTGGAGGACACTGGTCTTCATCCATAATTTCTGCCTTAACTATACGGTCAATGTCATCTTCCATTCATAATTTGGATTCACTATCTAATATCAATAATATATGAGCGTGAGGCAGTCCGCATTTCTGAAATTTGATGACACAAATTTTAGCTATTACTTTGCCAAATAAATTGAATTTACATATCATTTAAAAGATCATTCAAACTTAAACAACTCACTAGATCAGATGGACTTAATTGACATCTTTAGAACATTCCACCCCAAAAGTACAGAATATACATTCTTCTCAAGCGCACATGAGATATTTTCAAAAATAGAACACATATTGAAACACAGGCAAAGTCTCTCCAAATTCAAGAGGATTGAAATCAAATCAAGCATCTTCTCAGATCACAATGTCATAAAATTAGCAATCAATTACAGTAAAAACAATCACAAAAATTCAAACACTTGGAAGCTGAATAGTACACTATTAAACAATGTGTGGGTTACCAAATACATCAAAGGAGAAATAAAACACATCATAGAAACAAAACAAAATGAAAACAAAACAATCCAAAATCTTTGGGACACAATGAAAGCAGTCCTGAGAGGGAAGTTCATAGCATTACAGGTCTACCTCAAAAAACAAGTAAAAGTGGTAATAAAGCATTTAACTCTACAACTTGAAGAATTAGAATGACAGGAACAGAAAAGCCCAGTATGATCAGAAGGAAGGAAATAGAGATCAGAGTGGAAATAACAACAACAACAACAACAAAAAAAACAATACAAAGGATCAATGAAACCAAGAGCAGGTTCTTTGAAAGGATAAACAAGATTGATGAACCTCTAGCCAGGCTCACCAAGAAGCAAAGAGAGAGGACCCAAATAAACAAAATCAGAAACGAAAGAGGTGAAATAACAACAGACCCCACAGAAATATGAAGAAGCATAAAAAATGCTATGAGCAACTCTACTACAACTAGTCAACCTAGAAGAAATAGAAATATTCCTAAAAAAATACGACCTTCCAAAACTCAACCAGGAGGAATCAAAAAATCTGAATAGGCTGATAACTATGGAGGAAATTGAAGCAGTAATAAAAAGAAAAAACTTGCAACAAGCAAAAGCCTTGGACCAGGCGACTTCACAGGGGAGTTTTAGTAAACATTCAAAGAAGAAATAAAACCTATCTTCCTCAGACTATTCAAAAAAATTCAAGAGGAAGGAGCTCTTCCAAGCTCTTTCTATGAAGCCAGTAATTACCCTAATCCCAAAACCAGATAAAGACAAAACAAAGAAAGAGAATTATAGGCCAATATCCCTAATGAACATAGACGCCAAAATCCTCAACAAAATTCTAGCAAATCTAATCCAGCATTACATTAGAAAGATCATACACCATGACCAAGTGGAATTTATCCCGGGGATACAAGGATGGTACAACATCCGCAAATCAATAAACATAAACAAATCGAGAGATAAAAACCATATAATTATATCCATTGACGCAGAAAAAGCATTTGACAAAATCCAACACCCTTTCTTGATAAAAACTCTCAACAAGGTGGGAATAGAAGGATCATACCTCAACATCATAAAAGCCATATATGACAAACCCACAGCCAATATCATATTCAATGGGAAAAAAACTAAAACCATTTCCCCTAAGAACAGGAACAAGACAGGGATGCCCACTCTCACCACTCTTCTGACACATAGTACTGGAAGTACTAGCCATTGCAATCAGACAAGAAGAAGAAATAAAAGGCATCCAAATTGGAAAAGAATAAGTAAAACTGTCCTTATTTGGAGATGACATGATATTGTACATAGAAAACCCCAAAGACTTCATAAAAAAACTACTAGACTTAATAAATGAATTTGGCAATGTAGCAGGATACAAAATTAATGCCAAGAAATCTATGGCTTTTCTATACACTAATAAGGAACTCACAGAAAGAGAAATTAAAAAAGCAATCCCATTTACCATTGCAATAAAAAAATTAAGATACCTAGGAATAAACTTAATCAAGGAGACAAAGGACCTATACTCAGAAAATTTTCGGATGCTAAAAAAATAGAGAAAGACATGAACAAATGGAAGAATATACCATGTTGATGGATTGGTAGAATCAACATCATTAAAATGTCCATACTAACCAAAGCAATCTATAAATTCAACGCAATCCCCGTTAAAATACCAATGGCATACTTCAAAGACCTACAGGGATCCTCAAACTACAGCCCGCGGGCCACATGCTGCCTGCCGAGGACATTTGCCTCTCCTGCTTAGCAGCCCACTTGTCCTGGGCTCACAATGCACATAGGAATTCGTTCATAGTTTTTTTTTTTTAAAACTATAGTCCGGCCCTCCAATGGTCTGAGGGACAGTGAACTGGCCCCCTGTTTAAAATGTTTGAGGACCCCTGATGCTAGAAAAAACTCTCCAAAAAATCATGTGGAATAAAAAAAGACCCCGATACCTGCAGCAATCTTGAGAAAGAAGAACAATGTTGGAGGGATTACAATACTAGATATCAAGCTATACTACAAAGCCACTTCTCAAAACTGCCTGGTACTGACACAAGAACAGACATACACTGAGTGGCCAGATTATTATGATCTCTGAATGCATAATAATCTGGCCACTCAGTGTATATCCTATATAATAAAAGGCTAATATGCAAATTGTCCCCTCGACCAGGAGTTCGACCAGCAGGCAGGCCAGACAACCGCCCATATCCCCTCCCCCTGGCTATGTTGGCCGGACCCCACACATGCAGGAATTCATGCACCAGTCCTCTAATATATATATATACATATATTATATATATATATTAGAGTGACCAGATTATTTTATTATGCGTTCAGAGATCATAATAATCTGGCCACTCAGTATATAAACCAGTGGAACAGAACAGAGAACCCCGAGATCGACACAAGCCAGTATGCTCAATTAATATTTGACAAAGGAGGCAAGAGCATACAATGGAGACAACACAGTCTCTTCAATAAATGGTATTGTGAAAATTGGACAGATACATGCAAAAAAAATGAAACTAGACCACCAACTTACACCATACACAAAAATAAACTCAAAATGGATAAAGGACTTAAAAGTAAGGTGGGAGCCAAAACCGGTTTGGCTCAGTGGATAGAGCATCAGCCTGCGGACTGAAAGGTCCCAGGTTCGATTCCGGTCAAGGGCACGTAACTTGGTTGCGGGCACATCCCCAGTAGGAGGTGTGCAAGAGGCAGCTGATCGATGTTTCTCTCTCATCGATGTTTCTAACTCTCTATCCCTCTTCCTTCCTCTCTGTAAAAAATCAATAAAATATATTTTAAAAAAAAAAGTAAGGTGGGAAACCATAAAAATCTTAGAAGAAGTCATAGTTAACAAAATAGCAGACATTTGTCGTAGCAATGTCTTTACCGATACAGCTCCTAGGGCAATGGAAACTAAAGAGAAAATAAGCAAATGGGGCTACATCAAAATAAAAAGCTTCTGCACAGCAAAAGAAACCATCAACAAAACACGAAGAAAGCCCACTGCATGGGAGAACGTATTTACTAATGTTATCTCTGATAAGGGTTTAATCTCCAACATTTACAGTGAACTCATACAACTTAACAAAAGGAAGATAAACAGTCCAATCAAAAAATGGGCAAAGGACCTAAATAGACACTTTTAAAAAGAGTACATTCAGAAAGCCAAGAGACATATGGAAACATGCTCAAAGTCACTGATCATCCCAGAGATGCAAATCAAAACAACAATGAGGTAACATCTCACACCGGTCAGAACGGCTATCATCAACAAATCAACAAATAACAAGTGCTGGAGAGGATTCGGAGAAAAAGGAACCCTTCTTCACTGCTGGTGGGAATGCAGACTGGTGCAGCCATTGTGGAAAACAGTATGGTGTTTCCTCAAAAAATTAAAAATGGAACTCCCATTTGACCCAGTAACACCACTCCTAGGAATATACCCCAAGTAAACAGAAACACCAATCAGAAAGGATATATGCACCCCTATATTCATAGTGCAATTTACAATAGCTAAGATTTGGAAACAGCCTAAATGCCCATCAGCATATGAGTGGATTAGAAAACTGTGGTACATCTATACAATGGAATACTATGCTGCTGTAAAAAAGAAGTAATTCTTACCATTTGCAACATCATAGATGGAGATGGAGAGCATTATGCTAAGTGAAATAAGGCAGTCAGTGAAAGATAAATACCACATGATCTCACTCATTTATGGATAATAAAGAACATTACAAACTGTTGAACAAAAATAGACAGAGGCAAAGAAGCATTGAACAGACTGTCAAACTATAGCGGGAATGTAGGGGAGGGTTGGGGGGGTTGTAAGAGATCAACTGAAGGACTTGTATGCATGCATATAAGCACAACCAACAGACTCAAGACACTGGGGGGCGGGGGCAAGTGCCAGGTGGTAGGGGAGGCTGGGAGGTCAGTGGGAGAAAAGAGACATATGTACTACTATTTGTAATACCTTAAACAATAATTTTTTTTTTTAAAAGAGCATTCGACTTAACATTAAAAACCCTGGCTACCAAGTCAGGTCTGTTTTCAACTTTTTGCCAGCCTTTTAAATTATTTATAATATTTGCCCATTTTGGGTTGCACATTATGGTTATGAATAAATCGGGCTTGCCATACTTTGTTACAATTGCCATATCATCCTGATATCGCTGCAGCATATTTCTGGGACTACCCTCAAAAGATGATGGAAGTATTATCATTTTACCAATCGGCACATTGTCATTTTCAGATCTAGATGTGAGATAATCCATCAAACCACTATATTTTTCAACTCTCAACTTAGATTGGTTTGCTTTAATTAAATTTATCCAATTGGCTTCCATTTTTTTAATATGAATCAACAATATACTGTTGAGTTAATTTTCCTGCATTTAAAATAAGATTGAATGTGTCTTGGATGGAGAGATAAAATCCATAATACTGCATTTGTGTGACTCGTGTCCTTACATTTCATCTAGAATTATTGTCAATTACACTGTCGTCTCTGATTATTAATGCATTATCCATTCCCCAGCTTTTTTCACCATGTGGAAAAAGAATAGGATACGTCATTGCATCTAATGTAGGAAACAGGATACTGATTTGTTTCATTTTAGAGGCATTCAGATCATTGGGATCTGGTTTACAATGAATGAGCAAATCCCTTTCAAAAGGAGGTTCTCCATCTTCGTTTCTGAATATGATGGCAACTTCAGTTACACCAGGATAATTATATCTACCTGGATCACTATTACAATCGTATTTAATTGCCATAGCTACTTCCATGGGAGCAATACCTTTTGCTGCATCTTCAGATCAAGTTTCCTCTTCTACCTCATGGAGCATCTTGTATGATTTTGTTAATTTGTTTATTTCATTCATGAGGTTGTTAATATTGATCATGAGTCTGTCTGAGCAACCTTGGTTTTCTGGCATTGCTAATCTGTTACTCGTTGCTTCGGCCGTATCTAAAATATAGAGTTGAGCAAACTTCAGAGAAACACCATCTGAAGGATGTAAATTTTCAGTACGGTGATAAACTTGTCCATGTATTCTAAAACAGTATGGCTTATATCCTGATGGTGATGTGATATTTGCACCCATTGAAGCAAAAGCAAAATAACTATTTATCAAATGAATATTTTCCATGAAATTTTTACTGTCAGAATCTTCATTTATCATTAATTTTTTAAAATATGCCAGGTATTCTGGAAAATTTATATCATTTGGACAAACTTTACCTTTGCTACAACATTGAGCAAATTTTCCATCAGATGGTTTTTCATGAGAGAAATTTAGTGATAGGCAAAATTGACATGTAACAGTCATTCCACCACAACTATGTTCGATAACTGCATCCTCATTTACTTCATTTTTGCTGTGAAGGCTGTTTCTCCAGTATTGGTAGTACTTGTCCATGACAGTTCTTCAGACATTCTGTCGCCAATGACACCAGCTTTCGGCTTCAGAGGTACATTGTGCCAATATTTGGTCTTCAGACATATTCCCTCATCCCTCCTCTCTGGATCCGGGATGCAGGTGAACCAGATTCAGGGCTGGCAGGGCTCCAGCAGCAAGCTAACCCATGTCTGATTTCACGAGGAATCGGGTTCCCTCCTCCCTCCTCTCTGGGTCAGGTGTGCGGGTGAACCAGATTCGGGCTGACAGGGCCCCAGCAGCAACCTAACCTACCAGTTGGTGTGTCTGCCCCCTGGTGGTCATTGCGCATCATACCTACCGGTCAAATGGTTGAATGGTCGAATGGTCACCTAGGCTTTTATATATATAGATAGTAACTTGGAGTATTTTTAATAGTCTCTTAGGTGTTCTCAATGAAAAAAGAAATAATGATAATGGAAAAATTAAGCTCATTATAATTTTTTGTTTCATTTCACAACAGTACAACCACCAGTTAAAGGATAACTAGAAACACAGATGTTTGACTGGATATTAAACTTTAGGATGCTAATGAACTAGGTATGCTTTTTCTTTTTCTCTCCACTGAATTCATTGAATTGGTTTTTTGGAAAGTTGACTACATCCTGTATTTATTATATGAACTATCTAGATTTGGCAGTATTTCATTGAATTGCCAGAAATGTACTGATTTTTTGGCAGAGTGAACAGATTTTCTGAAATCATGTTGATTCTACCAATATCAGAGTGTGTTTGGACTAAAGTATTATAGGCTTATGTTCATAATATATCTATCATGAAATTAACCCAAAGAGTAAAAGAAGATTATAATATAAATGTTGATGATTTTCGCCTGAATATTGGTGACACTTTTAAATTCCAGGTACAATGGATTACCTTTACATATATAACATGATGTTACTAAAGACTATAAGCAACCTCTTTTTTTTAACAGCAAACTGTTACTTTATTCCTTTCTGAATCCTCAACATATATACAGTGCATGGTACTTCATTCTGACAAGTTAAAATGTATTAAGTATGTAAATATGTAAGAGAAATGAAAACAAAATGCTTTGAGAAGTCACAGCAGGGAATATTCCCTTAGAGTTTCCCAGCTGGAGTGGGCATACAGGCCACATACAATTTTGTGATGGCTAGTTTTTTTGTGTTTTTTTTTAAATATATTTTATTGATTTTTTTACAGAGAGGAAGGGAAAGGGATAGAGATCTAGAAACATGGATGAGAAACATTGATCAGCTGCCTCCTGCACACTCCCTACTGGGGATGTGCCCACAACCAAGGTACATGCCCTTGACTGGAATCGAACTTGGGACCCTTCAGTCTGCAGGCTGATGCTCCATCCACTGAGCCAAACCGGTCAGGGCTGTGATGGTTAGTTTTATGTATACTCAGTTATCTAGTCTAACACTAATGTAGGTGTTGCTGTGGAGGTATTCTATAGCTGTGCTTACCGTCTACAATCAGTAGACTTTAAGTAAAGGAGACTATCCTTAATAATGTATGGGTCTCATTTAACATGTTGAAGATCTTAAGGATAAAACTGAGGTTCCCCTTAAAAAGAACAAATTCTGCTTCAAGACTCCTGCCTAAGTTTCAGATTTGCTAGCACCACAAATGTATAAGCCAATTCCTTGAACAAACAAATGTACAAATAAATATCTATGTGTGTTACTGATTCTGTTTATCTGCAAAATTCTGATTGATACAAATGGAAAATGTGAATAGCCAGCCCTGGGCACTGTGGCTCAGTTAGTTGGAGCATCATACCATACATCAAAAGATGGTGTGTTCAATCCACAGTAAAAGCAAGCGCAGGAGGCAACCAATTGATGTTTCCCTCTCACATTGATGTTTTTCTCTCCCTCTCTCCCTAAGTTGAAAGGGTACAGAATTTGTTACTCAAAAAAAAAAAAAATGCCTCTTTAGCATAAGGACTATTTAGGCTGATTATTTAAAAAAATAAAAAAAAGAAGAAGAAAAAAAAGGAGAGAACCAAGATGGCGGCATCGGCAAATGCCTGTACTCGCTGCCTCCCACAACCACATCAAAATTACAACGAAAATACAGAACAACCATCATCCAGAACCACCAGAAAGCTGGCTGAATGGAAGTCATACAACTACAGAAGTAAAGAAAAAAGCACAGAGACTGGTAGGAGGTACAAAGGTGCAGAAGGGGCTGGACGGGCACCCATGTGTGCCACTTCTTTAATCAGGAGGCAGATAGCCTCTGCAGAGGCTGCCCAGAGGAGCAAGAGGTCCAAGCCCCACACCAGACCCCCAGCACAGGGTCCCAGAGCTGGGAAAATAAGTCCCTACAAGCAGTAAATCTACGGGCTGTAAAAACCATTGGGGATTGGGGCTCAGTGACACAGAGGATGCTGGAAACCCAGCTGTTCCTCTTAAAAGGTCAGCACCACAAACTGAACTTACAAGCTCCCACTTCCTCTGAGCTCTAGTGCCAGGGGAGAGGCTCTGGGGAACCCAGACACATACTAGGAAAAACTGGACTGTCTGACATCAGGGAAGGAACTCAAGCATGGCTTTCTCCCAGACTGAGGTGCTCACAGCAGTCATTTTTCCCATGCTGGGACCGCCCCAGTTTCAGGGCTGACTGGCAGCCATTTCTGTTTGCTCAGCCCTGGTAATTCCCTGAGACCCTGCCCCACCCAATTTACAACCCTACCTAAGCAGTGCACAGCTGCATTTGCATATGAATGGCCTATCCTTGCTCAGGCTAGAACCTGTCAAACAAGCTGCAACTGGGTCAGGGAGCCCCAAACCTATCAATAAAAGGCCCAACACCTGGCACCAGCACCAGTCTGCTTTGCTTCACAGCTGGGCCTCCTATGGGCACTTCCAAACCCAATACAAGAGGAAGAAACTACAGATATCTCTTTAGCTCCTACTGGGTGGCTGACTTTGCACCTTCCTGGAGACCCAAAAGCCAATGTACCCAGTGGTCAGTGTCAGACCCTACCAGATTACAACTCTTCACATCCATAAGCTGCACACTCAAGGGGCAGATTCAGTGAGCACCAAAGCCCCACTGGAGCAAGTCCTGCTTCATAACGGTGTCTCCTGCATAGCAACTCTCCACTGTAGTCACAGTTGGTCCCCACAGCCAATTGCCCTGAAGGTCAATTCCTCCCAGTGACACCAACAGCAATCAAGGCTTAACTACAACAAGACTGTGCACACAGTCCACAAAGCGGTGCACCTAGAGCTCCCAGTTCAGATGACTGGGGAGACTGAGTCACTGGGCCCTATAGGACACCTACTACACAAGGCCACTCTATCAACTCAAGGAGACCTAACAGATCTACCCAATACATAGAAACAAACACAGGGAAGCAGCCAAAATGTGAAGACAAAGAAACATGTCATAAATGAAAGAAATGGAAGAAAGCAAACTACTGGATATGGAGTTCAAAATCACAGTCATAAGGTTACTCAAGAATCTTCTAGAATACTCCAAGGGACTTAGTGAGACTTTCAAGTATCTTAGTGAGAATGCTAAAAAAATGAAAAAGGTCCAGTCAGAAATTAAGCATACACGGACTGAAATAAAGAATAATATACAGGGATTCAATAGTAAAGTAGTTGATTCTGAGAATCAAATCAATGATTTGAAATATGAGAAAGCAAAAAACACCCAACCAGAAGAGCAAAAAGATAAAGGATCCAAAACTATCAAGATAGTGTAAGGAGCCTCCCAGACAACTTCAAGCATAACAACATCTGAATTATTGGGGTTCCAGAAGAAGAGAGAGCACAAGATATTGAAAACCTATTTGAAGAAATAATGACAGAAAACTTCCTCTACCTGGTGAAAGAAATATACTTACAAGTCCAGGAAGCACAGCAACCCCCAAACAACAGGAACCCAAAGAGGACCACAGCAAGACACATAATAATTAAAATGCCAAGGGCAAAAGACAAAGAGAGAATCTTAAAAGCAGCAAGAGAAAAGCATTTAGTTACCTACAAGGGAGCACCCATACAAGTGTCAGCTGATTTCTCAACAGAAACTATGCAGGTCAGAAGGGAGTGGCAAGAAATATTCAAAGTGATGAATATCAAGAACCTACAATCAAGATTACCAGTGAAGTTGTCATTTTGAATTGAAGGTCAGATAAAGAGCTTCACAAACAAGAAAAAGCTAAAGGAGTTCATCACCACCAAACCAGTATTAGATGAAATGCTGAAGGGTATTCTTTAAGAAGAGGAAGACAAAGAAGAAGAAAAAGATAAAAAATATGAACAACAAAGTGATAACCAATACATACCTATCAACAATTGAATCTAAAGATCAAATGAATAAAAAATCTGATGAACAGAATAAACTGGTGAATGGAATAGAATCAGGGGCATGGACATGGAACAGACTGACGATTCTCAGAGGGAAGGGGGTGTGGGGGGATGGAAGAGATTAGACAAATATCTTATATACATGTATGCATTACCTATGGATGCAGACAATAGGGTGGTGAGGGCCTGGGGTGGGGTGGGAACTGGGTGAAGGGGTGCTATGGGGGGAAAAAAAGAGGAACATCTGTAATACTCTCAACAATAAAGATAAAAAAAAAAAAAACAGCAAACCTGGACCATCATCCTTGCTCTGCTCATGTCTCTGTAACTGTCTATAACACATGCACCGAGAGGTCATCAGTTCGATGCCAGGTCAGGGCACATGCCTGGGTTGCTGGATCCATCCCCAGCAGCCAATTGATTTTGATGTTTCCATCTCTCTCTCTCACTCTGAAATCAATAGTAATGAAATAAACATATAAAAAAGTGCAGTATAGTGGAGAGAGTATCAGGCCTTGGACTTAAATAAAACTGTTAAATTTCCAGTTTTGCAATTTACTAGCCATAATATCTTGGGCAAAATAGTTAATCCCTGATAAACATTAGTTTCTTCAGCTTCAATTGGAATGATGATAATGATATCAACTTTAGAATTTTGTTAGGAGGGTTAAACTTGAAAATTTTTACGTTATTTTTTAACCTTTCACCAGCATCTCACAATTTGTCCCATTTCCCAGCAACCACCATTCTACTCTGTTTCTATGAGTTCAATGTTTTTAGATTTCACTTACAAGTGAAATCACACAGTATTAGTTATTGCTTGTCTTTTTAATAATGGACATTCTAACAAGTATGAGGTGATATCACATTGTGGTTTTGATTTGCAAACTATTTTAACTTTAAAAAATAAGAGGTTTTAGCAAGTACCTGATATATTCAGGAGTTCAAGAAATGGCAGCTATACAATTCAAATAATAATTTGTTTTCATATCATGTAATCACCATTTGATTACTAAATAAAACAGATACCCCCACAACATGTGTATATACATGTGTGGTATATACAGATATACAGATATAAAACACAATTACAAAGAAATTTGGAGATCATTTAGCCCAGCCATTTATCCTGGATGCATATCAAAAACATCCAAATGGATTTTAAAGAATACATGATTATAAGGTGCCCTAATTCCTCCTGCCCCCTCCCCTCCCCCTCTCTGGCCCATAATTCTGACTGCCAAATGATTCTACTATAGCCACAGTTGAGAAGCACTCATCTGATGCAGGCCCATTTTCTGGTTGGGAAAGTAAGGTCAAGGAATTGACTATTTTGGCGAAGGTCTCTCCTCAATTTGGAACCTTACTATTCTAGCATCCTCCTCTTGGCAATTGAGAGCACAATATTACCTGAGGTTAAAATAAAGAGCCTCGTTCATATCACTGGAGGTAACTACTATGTTGACTTGCTTTTGATCTATTCCCTTTAAATATTAACAGACCCCCTATTAGTTTAGTTTATCTAATTTGTAGACTGCCTAAAGCCTTGAGAGGTTCCAAGAGCAAGTACCACTTTTTTTAAGTGCCAATGGAGTGTAAAGTCAAGTAAATTATCTTGCTACTTCCAGTACTGCTGGGCTGTCAGAATAACAGAATAACAGAGCTTGCTATTCTTGTCATCAGTGCTCTACTCAACCCTTTAATTGCTTATAGTCTAAGGATATAGGGAAAGAACTGTCCAATGAAAGCATATAAGCCACACTTGTTGTCTGTACATATTTTTTTTTTCAGTTTGAGCATACAAAATAAATTTTACAATTATAATCCACTGAATATGCAATTTAGGGTTTTGCTTTTCTTTCATAAGTATCTTCTAAGTCAGCTATTTACAAAGTCTTTCTCTGAAGGTCCCTGTAGAAATATTTTAAGCTTTGGGACCATACAGTCTCTGTCACAGCGTTGCCATTGGGAAGAAGGTTCTTCCACGGAGTCAAAAGAAAAGCATTTTAAAGATCCACACCTAAGAGGATGAGGTGTAGTGGTAAGATTTATTGGAGTAAAAACAAAGGCCTGACCCCAGGTATCCAGTGTCTCATCCATGACCAGGTGGCTTAACTCTGTCTTGCTATGGAATGAATCATGGGCCTGGTGAGCATAAGTGACCATCAGGAGGTTCAGAATCCATAACTGTAATGTTATCACCCTGGGCTTTAGTAGTCCAGCATAGTCTCTGATCAAGGCTACACGCTGGCTCACACTTGCCACCGTTTGGACCTACACTTGGAGCCACATGGCTGCTACAGAGAGATCACACCTATAAAAGACCAAACACAGGAACTAACATGTGCTACTGAGATGGCCTTTGTTAAGGTTTGATTATATTACCTTGGAATTGGGAGAGAGCAGGCTTTCTTTAAACTAATCAATTTCATTCCTGGCTCTTGGCAGCTTGTGCTGGGTCCTCCCCTAACCAATCCAGTGTTTTTCCCAGGTTTTCTAAGCTAGACCCCGCCCTTTTATGTCACCATTTTGGTCCCTACTGTGCATGCCTCAAATTTTGCTGTGTCATCTGGTTTCTACTGCACATGTGCTTATCTCCCCTTATGCCATTTTGGCTTCTATTGCACATGTGCCTAGCAAAGGAATTTCCCTTACTGTTTTTATTCTTCCTTCAGTAGTCCCAACTAATGACTGGCTAATGACGAATAGCTGATTCTTCTTGCCCACTTCAGGAATTAAGTCCCCTTGGTGCAGGATGCGACTGTCCCCTGGGGAGCCTGTGAATGTTGTGGCTCCTTGGTGAATCAGGCTTAATGTCTGATTCAGCTCCCTAGTGAATCAGGCATAATGTACGATTCCATTTGCTCTCTTCCTTAACTAGCTACCTATTCTAACAACAGCTACTCACCTCTGCTATTGTAGCACAAAAATGACATAGAAAATACGGAAAGAAACGGCATTGCTGTCTTCCAAAAATTTATTTACACACAAAAAAAAGCAGTGAAATGAATTGGATCTAACTTAATCATAATTTACTGACTCCTGTAATAAAATAGGCTCCATATTCACCATTTTAATTGTCACATAATATGTTATCTAGTGGAGACACTAATTTATTTGATTATTATTCTATCGCTGTAGATGGTGTTAAAATAAATAACATGCTATTAAATAGTATTTCAGTGAGAGATAATCTTTCCCAGTCTGGATTAGTTTTATTAATATAAACTTAAATGTGAGGAATCCAATGTCTAGGCTAAGAGGTACCAAATTATTCTAAGTGAATCCATTTTTATACTATCAGTAATGTATACCTGTGTCTGCACAACTTTGCCAACATCAGATTTTAATTTTACTAGATTAACTGAAGCAAGTATTTATTTCAGAGAACTGTTCCAAAACCCACCTTTTTAAAAAATATTGTTTATTGATTTCAGAGAAGAAGGGAGAGGGAGAGAGATAGAAACATCAATGAGAGACAATCATTGATCAGCTGCCTCTGCATACCCCCTACTAGGGATGGAGCCTGAAACCTGGGCATGTGTCCTGACCAGGAATCAAACCTTGACCTTCTGGTTCATAAGTCGATGCTCAATTGCTGAGCCACACTGGCCGGGCCAAAACCCACCTTTTATAGGTGAGTTATCTATAGCTGAATGATGCTGAGTGGCTTGCATTCAGTCAAACATCCAGATAAGGGGAAGGCTGACAGCTAGAATAGGTGGGTTGAGCACCATTCTCCATTTTAACATGCTTCCTCATAGGAGCCACTGCTCTCAATGAATTATTAGAAGAAGACATTACAGATCATTTTTCTTTTTTTGTCTTAAAACTGTGTCATATGAGTCATTCTGATTTTATGTGGCTCATTTAGAAATACCACACACTCCAAAATGCACAGAAAGACTGTGGGGACATAAAGTGCCAAATATTTTATAAGGCCAATTTTATAACCAATATCCATATGTAAGGTAGGACTTATAATAGGGACTATGATAGGCTGCATCCCAGTATTTAAGAGAAGGTACTGGAATATAACCAAGCATAAAATTTAAAAGCCATTGCTAAGGATAGTGAAGTGGAAATGTTATATTTTATTACTCTATTACTATTTTACTCAATTAATTGAAATGAAGTAGTGTTTAATAAATGAGAAAGGAGTTCAGCTTTTGATATGGGAATAATATTCCAAGTGAATCACTTTACAATATGCAGACTTTCTCTCTGCTGATCTTTGTGGATGCTGTTGTCTATATTGTCCTCTCCACTTTGTGCATTACACCTTGCAAAAAAAAAAGTCACCACATACCTTTCATATGTCATCTATATCCAAGTACAACAGATATAACTATTGGGATATGGCATCAACTGAGAGGGATGAGAAGATAGCTGGATTTTTGTAGGTCAGCTGGGCACCATTAATTTCACCCAGAAGATAATGGCAGGAGACAAAAAGCATTCACTTAGTGAATGTCTGCCATCCACAGGGAAGGAGACTTAGCAACGAGAGTTTAGTAACAGGGCAGTCCAGGAAGAGGTAAGCAGGGTTTTCTGGGAAGTATGTGGAGTGTAATTTTTAAAAAAAATATGTTTTTATTTATTTCAAAGAGTAAGGGAGAAAGAGAGAGAGATAGAAACACCAATGATGGGAGAGAATCATTGATTGGCTGCTTCTTGCATGCCCCCTACTTAGTATTGAGCCTGCAGTGCCTTGACCAAGAATCAAGCCATGACCTCTGGGTTCAGAGGTTGATGCTCAACCACTAAGCCAGGGCTGTGGAGCACAATTTTTAAAAAACAAAACAAACAAATTCAATGAGAAGTACACACACTAACAGAGAGCCCCCATCTAACTGCATGAACTGGGAATAAAGGTCAGGGCTGGGGCTGGAATTCTGAGACAGGTTTCCAGCCCTATGTGCATATTTCTAAGTGTATGTATCAGGTATGTGTGCAAGGATTAAGTGTGCAAAATATTTCTTGGGAGACACTGTCTGGGTTCAAATTCCAACTCTAATATTTACTAGTTGTAAAACCTTGTTTGATTTACCTAACCTCTCTATGCCTGTTTCCTCATCTGTAAAATTAAGAATAAAATTATTTATATCTTTGAGCTTTAGTGAGGATCAAATTGGTGTATGTGTGTGTGTGTGTGTGTGTGTATCCTATATAATAAAAGCTTAATATGCAAATTGACCATCACTCCAACACACAAGATGGCTGCCCCCATGTGGACACAAGATGGCTGCCACAAGATGGCCAGCAGGGGAGGGCAGTTGTGGGTGATCAGGCCAGCAGGGTACGGCAGTTGGGGGGACCAGGCCTGCAGGGGAAGGCAGCTGGGGGCGACCAGTCTGGTAAGGGAGAGCAGTTAGGGGTGACTGGGCCGGCAGAAGAGGGCAGTTGGGAGGGACCAGGCCTGCAGGGGAGGGCAGTTGGGGGGCACCAGGCCTGCAGGGGAGGGTAGTTAGGGGTGACCAGGCTGGCAAGGGAGGGCAGTTAGGGGTGACTGGGTTATCAGGGGAGGGAAGTTGGGGTGACCAGGCCTGCAGGAGAGGACAGTTAGGGGTGACCAGGCCAGCAGAGGAGGGCAATTGGGAGGGACCAGGCCTGCAGTTGGGGGACACTAGGCCTGCAGGTGAGGGTAGTTAGGGGCAACCAAGCTGGCAAGGGAGGGCAGTTAGGGGTGACTGGGCCAGCAGGGGAGGGAAGTTGGGGTGAGAAGCCTGCAGGGGAGGACAGTTAGGGGTGAACAGGATGGCAGGGGAGGACAGTTAGGGGTGACCAGGTTGGTAGGGGAGGGCAGTTAAGGGTGACCAGGCCAGCGAGGGAGGGCAATTAGGGGCAATCAGGCCAGCAGGAGAAGGCAGTTAGGGGCGACCAGGATGGCAGGGGCGGGCAGTTAGGGGCAATCGGGGCAGCAGGGGAGCAGTTAGACATCGATCAAGGGAGTGGTTAGGGGGTGATCAGGCTGGCAGGCAGAAGTGGTTAGGGGCAATCAGGCAGGCGAGTGGTTGGGAGCCAGCAGTCTGCATTGTGAGAGGGATGTTGACTGCCCTTTTAGGCCAGATCCCACTGGGATCAGGCCTAAATGGGCAGTTGGTCATTCCTCAAGGGGTTCCATGGAGAGTGTGCAGGCTGGGCTTAGGGACACCCTCCCCCCCCTCATGCACGAATTTCATGCACTGGGCCTCTAATACACACACACACACACACACACACACACACATGTATATGCCTATATTTATAAAAGTGGTGCTTGGCACACAGTACTATGTAAGGATTTGCTGTTATATATGACTTCCTCAGTAACTGAGCAAAGGCAGGCTAAGATAAAATCTGTACATAGGGTTCAGCTGAACCCAGAGTTCTTTCTCTACCAAACCAGCCCTCTTCTCTCCTAGTTCCCTGACCAAGGTTTACATGGTGAATGCCTACAAGTGATCTGCATGTGACTTTACGATGTCTTCTTTCATGGTATGTCCCTTCTTCTCAAATAGAGCGCACTCTTGAGAAAGACTCTGTGTTACCTTCTGATGGAAAGTGCTCTCAATGTATAGGAACTAAAAAGGGCTCAATGCTCTTTATTAACTAGGAGCATGTGAACAGAATGCTTATAATGTAAAATCAACAGTGATATTGACACTGTTGTCCTACTTCTCCTGAATCCAATGTTAGGGTAAATTCACATCTCAAAACTCAGCCCACAGAGTACCTGGGGAAGTAACTAAGCAGTGAGATCAAGCATCCCCAAATACAGACAGGCAATAGGTAAGTCACAATGAAAATAATCTACCCCAAACTGAATGCAGTGTAATTTTCCTCAAGAATTTACCTGAATGCTGAGAACAACAATTCTTTTCCTCTATAACTTTGATTTATTTGAGGCAAGTCTCAAAGTACAAACACAGTGAGCTCACTACAGGGGTCTGAGGCATCATTGAGTCAGGTGAAAACTTTTAAATGTCTGTTATATTTGTTGAATCTTTTGTTACAAGATCTTAACAGAGGGATATACCAGTAAACACAATTGTATGTGGCCCTTATTTGAAAGACCCATTTTATAAATGTGTTTGATGAATCACCATTGTACTGCTATATGAAAATGAAAGCCTATGTTAAGTATTCAGATGTAATTCATATTTGAAAACATAACCTATGTTTGATTAATTAAATCTAATGATCTTTTATAAGTACTGGCCTTTAGACTTTCATTAATAATGTTGGAAATCGCCGAAACCGGTTTGGCTCAGTGGATAGAGCGTCGGCCTGCGGACTGGAGGGTCCCGGGTTCGATTCCGGTGAAGGGCATGTACCTTGGTTGCGGGCACATCCCCAGTAGGGGGTGTGCAGGAGGCAGCTGATCGATGTTTCTCTCTCATCGATGTTTCTAACTCTCTATCCCTCTCTCTTCCTCTCTGTAAAAAATCAATAAAATATATTTAAAAAAATAATGTTGGAAATCAACCAGTAGTATATGGGTGTTTTTTTTTTTATTTTAAAGTCCATAAAATGTAAAAACTCATTAGTCAATGAGCTATTATATTGAGCAATTACTATGTCCAGCATAGTATATTTTTTTCTCTGTACAGAAATAACTGCCAATAGCTTGAAAGTATTGGCTCAGGCCTTGTTTTGTGGAACACTGCAGGGGTTATTCATTCCTGCCTCTTGAGTGAAATTATGTTACTAATGTGATATTCTGGAAAATCATTTAGTTCTAAATACCACTAAATTCACATAAGACAGATGGATAAAAACTAGTATCCTGTCAGTTTTGTATAAAAAAAAAAAGCTGTCATCAAGGCAGTGTATCTAATGTTTAGCAACAACCAAAGTCAGACAAAGGCTCATTTTCATTCAAAGTAATGCAAATATATAGTTACATTTGTATTTGAGACATCTCCATATTAATACTTCTTAGGCTTGTATGATTCTACCACTGATGTTGTCTAGATTCTGCACTGACAAATAAAATTTTGCATCCTCCCTCACCCATCTAATTTTTCTTCTCCTTGAGTTGTCTCAGCACACTCTCCAAATCTTTTCATTTATTTTCCTAGACTTCTTCCAATTTCTAAGTTCTTGGAACCTTTACTTAGATGCCAAGGGAGAATGAATACCCAAACACCTACTCCAATAGATAGTAAGCATTCTAAGAGCAAGGGCTGTCTTGTTCATCTGTTTTATCTGGCTTGGAGTAAAGTAGTTACTTAGAGAAAGAGATGATGTTTATTAAAACCAAAGCACTTGTTATAAGCTGAATTTTATCTTTCCCCAAAACCCATATATTGAAGTCCTAACCCTATCTCATAATATGACCATATTTAGAGACAGGATCTTTATGGAAGTAATTAAGTTAAAATGAGGACATTAGGGTGGGTGCTAATACAATATGGCTGGCGTCCTTATAAGAAGAGAACATTAAGACACAGACACATTCATAAGGAAGACCATGTGAAGACATAGAGAGATGACCATCTATAAACCAAGAAGAGAGTCCTGGAACAGATCCTTGCCTCACAACCTTCAGAAAAATAAAAACTCTGCTGACACCTTGATCTTAGACTTCTAGGCTACAGAACTGTGAGCAAATATAATTTTGTTTGTTAAGTCATCCAGTCTGTGGTACTTTGTTACAGCAGTCCTAGCAAACTTATACAGCACTTCTTGTGGCCAGTGGTATTTCCTGTTCCCTCAATTTCAGTGAGCTTCTTCCAAATTATGGCCATGTCAGCTGACAGAAGCTTTGCTTTGCCTTTCCTCTCATGGAAGCTTGCTAGTTACTATTTTCATGAACTTTAGAAATCCCACCTTAATTTTGCCCTGTGGTATTTAGCCTCTTCCGCACTGCCACCAATACCATTGCTTATTTGGTCCTTGACCCACCACTTCTCACAACTTCCTGTTCTTGATATACCCAGTTTTAAGGCTCTAAGCATCCAGACCCATTCCCACCCTTGGAAAGGAGAAGGAGGAAGGTAACTACAGTTAATGGGACACAACTCCTACTGCCAGGCATTTTGTAAGGTCTACCATGCTCCCCTTATCTACTCCTCATCTGAAGCCAGTATGATACCCTCAGCCACTCTGGATTGTCTTGCTACATTCACATGTTCAGCTCTCTGCTTTTGCCATTACTGCTTCCCTGAAATGTGGGCTCCAGTAGGTCAACACAGTATTTTAATTCAGGTATTTGAATATAGAATGTTCAATAAAGTTTTGATAACTGAGCTGAAGAAACTGAACTCATTCAAAGATTGATTTGTTAATTCAATATTCTAAATTAATATGTACAATATACTAGAAAACTGAATTTTCCTTAAGTAGGATGTTTCTGCCCTTGATTTATGTACATGTTTATCACCATCCATTGACCCATGAAGCCAAATACTCACTTCTCTGGATCTAGGCTATACTCTATGATCAGTGCTGCTCTCAGTATTCTACACCCATAGAATAAAAGAAACCCTGACCTACTTAAGAAAATAATATATCTCACCTAACCAAAATTAGTGTTTTCTTATTGTTTCCTTTGAATTCTATTATAACTGTTCTTAATGTCAGTATCCTGTGGCTGGTGGTATTATGATTTCTCTGTTTTAAGTAAATTAAATATACTCCTAATATTAAGAATGACAATGAAACTATGGTACCATAGTTCTGATACATAATGAAGTATTTCTTTTCTATACCTTGCAAATGCCATAGAATTTATTATAAGTTGTAATTACAACTTTATTTCCATGGAACTTGTGCTGAGTTTAAGAAGTTCAAGAAACAGATCTTTTCTCCCTTAAAACAGCAGACATTTTCACATATTTAACTGAGAAGTCAATGTATGAGCAATCTGTGATAAGAAAAAACAATCCAGCCCTTGTTAAGCAAAAGAAGGTTTAAAATCACGAGCAGCAACTTGGACCTGGGAAGGATGGTAATTTTTCTGTAAATTGAGAGATGAGGACATTGTTGGTCAGTGACCAGGGCTGTGAAAGAATTCACAACTAAGAGAAGACATAGATGCAGAGATACGGAATTTATTTCACTTTTCCCAAAGGGAAAGGGCCAGTGCATTGCTAATCAATACAAGGGCAAGAAACAAAAAGGGACTTCCCCTTTTAAAGGATAATGGAAGCTGTTCCTAGAAGACAAGGAAGGGAGGGGGATTTGGGGAGAGACAATCCAGCAGATATCCTAGGGAGGTGTCTTATCAGTATTTTTTCAAAACCTGTAAAACATGCTTACAGTAAAAGTTATGGAATGCAAAAGAAGCTTGCTTGACCCTAGCCAGTTTTGCTCAGTGTTTAGAGCGTCAACCCATAGAGTGAAGGCTCTTGGGTTTGATTCTGGTCAAGGGCATGTACCAAGGTTGCAGGCTGGATCCCTAGCCCCAGCTGTGGGACAGGTGCAGGAGGCAACCAATCGATGTGTCTCAAACATTGATGTTTTTCTCTCTCTGTTTCTTCCTCTCCCTTCAACTCTCTCTAAAAACCAATGGAAAAACTATCCTTGAGTGAGTATTAATAACAACAACAAAAAAGGGTTTGTTTGAAAGGGAGGCAAAAGAGAACTTTCTACTAATTATCCCTGAGTTGTAAAAACAGCATAGCGGAGGTGTAGGTAAGAATGTAGCCTTGAAAGTAGCTTATTTTGTCCCTCAGTTTGAACAAAGGGGCTGTTTGAATCTGAGGAGCTAACAATCTTGGGGTTTATTTTATTTATTTATTTTTTTAATATATATTTTATTGATTTTTTTTTTTTTTTTTTTTTTTTTTTTTTTTTTTTTTTTTTTTTTTACAGAGAGGAAGGGAGAGGGATAGAGAGTTAGAAATATCGATGAGAGAAAAACATCGATCAGCTGCCTCTTGCACACCCCCCACTGGGTATGTGCCCGCAAAACCAAGGTACATGCTCTTGACCAGAATCGAACCCGGGACCCTTGAGTCCACAGGCTGACGCTCTATCCACTGAGTCAAACCGATCAGGACTAATCTTGGGGTTGAATTACCAGGTGCTTATCATAGCTTATGGAAGGTTACAGTAAGGAAAAAGAGGTCTCTTTCTTGTCCTTACAGACATCAGTGGGTTAGGAAGACTTTTTTGAAGAAACACACAGAAATGTGACTAAAAGAGGTAAACTCTAATGTAGCATATAGATGAGTAGAAAAAAAAATGTTTATAGAGTCCTGGCTGGGTGACTCAGTTGGTTGGAGTGTCTTATAGATCAAAAGGGTTGTGGGTTTGTTTCTCAGTCAGGCATACCTAAATTGTAGGTTCAATCCCTGGTCCCAACATGTACAGTTGGCAACCAAATAATGTTTCTCTCTCACATGAAAGTTTCTCTCTCTCTCTTTCCTTTTCTTTTTCTCTAAAATCAATAAAAACATATCCTTGGGTAGGATTTAAAAAATTGTATACAGCCGAAACCGGTTTGGCTCAGTGGATAGAGCTTCGGCCTGCGGACTGAAGGGTCCCAGGTTCGATTCCGGTCAAGGGCACGTACCTTGGTTGCGGGCACATCCCCAGAAGGGGGTGTGCAGGAGGCAGCTGATCGATGTTTCTCTCTCATCGATGTTTCTAACTCTCTATCCCTCTCCCTTCCTCTCTGTAAAAAATCAATAAAATATAAAAAAAAATTGTATACAAGTTTGAGACCATGATATTTGTTCACAGTCATTGTTATTAAAGAAGTAGGACTGTGGGATGGTAATACAGCCTTGTTCATATTATCAAACTTAAGTGTTTCAATATTTTATAAATGGTAATTCTCAAATAAGTGGCCATACATAAACTTCAGGTGTTAAAAATGTTTTGAATTTCATAAACTCACAAGATGTAGAAGCAGTAATATTAAAATGTTGAATAAACTTACAAATTCTTAGCATTACACAAGGTTTTGACTCTCTTTTTTCATATACACTGATGCTGTAAACTAACATGAAATAGAAATTTCATAGAAAGCTGTAGAGCACAAGAAACTATTTCCAAAGAATAACTGCTTAGTGCCCTTCATAAAAACTAGACCTAAGCACCTCTGAGCTGTGGGAGCCACAGCGGCCAGATTCTACTGCATAGTAAAGCTTGATGACCCTCAGACTGAAGATTCTTTCAAACTCTTTTTTTTTTATCATATATCCAAAGAAACTAGAAACACAAATTAGAAAGGATATATGCACCCCTAGGTTCATAGCAGCACAATTCACCATAGGTAAGATTTGGAAACAGCCTAAGTGCCCATTAGCAGATGAGCGGATTAAAACTGTGGTACATCTACACAATGGAATACTACACTGCGGTAAGAAAGAAGGAATTCTCACATTTGCAACAGCATGGATGGAACTGGAGAGCATTATGCTAAGTGAAATAAGCCAGTCAGAGAAAGATAAATATCACATAATTTCAAACTCTTGCTACTTGAACTCATCTCATTCAGCAACTTAGTTATACTCGAGGCAGCTTAACACTTACAGGAACTTTTTAAGAACCTTCTTTTCATAGCTTTTCTACTAAACTAGTGCCATTGAACATGTGGGATTCTATAGTATTTCTGAGTGCTACCCTACCACTATTGACTTCATATTCTAATTCATATTGTCTGCTTCTTTTACGATCTGGTTAATATCATGTATACTGAAACAGTCTTGGTTAGTAATGTTGATTTTATTCTTCCTACCAGTACTTTTGTCAGCAACACTTATATTTATAATGATATTGGTGTCTATGTGAAAGGTCACCTGTGTTTTAGGAATGCCACATTAGTCAGCTATAGAATGCCATGAGCATGAACTTCCCAAGCAGTTTCTTCCTCTTAGGTAAAGCCTTTTCTCCCTCATACACTTTTACTAAGACAGCGGTCTCCTGTCAAAGTAAGTTGTGACCATCTGAGTTTGCTTTGTAGAAAAAGTGGTGTTTCTCTGGATAAGGGATGTCACATCCTCCCTGCCATTTCAATGCCCAGGGAGAAAGGGCTAATATCAAGGTCAGGATATCTGGTACATTACATTCTCTGATTTGTCAACCAGGAGAATAAGTACTTGTATAGTTGCCGTGCCATATGTCACTGCCTCCTCTGTGTTGATGGTCTTGTTGATCTTCCTTCCATTAAAGAAATCTTTCAGCAATTTTTCGAACTTTTGGATACAAGTGGAACCACCCACTAACACAATTTCATTAATCTGGCTTTTGTCAAATTCGGCATCCTTCAGAAATTTCTCTACTAGCTTTATGATACCATGGAAAAGAGTACTGAACTGCTCCAAGTGGGCTCAGGAAATGGAAGTGTAGAAATCCACATCCTTCAAGAATGAATCAATTTCAATCCTGGTATTAAAAAAGAAACAAGATACATTTTGCCTTCTCACAGGTATATTGGAGGCACAACACTGCCCACTTGTTGGAGGCTATATCCTTCTTGTGTTTGCATTTGACTCTTCAATCTCGTGCTTCACCATAGGTTATCTAAGTTTTCCCTATCCAGGTGGTTGTTATCAGCTGTGGATTTTACTTCAAAGATGTCATCGTTGATGCTTTAGATAGATACATCAAAGGTGCCATAACCCAAGTCAAAGATCAGCACATGTTTCTCTTTTTTAAAGTTTTTTTGTTTGTTTGTTTCATTTTAATCCAGGCCATAGACGATGGCTGCTATGGTAGGCTCCTTAATGATTCTCAGGATATTCAGATCAGTGATGTTCCTGCATCCTTAGTGGCCTGACACTGTGAATCATTTAAGGAGGCTGGGACACTAATTACAGCATTTTCTATTTTTCTCCCCTAAATAGGCTTTCCCTTTTCACAAATAATTTGGGAAGGCCAGTGCTTCACTCTGACTGAACTGTGGCATCACAAAACTTGCAACCAATCAGCCTCTTTGGCATCAAAGATGGTACTGGTAAGGTTCATCACCTCTTTGTTCTTAGTAACTTCATCAATGAGGTATTCACTTTGTGAAAGCTATATAACTTGGACCAGTACAGTCACCTTGATAATTGCCAATGATCTCTTCTTTTTCATGCCATAAGACTCCCTACACATGAATAAGTGGTACCCAGTTCAATACCAATCAGCAGACATACTGATTAAAGAAAGAAAAGTGGGGGAAATGATGAAGAAAATAGTTCTCTTAAAAATCAATGGCAACAACAGCCTCTTGCAGTTAACCGCCACATGAGACTTATATTGTCTATTTTTCCACCACCTTCCCTTCACTGTATTTTGGTCCTTACGTAGGTCAAACTCAAATGTAAATGGATGCAGTTTTACAACTCGTTCGGACAGTACTGGGATCCATTTGTTTTCTATTATTTTAGACCTCCACTGCACTTGGAAATAGATGCTAGACTACAAAGTGACCACCAGAATTCTGGGAATGGTATCAAACCATCTTGGCAACCAACAAGGCTTCAAAACTTTGGGGTCATTTTTTGCTTCTCTCAGGCCCACATCTAATTGATTTCCAGGTCCAGTCATTTTTTTCATCTTTGCATGTGTCCTTTCCAATGACCACAACTCTAGTTCAAAGATTTATTACTTCATGTCCAGATTATCACAGTAGTATCATCACTAGTACATCTCCTTTCTCTGATTTCTTGTCTTATTCATCACCATCATTCCTTTATCTATCCATCCATCCATGCATTCCTCCATTCATTTAATAAACATCTATTGTGCATTATGTATCTACCATTTGCTAAATACTGTTAGATGTTGAAAGTAAAGAGATGAATTTAAAATGGCTGCTATCCTCTAGGAATACCTTCATGCTATGCTGACCTTTTAAAATTATGCCTTTTATCAAACTAACCCTTGCTCAAAAACTTGTTCCCCATCACCTACCAAATAAAATAAAATAAAACAGACCCCTTTCCCTGCCCACCCAGTATGGCTTATGGAATCATACAGACACAGATTTTAGTCCTGACTGTCATTTGTAGATTTGCTAGTTTATTAATGATAACCAATCTCAGTCCTCAGTTTTATTTCTTTTTTAAATATATTTTTTATTGATTTCAGAGAGGAAGGGAGAGGGAGAGAGAGATAGAAACATCAATGAGAGAGAATCATTGATCAGCTGCCTCCTGAACTCCCCTACTGGGGATTGACCCTGCAACCCAGGCATATGGCCTTGACCAAAATCAAACCTGTGACCCTTCCGTCTGCAGGCCAACGCTCTATCCACTGAGCCAAGCCAACTAGGGCAGTCCTCAGTTTTCTTACCTCTAAAGTATACCTAGCATTTTGGCACATAGTAGGTGCTCATTAAAAGTTGTTTTGTCTTTTTTTATCTTTAAATAATTGATATCTCCAAACATAGATTCAGATAGAATCAGAACATAATGGATTCTAGATATTAAATAAAGCTTCCTGATTTGACAGTTGGGGAAACTGAGGTGTAATTTGGGAAATAAGTGGCCCTCGGTGACACAGAGATTTTCTAGCAGATAGAGATCTGAAAGCCAGTCTGCCTTACTCCCCAACAAAGTCCTAAAAGAAAGAAACCAGGAAATGTTTATGGGGAAAATTTGAGGACAGGAAGGCAAGGGCTATTTCTAACCAGAAGTATGTTTAGCTTGATGATCCAGATTTCAAATATGTAGCAATGTTCAAATATGTAGCAATTCTTTCCATTTAGAGGAAAAAGCTATTTTTATTTTTCTCTAAATGTCAATGTGGAAGTTATTGATGAATCTGAAAAAACTGAAAGCATAACACATACTGATCTGATTGACATTAAGGTAACTTATATAGTAGCATCACCACTGGAGTTATAGATAGAACTAACACAGTAGGCAGAATGAGAGGTGAAGGAGTTATCAAACTATAGAAAGTTAATCCTGGACTTGTGTTTTCAGAAACTATTCAGTCTAAGACATTCAGATGATAGGTAAAAATACTAAGGCCCAAGGAGGCCTAATTACTCAGCAACAGAAAAGAATTAAAACATTCCCTTTGCAAAAACATGGGTGGACCTTGAGAGTATTATCTTAAGTGAAAAAAAGTCAGACAGAGAAAGACAAATGCCATATGATTTCACTTAGATGTGAAATCTAAAAAACACAAACAAACCCACAGATACAGAGAATAAGCTGATGGTTGTCAAAGGAAAGGGAGGTGGGGGAGGGGGATAGGTGAAAAGGGGAAAAAGGGGGTTAGACCCAGATTGCACATATTCTTATAGACAGAGCTAGAACACCTGACTTTTTAAAATCTAGCAATTATTTCATTTGACTACACTGGCTGCTCAAACAGAAATATGTTCATCACTTAGCATTTGTTGAATACCTCCTATGTGCAGATCCCTGGGCAGAGTGCCAAAGAAAAGTTGGTAAGTTATACCTGGGCTGAGAGAGGTTAAGAGTAGAAGGAAAACAAGCTGTTCAGTTGTCCCTTGTGTGCATGCAACCCCAGCTGCATAGACAAAATATATAAATGTCTGTAGTCACAGCCAGCCTAAGCAGGGTTACTCCAAAAGAGGTTGTTACACTGTCATTTAAAATTAAAATTTAATAAGTTATATTCAACATGAGTTGAAAACATTCATAAATTTAATGAATCACCTAATTAAATACTTTATCAGTATGGAGCAGTCTGAGGAAAAAACCTTAAGAGTTATTTTTATGGTTAAATGAAATTGGTAAGTAATGTTTTAAAAACAAAATCCTCTTGAATTTCATAAAGCTTTTTTTCTAAAGCAGAAAATGTTTATTTCATAAGGAATTACATGCTTATTTTTGCTTTCAATGCTAAGTATTCAGCTGAACTATAATTTATACCAACCACTGTGTTGTCAGTCTAGACTTAGTCAAGCCCACTTTCATGCAAAATGATTACATGGCAATATTGTCAAGTATTTTGTTGTGTTATGATGCCAAAGTGATTCCATGTAAGCAGTCTCTATCACTGGGAGAAAACATTACATTTTTTATATCAGGATATGATATCTAGTTTCATTTATCCTATATTGTGGTAAAGTTACCTCTTACTCTTCTTGAGCAACTATTAATGAATATCTTCTGAATCAATATGTCAGCTAGCCTTAAGCCCAATATTCAAGATAAAGTGGAAAGCTCAATTTGAAATTTGACAATTTGCTAGAAAGTTCATGTAGTACAAGTTTGAAAATATTTTAGCCATATCAGCTAAATACTGCTCTTCACCCCTCCTCTTAGAAAGCCTTCTACTTAACTTTGGAACTTTGGTAATTCATAGACTATTAAACACCATCTTCCCAAGCAGCATGGCTAACTGTGGAACAAATCATCTTTCATAGCCCTAACTACCTAAGGGAGTTCATTTAGTCCAAATGAAAGATTTTCAGATTTCCAAATAGCAGAAATGGTGTTCAAGTATTGAACTCTAAGTAACGTTTTTGTTTTGTTTTTCAGTTGGGTGATAAGTACACAGGTAATCACTGCACTATTCTTTTACCAGTTAGGTATTTCTTAACTAATAGATCCATCTCTTTGAGGTTCATGGACATAATTACTTCTTTAAATTTAATAATTACCATAAGTATTGTATTTGGTAATGTAATAAATCCAAGGAACAAAAACAGATTTTTTAAAATAAATCTTTATTGTTCAGATTATTACAGGTGTTCCTCTTTTTTTCCCCCATAGCTCCCCTCCACCTGATTCCCCACCCCACTCCATGCCCTTACCCCCCTGCCACTGTCTTCATCCATAGGTGTAAGCTTTTTGTCCAGTTTCTTCCCGCACCCCTCACACCCCCTTCCTCCTGAGAATTGTCAGTCCACTCCCTTTCTATGTCCCTGATTCTATTATATTCACCAGTCCATTCTGTTCTTCAGATTTTTTATTCACTTGATTTTTAGATTCACTTGTTGGTAGGTATGTATTTGATGTCATTTTGTTGTTCATAATTTTTATCTTTACCTTTTTCTTCTTCTTCCTCTTCTTAAAGAACACCCTTCAGCATTTCATGTTATCCTGGTTTGGTGGTGATGAACTCCTTTAGCTTTTTCTTGTCTGTGAAGCTCTTTATCTTACCTTCAACTCTGAATGATAGCTTTGCTGGGTAGAGTAATCTTGGTTGTAGGTTCTTGCTGTTCATCACTTTGAATATTTCTTGCCACTCCCTTCTGGCCTGCATAGTTTCTGCCGAGAAATCAGCTGACAGTCGTATGGGTGCTCCCTTGTAGGTAACTAACCGTTTTCCTCTTGCTGCTTTCAAGATTCTCTCTTTGTCTTTTGCCCTTGGCATTTTAATTATGATGTGTCTTGGTGTGGTCCTCTTTGGATTCCTCTTGTATGGGGTTCTGTGTGCTTCCTGAACTTGTAAGTCTATTTCTTTCACCAGGTAGGAAAAGTTTTCTGTCATTATTTCTTCTAATAGGTTTTCAATATTTTGCTCTCTCTCTCTTCTGGCACCCCAATAATTCGGATGTTGGTATGCTTAAAGTTGTCCCAGAGGCTCCTTAGACTATCTTCATATTTTTGGATTCTTTTTTCTTTTTGTTTTTCTGGTTGGGTGTTTTTTGTTTCCTCATATTTCAGATCTTTGGTTTGATTCTTGGGGTACATTGATCTACAGTTGAGTTTCTGTATATTCTTTATTTCAGACAGTGTATGCTTAATTTCTGACTGGTCCTTTTCCATTTTTTTGGCATTCTCATTAAGGTCCTTGAAGGTCTCACTAAGCTCCTCGGAGGTCTCATCAAGTTTCTCGGCAGTTTTTAGAAGATTCTTGAGTAACCTTATAAATGTGGTTCTGAACTCTATGTCGTCCATTAGTTTGCTTTCCTCCATTTCTCTCATTCGTGACATGTTTCTTTGTCTCCACATTTTGCTGCTTCCTTGTGTTGATGGAGTGGCTTTGTGTGGTAGGTGACCTATAGGGGCCAGTAGCTCAGCCTCCCCAATCACCTGAGGTGGACGCCTTTGGTACACCCCTTTGTGGGCTGAGTGCAAAGTCTGTGTGTAGTTAAGCCTTGATTTCTGTTGGTACACTGGGAGGAATTGACCTCCAGGCCAATTGGCGGTGAGGACCTGCTGTGTCTATAATGGAAGAACTGCTGTGCTGGAGACACACTTATGGTGCAGGACTTGTTTCAGTGGGGCTTTGGTGCTCACTGAGTCTGCCTCTTGAATGTGTCACTTATGGATGTGAGGAGTTGAAATCTGGTGTCTCACACTGACCACTAGGTACACTGGCTTCTGGATCTCCAATGGGGTGCAGGTCAGCTACTGTCTGAGGCCACCCAGCAGGAGCTACAGCGAGAACTACAGTTTTCTCCTCTTTGCTTGGGGTTTGGAGGTTTTGGAGCTGTCTGACCCGGGCTGCAAGTTTGCTAGGTTAAGCTGCGATAGGGCACGCCATTCATATGCTAAAGCCGCTGCTTGCAGCTTGGGTGGGTTCATAGATTGTGCAGGGCGGGGTCTCAGGGCTTGACTAGGCTCGGGCGTGGCAAACAGCGATGGCTGCCAGTAAGTCAGCTCTGCGGCTCTGCGGCTCCGACCGTGTCCCCGCGTCCTGCGCCCCAGCACAATAAACAATTGTTCCTGCACGCAGCCCTGCAAGCAAGCCTCCCTCAATATCCGACCCCACGGCAGACAGTCCAGCTTCTCCCCGTAGGGGTTTGGGTCCCCCGCGTCTCCCCAGAAAATGGAGTTCGGAGTAATCGGGAGCTTATCTCCCTTCGGGTTGAAAACAGCAGCGCTCTCAGTCACCCGTCGCCAGCCCGATTCGCGCGTCTCCGTACCTCAGCTTTTCAGCGCTTGTGCACCCCTCAATGCTGTTTGCTCTTTCCTTCTAGTTGTAGAACTTCCACTCAGCCAGCTTTCCGGTGGTTCTGGGTGATAGACGTTTTGTCTTTTAGTTGTAGTTTTGAAATTGTTGTGCGAGGCAGCAGTTTAGGTGTTTACCTACGCCGCCATCTTGGATCTCCAAAAACAGATTTTTGTATGCCTGCATCCAGGATACATCATTACCCACTACATTCTCAAAAATGAAATCTCTATTGAGGCCCCCAGAATTTTGCTAATAAATACAGCTGAATCACCTCCCTTCCTGTGAGTTTGGGGCTACTACCCTATTTCATTTTTCATTAATTTCCCTACATTACTTCGCATAGACCCACTTGTCAAAGGTAAATTTTACTTTTCTCTCAATTCAACTATTCCTCAGTCCTTCACACATTCCCCCAGGAGCTGTATTATCCCTAATATAAAAGTGATGATTTAGCCTTAGGGGGAAAAACAGGATAAAGATCATAAATTGCTGAATAATGGCCTGGAAAGAAAATCAGTTGACTTTTCTTTCCCCTTTCCAGAGCAAAATGTAGCTCTGGAAAAGCTAAGGAATGAAACAGAGGGCAATAATTCATGCAGCTCTATCTAACCAGAAATAAGAGAAGAACCATAGTAGAAAATCTGATTACTGAGAACGGTTAAGAATGTCAAGAAGTCCCAATAAACTTGCAGGTGTTGTTCTTAATGAAATACATGTCAACTTTTTATATCGAATAATGTGTCGTGAATTAAAATGTTTATGCATATAGGTGGTGCATTTGATTACAATGATGTAGTCTAATAATACCCCATTGTTTCACATTCATGCCTATTCAGAAAAGAGAATTCTGCACAATGATTCATACAGTGGTTAGAATAAGGAAATATTGAAAGTGATGCCCTAGCCTGTTTGGCTCAGTGGATAGAGCATCAGCCTGCAGACTGAAGGGTCCCGGGTTCAATTCTGGTCAAGGGCACATGCCTGGGTTGCGGGCTCCATCCCCAACCCAGGGGGTGTGTGCAGGAGGCAGCTGATCAATGATTCTCATCATTAATTTTTCTATTTCTCTCTCTCACTCTCTCTGAAATAAAACATATATATATATATATATTAAAAAATAAAGTGGTTACCTTGCATCAACAAGGCTCCCACATGTTTATCTATTCAACTTTTAGAGACTTTGCTGATCCAGAGGAATAAAGCACATGTGTCAGTTCCTAAAGGTAAAATGTGATGAAATATTTCAAAGTATTTTGTAAATGTAGATCACTATAAAAATGCAATATACTATTACTGATATTAATTAAAATCACAGTAAATCAAATTATGAAATATCAAGCATACATTTACATACATATATGTATACATGCACATAATACATATATAGGAATATACCTATGCAACTATTCTCAGATGCAAAGTAAACTGTTAGTATTTAAAAGGATATTTCATTTTAAAATATGTGATCCCACAACAGTATAGCTTGTAAGGGCAGAGAAGATTATGAGATCAAAGAAGGCACATAAAAGGCTTAAACTGTATAGCAATATTTTCTTCTGCTGTGTGTTGTGTACACAGATAATCACCATATCTCTTTCAACAGTTTGGTAATCTTAAACCAAACATTATTATTCTTAATTTATTCTTATTCCTACTTTGAAGAAAAAGAATGATCTATTCTAAACGTGTGTGGGTATTTGAGAGAGAAAAAAATAAAAAGGAAAATACCTAATTGCTGTTGAGCTACAGAACAAAACACAAGCATACCTATATGTGCACATACACGCATCACCACATGGGGTAATGGGATCAGAAAAATTGGAATTCTGTTTTTGGCTCCACCACATCTGAGAGGAGTGACCTTATATAAGTCACTTAACTTTGCTGAGGTCCAGCTGACTTTCCTAAATACACAGACAGGGCCACTGTGAAAATTATTAATATAACACAGACAAAAGTACTCTATAAAGTGAAATCCCACCATAACAAGACTAAGGTGTTATGACTTAGCACTAAGAACAGTAGATACTGATGCAATGAAAAAGGCTCCTTTTTCCTATCCAATTACTGCATGGAACACTACCTAGCACCTAAAATTATATGAAAAGTTGCCTATGTACAAACAAAAGGAAAAATATTTTGTATTTGAAATTATCTATTTAAAGGTGGTACTTTCTTAGAGAGTGAGTGGAAAGGTGGATGCATCAATTGTAACTTGTTTTTGAGAATGGGTATGATGGTATAATACCCCTAAATTAGAGGCCAATGTCAGACTGGAGGGAGTCAGAAGTCAATCTACATATCACAAATTTATTGGACTAAATCATAATCTGAAAATATATTTTCAAATATTTAGACACATTTCTAACCTTTAAAACCTCTCAACATCTTACAGTGTACATTTTAGAGATGCAAAGACAAGTTCAGCAAAACCAAATATAATGGTAAGGTGATGAACACCACAAGCACTTGATCTGGGCGCCCAACATTTCTGGCTCAGGATAGGGTGATAACCTTCCAATAGACCTTGCTGCTTGTACCTTTGTCCTTACTATAGCCAGACAAATCCTTCTAAAGTAGTATTTCTCAACACGTGCTCCTCACCCATCTACATCAGAGTCACCTGAAAAACTTTATTAGATAATGTAGATTCCCAGGTCCCACCCCAGAGTATCTGCTTTCATAGATTTGGGGTGAGATTGAGGAATCTGCATTTTGGAAACATCCAGGAATTCCCATACTGCTGACATGTGAAAACTTCTGAAGTACAAGGGATATCATAATGTCATTCCTGTATCCAAAACCTTCCAATGGTTCCCTCTCTTACTCTTTGAAGGCCAAAAGAGAAGCATGATGGCCCACAAAGCTCTTCACTATACAGCTGATCCCATCCTCTGCCATACTTGCTTACTACCCTCAGCCATTGTGAACTCTGCTCTTCTTAAGCTGCTTCTGCCACAGGGCCTGAAATGCTTCAATGCTCCTATCTCACACAGTTCATCCCCTCGCTCTCTTCAAGCACCAGCTCAAAGATCACTTCTCAGAGATGCCTCCTTCACTATTTTATAATTACTAAAACCCTCTCTTATTTTTATTCAAATAATTTACCATAACCTGATATTTACTTGTCTGTCTCACCTCACTTCATTGAGGCTCTATTATAGAAAGAACACTGCCTGTATATAACCCACATTGCCTACAACTGTTTTTAGCACTTAGTGAGCCATTAATAAGTATTTGTAAAGGTGATTTAAAACTTGGAGGTTTCACTTACAATATTTTTATTTTTTAATTAAAAGAGATCTTTGGTTTCCCTAGGGAAAAAACACAGTATCCTGAGCTTAGCTTTCCTCACAGGGACAATTGGATGCAAGAGCAGACCAGTGGCCCCTTCACTGGAGGATATGTATAGCTTTATTACACTTCTTATAATAAAGTTGACAGCAGGCTCAGTTGTCTGATCCTTGTGGGAAATCTCCCTCCTTCCTTCTAGAAATCTCCCTCCTGTTCTTCTCTCTCTCTCTCTCTCACTCTCTCTTCTTCCCTCCCTCCTATCTTCTTTATCCCTCTTGCACTCTCTTTGCTTCCCTCTTTCACCACCCCTCCTCCTGTGCATTTGGTTTATTCTGCAATCCCACTTCCTCCCTCCATCCAGTATTCTCCCTCATAACCAATGGTTCTCAACCTAGGTGTTTTTGCTTCCCACACTTCAGAAAATAGAAATGTCTAGAGATATTCTTGACTGTCACAATTAGCCAGGGTAGTACTGATGACATCTGTTTGATCAAGACTGAGGATGCTGGTAAACATCCTATAATGCTTTTGGACAGTCCCCCACAACAAAGAATAATCTGGAGCACAATGTCAATAATTCTGAATTTGAGATTACTACCACAAACTAAACTTCTCTGATTTCATACAGTTCCAATAGTCTCCAGCAAAAAAAAAAAAAAAAAAAAAAAAAGGAACAACTTTCTTTCCTTCTTGATGCACTCATTGACACACAAGAGAATATAAAAGCAAATAAGTTTTTCTATGAGTATTATAAAACATTTCAAATGAAAATTAAGAAGCCCTTGAGGATTTGAATTGACATTTCTCCCAACAGGACATACAGGTGTCCAATAGACATATGAAAAGATGCTAAACATCACTAATCAGGGAAATGCAAATAAAAACCACAATGAGATATCACCTCGGAATGGCTATCATCAATAAATCAACAAAAAAAATTGTTGGCTAGAATGTTGAGAAAGGGGAACCCTGGGGCATGGTTGGCAGGAATGCAGATTGGTGCAGCCACTATGGAAAAGGGTATGAAAGTTCCTCAAAAATTTAAAGACAGAACTACTCTATGACCCAGCAATTCTACTGCTGGCTATTTATCTGAAGAAATCCAAAACACTTACTGGAAAAAATATATTCACCCCTATGTTCTTCATTGCAGCATTATTTCCAATAGCCAGGATATGGAAGCAATCTAAATGTTCATCAACAGATAAAAGAATAAAGATGTGGCACATATCATAATAAAATATTACTTAGCCATAAAAAAAAATTAACAAGACACACATGAATGGACTTAGAAGGGTATCATGCTAAGTGAAATAAGACAGAGAAAGACAAATAATACATTATTTCACTTACATGTGGAATCTAAAAAGCAAAATTAATGAACAAACAAAACAGAAATAAACTTATACATACAGAGAACAAGCTGATGGTTGCCAGATGGAAAAGGTGAAAGGGATTAAGGAGTACAAATTGTCAGTTATAAATATAGCCACAAGGACATAAAGTACAACACAGGGAATATCCTATATAATAAAAGCCTAATATGCTAAGTGTCTGGTTGTCTGGTGACCGGTCAACTGTTCAACCAATCAAAGCGTAATATGCTAATGATATGCTAAGGCAACTCAATAGCTCATTATGATGTGCACTGACCACCAGAGGGCAGACAGTCGACTGGTCGACCAGTCACTATGATGTGCACTGACCACCAGGGGGCAGATGCTCTGACCAGTAGGTTAGCTTGCTGCTGGGGTCCAGCCAATCGGGACAGAGCAAGATGGACCAGACACACCCTGGAGTCCTCCTGCGGTCCCGCATCCCTCCCCAGCCCCAATCATGCACCAGTGGGATCCCTCAGCCTGGCCTGCACCCTCTCGGGGGATGTCAGAGAGCCGGTTTCAGCCCAATCCCGCAGGCCACTCCCCTCAGGAGGGCGCCAGACACAGGGCTCACCCAGAGGGGCCCCACCCGTGCACAAATTTATGCACTGGGCCTCTAGTAGTCAATAAAATTGTAATAATTATATATGGTATCAGATGGGTACTAGACCTGAAACTAATATTATATTGTATGTCCACTGTAATTGAAAAAAAATTAAATAAGATGCCTTGCTTTAAACACTCAGGTCACAAATATCAGTTGTTTCATAATATTCAAACATTAAAATATTTCTACTGGATTTTAATGAACACTAGTGAACTCTCATAGTGAAACGACTGGAAGGAAGTATAACAAAATGTTAGTAGTGGAGGAAGAATAATTTCCCTCTACTCTTCTAGATTCTTGGCTGAGACCACTGCATCCACCCTCCGTAACAAAAGACAGATTAACAAGAGAAAAACAAAAGTTTAATAAAATGTAAATTTAATTATTAGACCAGCTGAAAGAACCTTGAAGGGCTAGAGGAAAGTTTCTTCTAGCACCACCGTGGGAAAAAGACATCTTAAAATTGTTCAGATAAAACTTACAAAATAAGAAACACTTTTGATATGTGGACATTGGCTTTATCCTGAACCAACCATATTTTTAACTTTAAAAAAAGCCTAAAAATATTAATTTTAAAATATCAATTAAAAATTAAATTGTAAACTCTGAAAGCTGTGAGAAAGTTTAGCACATTGATATCATAGATTTCAAAGGTTAGCTCAATTTGCAAGCAGTATTAAAAAGAGCATATTAAAATCTGTCCTCTTAAAACTTAAAAAAATACTTTTGATATATCAACTTCAGCTTTTATCCTGAACTAATCAGTGTTGTCAAAATCCTAAGATGTCAACATTCATGAGGAAGCTGAGGTTTTCAGGATAGTAAAAAGTTCTCATCATTTCATAAAAAATAAATGTCAAATTGGATAAGAACCCATCTTGTTGGTTTATAGTGTTTATTGCAATCAATTTAATATCACTTCCAGCAGTGTGGCACCGGTATGGCATAAACAATATGATAATTGGAATTCCTCTGCTCCTTGAATTAGTAAGCAAGTTACAGTGCATATCAATCATGCATAATGAGTCTGAAGCATAGCTTGATTATATTTCATTTGCATAAGAATTTTCTATAATTTTTAAACTGATAATTTTTAATTCAGAATAGATTTAAATGCCATGTAACTGCTGCTCTCCCCCTGAAATACTAAGCAATCTTCTAACATAATACAAAGATGCTAATCAATTTTTTTAATGCAGATCCTAGCTTACTAATGAGTTTTCATCTCTCTACATGCTGTCAAATCTCATTACACTGTCACCTTTCTAGGGTTCACAATTGGAGTACACATTTATATAGTTCAATTCTAATTGCTATATTATTTCATTCCCTTTATGAGGGAAACATCTTTTAATAATCCTTAGATTGTCCAATTTAAAGGATATTTTGTTCTCTTTGGATCTGTAGTTTGTAAAACCCCTTTTATTAATTTGCAGAAGTATTGATTTAAACATATTCTTTGACAAGCCAAAATTCTGAAGAGTAAAAATTAAATAAGCAGGAACCAACAGACAAATAAATATAGATCTAGAAGTTAAATTACAAGGAAATGAAGTATTGAAATAAAAATAGCTTATTAAACGTAATTTAGAAACATAATCTATTTGGGAATTCTTACATTAAAATAATTACTCATAAGCTATTCAGAGGATAGGCATTTTCTTAAATTTCATATATATATTTCTTACAGTAGTCATGTGAAACGTTAAAATTTTTTAATACAATTTTCCAAAGAGTAGAGACCAAAACAAGGGGTCAGGCAAGTGACTCGTTTCTAAAGCACAACATGCACTGACAATGACTTTTTAAAATGTCTAATAGGAAAAAAAAAAAAAAAGAGAGAGAAAGAATGGTTTATATGGGAGAAACAAGCACTTGGTGGGAAAAAATAAATTTAACTTACTAAGGAAACTCTTAGCTCCAAGTCTCTAAGCAATGCCAAATTCCAGCCTGCTGGCTAGAAGGTAGGGTTCCTGATAGATCTCATTATTGCACACTGAATTTTCTATTATTTCAAGGAAAAAAGTATATATTCTCCACCAAGGTAACATGTGCCCTCCCCCTTCCTCTTGTCTCCCTCATCCTGTCTAAAGAAACCCTGAAATTTCCATGGAGAGAAATCTGCTTGGTAAAATGATTTACTGAATCATTCTGAGGCATTTTTTCCATCTGTAAATTACTAGTTTAAAAAAATTCCTACTTTAGATGGTACCATGAATACATATTTGCTTAAGAAAAAAATATTCTCCTTTATTCACGTGTTCAAGTGCACCTCTAATTCCTAAAGCATACTGATTCATTTTCATTCAATCATACAAAGCTTCTAAAAACAGAATATGTAATATTCTTTCAAAAGTGGCTTATGTGAAATTATAATAATCTGTTTCACATTTCAAAAATCACAAGATTCCTGACATTTCCTAGAAGAGAAGATTCATCCTTAGTACGAGATCCAAAATGACCTTTAATTTAGCACAGCAAAGACAAACCAGCGATGTTCCTTTCCCCAAAAAGCAATATTGTATGTGACTAAAATAGAATTTAAATAAATGACTATTGAGATATTTAGGGTGTGCAGAATAACCCTATGTCACACAGTGACTCCCACTTCCACAGCCAGTGACGAGGCCACATGGGAACTGCAAAGTAGAAGCCTCTTTTCTCACAGATTAGCTAAAAAAACAGCAAACAAATTACAACCTCAAGGTAAAGATAAAGAACTGATAATGAAATTTGAAAGCTCAAATTGTGGGACTCCAGAGATTAGCCAAATTATAACAAACAAATTCGAATTTAAGTGTAAAGAAAAAAAAAAAAAGATTATACCTTCCTCTGCCCCACAAAGGTAAAATCACCAGATGCTAGGGAAGTGGCAAATTTCACCTAGCCTCACCAACCCCATTTGAATATTCTGGAGTCTCTGCAGAGACACGCCTCGCCACCTCTCTTACCAAATTCTGCAAGGCTTGACATTGGGCCAAGTGGTGATAAGGCTCTAGACATGATTTACAGCCACACGTTACGCACGCAGCAGCTATGGATATACACGCGTGCTCTGCCCACCACCTGGGCCGGTTTATGTGTGCACATGCTAGCCTGCTTGCACAGGCACCAGTGTGCACCTGCACATGCACATGTGCTCTTTCCGTAACCCGCCTTGATTTACCCTTTTTATCTCCTATTCTCTTACTTGGAAAATTCCAAAAAAATATTTTCATGTCTATTTTCTCGTTCTTGTTTTTCATCTCTCATCTCCTCAAGTGTCTCATTCTTTTATTTTTGCTCCATTTCTCTTCCATTCTAGTTTCTCATTCCTGCTCCCATTCTTTTATCTTGCACTATTGTTTTCTCATTATAACAAAGCTTCTTGGTTTATTTCATCTTCTCCACATTTCCTCCTTATTCCTCATAAATGTTCTTGTACTTTGTTTTACATTATTCTCGTGGTTAATCTCATATTTTCAGCATATTTTCTACAGTTTTCTTAATTTGTTTCATATTTTTCATCCTCAATTTCATTATGGTCTCATCCCTGCCCCATTAAACTTATATTCTTTCATTTTCACATGTTCTCTTTTCCTTTTCTCATATTTAAATATTTCTCTTTTCTCACAGTCTCATTTTTTTTTAAATTTCTTTATTGATTAAGGTGTTACATATGTGTCCTTCTTCCCCCATTACCCTCCAATCCCCCGACTCATGCCCTCACCCCTCTGTTGTCTGTGTCCATTGGTTAGGCAAATATGCATGCATACAAGTCCTTTAGTTGATCTCTCCCCCTTACCCCCACCCTCCCCTACCTTCCCTCCCAGGTTTGATAGTCTGATCAATGTTTCTCTGTCTCTGGAACTGTTTTTGTTCATCAGTTTAAGTTGTTCATTATATTCCACAAATGAGTGAGATCATGTGATACTTATCTTTCTCTGACTGGCTTATTTCACTTAGCATAATGCTCTCCAGTTCCATCCATGTTGTTGCAAATGGTAGGAATTCCTTCTTTTTTAGTGCAGCTTAGTATTCCATTGTGTAGATGTACCACAGTTTTTTAATCCACTCATCTGCTGATGGGCACTTAGGCTGTTTCCAAATCTTAGCTATGGTGAATTGTGCTGCTATGAACATAGGGATGCATATATCCTTTGTAATTGGTGTTTCTAGTTTCTTAGGATATATTCCTAGAAGTGGGATCACTGGGTCAAATGGGAGTTCCATTTTTAGTTTTTTGAGGAAACTCTATACTGTTCTCCACAGTGGATGCACCAGTCTGCATTCCCACCAGCAGTGCACGTGGGTTCCTTTATCTCCGCATCCATGCCAGCAGTTGTTATTTGGTGATTTGTTGATGATTGCCATTCTGACGTGTCAGATGCTACCGCATTGTCCTTTTGATTTGCATCTCTCGGATAATTAGTGACTTTGACCATGTTTTCATATGTCTCTTGGCCTTCCTTCTGTCTTCTTTGGAAAAGTTTCTATTTAGGTCCCTTGCCCATTTCTTGATTGGATTTTTTTATCTTCCTTTTGTTAAGTTGTATGAGTTCTCTGTAAATGTTAGAGATTAAACCCTTATCAGTAATAACATTAGCAATTATGTTCTCCCATGTAGTGGTCTTTCTTGTTGTTTTGTTTATGGTTTCTTTTGCTGTGCAAAAGCTTTTTATTTTTATGTAGTCTCATTTGTTTATTTTCTCTTTAATTTCCATTGCTCTAGGAGCAGTATCAGTGAAGAAGTTCCTTCGGCATATGTCTGAGATTTTGCTGCCTGTGGATTCCTCTAGTATTTTTATGGTTTCCCATCTTATGTTTAAGTCCTTTATCCATTTTGAGTTTATTTTTGTGTATGGTGTAAGTTGGTGGTCTAGTTTCATTTTTTTGCATGTATCTGTCCAATTTTCCCAACACCATTTATTGAAGAGACTGCCTTGACTCCATTGTTTGTTCATGCCTCCTTTGTCAAATATTAATTGAACAAAGTGATTTGGGTGGATTTCTGGGTTCTCTATTCTATTCCATTGATCTATATGTCTGTTCTTATGCCAGTACGAGGCAGTTTTGAGAACAGTGGCTTTGTAATACAGCTTGAAATCTGGTATTGAGATCCCACCTACTTTGTTCTTCTTTCTCAGGATTGCTGCAGCTATTCGGGATCTTTTTTTTTTATTCCAGATGAATTTTTGGAGAGTTCATCCTAGGTCTGTGACACATGCCGTTGGTATTTTAATGGGGATTGCATTGAATCTATAGATTGCTTTGAGTAGAATGGACATTTTGATGATGTTGATTCTACCAATCCATGAACATGGTATGTTCTTCCATCTGTTTATATCTTCCTCTATCTCTTTTTTCAGTGTCCTGTAGTTTTTTGCATATAGGTCTTTTACCTCTTTAGTTAAGTTTATTCCTAGGTAACTTAATTTTTTTTGGTGTGATGGTAAATGGGATTGCTTTTTTAGTCTCTCTTTCTGTAAGTTCACTATTCATATATAGAAATGCCATAGATTTCTTGGCATTAATTTTGTATCCTGCTACCTTGCTGAATTCATTTATTAAGTGTAATAATTTTTTGATGGAGTCTTCACGGTTTTCTATGTACAGTATCATGTTGTCTGCGAATAAGGAAAGTTTAACTTCTTCTTTTCCAATTTGTATGCCTTTTATTCCTTCTTCTTGTCTGATAGCAATGGCTAGTACTTCCAGTACTATGTCAAACAGGAGTGTTGAGAGTAGGCATCCCTGTCTTGTTCCTGTTCTTAGGGGAAATGGTTTTAGTTTTTGTCCATTGAGTGTGATGCTGGCTGTGGGTTTATCATATATGGCTTTTATGATGTTGAGGTATGATTCTTCTATTCCACCTTGCTGAGAGTTTTTATCAAGAAAGGGTGTTGGATTTAGTCAAATGCTTTTTTTGTGTTAAGTGATATGATTATGTGATTTTTATCTCTCAATTTGTTTATGTGATGTATCATGTTTATTGATTTGCGGATACTGTACCACCCTTGCATCCCTGGTATAATTCCTGCTTGGTCATGGTTTATGATCTTTCTGATGTACTGCTGGATACGATTTGCTAAGATTTTGTTGAGGATTTTAGCATCTATGTTCATGAGGGATATTGGCCTGTAATTTTATTTCATTGTGTTGTCTTTATCTGGTTTTGGTATTAGGCTGATGCTGGCTTCATAGAATGAGTTTGGAAGTGTTCCTTCCTCTTGAATTTTTTGGAATAGTCTGAGGAGGATAGGTCTTAGTTCTTCCTTGAATATTTGGTAAAACTCCCCTGTGAAGCCGTCTGGCCCCGGGCTTTTGTTTGCTGGAAGCTTTTTGATGACTGCTTCAATTTCTTCCATAGTTATTGGCCTATTGAGATTTTTAGAATCTTCCTGATTGAGTTTTGGAAGGTTGTATTTTTCTAGGAATATGTCCATTTCCTTAAGGTTGTCTAGTTTGTTGGAATAGAGTTGTTCATAATATTTTTTAATAATTCTTTGTATTTCTGTGGGGTCTTTTGTTATTTCGCCTGTCTCCTTTTTTGATTTTGTTTATTTGAGTCCTCTTTCTTTGCTTCTTGGTGAGTCTGGCTAGAGGTTCATCAATCTTGTTTATCCTTTCAAAAAATCTGCTCTTGGTTTCATTAATCTTTTGTATTGTGTGCGTGTTTTTTTGTTTGTTTGTTTGTTTGTTTTTGTTTTTGTTTTTGACTCTATGTCATTTATTTCTGTTCTAATCTTTATTATTTCTTTCCTTCTGCTTACTCTGGGGTTTTCTTGTTGCTCTCTTTCTAATTCTTTGAGTTGTAGCATTAGATGATTTACTCCCATTTTTTCTTGTTTTTTGTGGTAGGCCTGTAGAGCTATAAACTTTCCTCTCAGGACTGCTTTCATTGTATCCCATTGGTTTTGGATTGTTGTGTTTTTATTGTGATTAGTTCCCAGAATGTTTTTAATTTCTTCTTTGATCTCATTGGTAACCCAATCAATATTTAATAACATGCTATTCAGCTTCCACGTGTTTGAGTGTTTTGGATTGTTTTTATTGTACTTTATTTCTAATATTATGCCACTGTGGTCTGAAAAGATGCTTGGTATGACTTCAATCTTCTTGAATTTGGGGTGACTTTGCTTGTGACCCAGTATGTGGTCTATTTTTGAAAACGTCCCATGTGCACTTGAGAAGAACGTATATTCCGCATCTTTGGGGTGAAATGTTCTGAAGATGTCAATTAAGTCCATCTGATCTGCTAAGTCATTTAGGATTGTTGTTTCTTTGTTCATTTTTTGTCTAGAAGATTCATCCAGTAATGTCAGGGGTGTATTAGTGTCCCCTACTATGATTGTATTGTTGTCTATCTCTCTCTTGATATCTTCCAGGAGATTTTTTATGTATTTGGGTGCTCCTGCATTAGGTGCATATTTGGTTACCAGGGTTATATCCTCCTGTTGTATCAATCCCTTTAGTATTATGAAGTGGCCTTCCTTATCTCTTGTTATGGCCTTCACTTTGAGGTCTATTTTGTCAGATATAAGTATTGCTACCCCAGCTTTTTTTTTTTCATTTCCATTTGCCTGAAAGGTATTTTTCCATCCCTTCACTTTCAGTCTGTGTGAGTCCCTTGTTCTGAGGTGGGTCTCTTGTAGACAGCATACATATGGGTCATGTTTTCTTATGCATTCAGCCCCTTGGTGCCTTTTGATTGGAGCATTTAGTCTGTTTACATTTAAAGTTATTATTGAAAGGCACTTGTTTGTAGCCATTTTTATTTTTGAAGCTGTGTTCCTTCTTACCTTTTTGTTTCTTCTTTTTACAGCATTCCCTTTAGCATTTCTTGCATTGTTGGTTTGGTAGTGATAAACTCCCTTAGCCTTTTTTTGTCTGTGAAGCTCCTGATTTCCCCTTCAATTTTGATTGATAGTCTTGCTGGATAGAGTATTCTTGGATTCAGTCCCTTGCTTTGCATCACTTTGTATATCTCCTTCCATTCCCTTCTAGCTTGATGTGTTTCTGTTGAGAAATCATTTGATAATCTGAGGGGGGATCCTTTGTAGGTAACTCTCTGTCTCTCTCTTGCAGCCTTTAAGATTCTCTGTTTGTCGATAACATTTGCCATTGTAATTATGGCATGTCTTGTTGTGGGTCTTTTGGGATTCATCTTGCTTGGGACTCTTTGTACTTGAGTAACTTTTTTCTTCCCCATATCAGGGAAGTTTTTTGTCATTATTTCTTAAAATAAATTTTCTAATCCTTGCTGCTCTTCTTGTCCCTCTGGCAGCCCTATTATACACATGTTATTTTGTTTTGCATTGTCCAAAAGCTCCCTTAGGCTCTCCTCCTGCTTTTTAATTTTTTTCTCTAGTTGCTGTTCAGATTGTGCTTGTTTCTGTACCTGATCTTCTAACTCACTGATTCGGTCCTCTGGTTCTTCTAGTCTACTGTTGAAGCCTTCCATGGTGTTTTTGATTGTAGCTATATCATTTATCATTTCTTCCTGAGTTTTGGATAGGTTGTTGATTTTCTTGTCCATCCGGTGTATGAACTGTATGACCATTACTCTCAATTCTTTTTCTGTCATGTTGCATGCTTCTGTTTCACTTATTTTCTTACTTGGCGATTCCTCCTTTTCTTTCCTCCAGGGATTGCTTCGTTGTCTCCCCATTCTGACTATCACCAGAAGGTTCAGATGTCGGGTTGCAGGAGCCTGGACCATGTGCAATGGGAGTTTTACACCCCCCAAGTGTCAATGAAGAGCTCTGATACCAAGACGTGCGGTTGCTGTAGGTTGGTGGGAACCACGCTCGCCCTGGGTCAGAGTCACAGGTGCTTAGTGTGGCCTCATGTGTGTACCTAGAATCAGGGACCCTGCCTGTGCCACATTGAAACAGAGATCCCAATAGCAGATGCCAAAATCAAAGTCCCCTATTGCGTGTCTGGAGTCAGAGGCTCCCTGTGTCCATGCTGAGAATTGAGTATCAGAGTCTCTGTTTCTTGGTGCTACCTCACACTGAGAATCAGGTCCCTGTGTGCACATGCACCAAGAATTGGAGTCACTGGCTCTTAGTGTGAATGTACTGGGAATCAGTGATCTCAGGCGCACGTAATGAGGAACGGAGTCTAGTCACCGGTGGTCAATGCTGTCTCTTGTGTGGAGATTCAGGGTCCCCGATCTGCCTGGGAGACTGGGTTGCTCAGTTGCACTGTGATGGCAGGAGGTCCACTTCTGCCCTGCAGTAAACAACCTTCTGTGTGCACTTGCCCTGAATCAAAGTTAAGTGGCTCTGCCCCTTAGTGTGGGTGTGGGGTCTGGTCATGCGGGTGTGCACTGTGGAAAACAACCTCCCTGTGTCCATGTACCCAGGCTCAGATTCAGCACTGCCTTCCTGTGTGGGCACAGGGTCTGGTCATGGGGAACACACTCCCTGAGACCGCACATCCAGGTTCAAATTCACCACAGCCTCTCTGCTAAGGTGCAGGGTCTGGTCATGGGAAACAAACTCCCCGGGGTTTGCACCCCCAGGCTCAAATTCAGTGCTGTCTCCCTGCGTGGGTATAGAATCTGGTCGCAGAAGACAATCTCCCCAAGTTCGTGCACCTATGCTCAAATTCAGGACTGCCTTCCTGCCTGGGTGTGGAGACGATTCATGGGAAACAAATTCCCCAAGTTCACAAGTCCAGGCTCAAGTTCAGCGCTATCTCCCTGCCCTGCGTGGGCGTGGGATCTGGTCGCAGAAGACCACCTCCCTAGGGATGAGCGGCTAGGCTCGAATTCCACTCAGTCTCCCTGCCTGGGCCCAGAGATGAGTTGCAGGAAACAAATTCCCTGAGTTCACAAGTCCGGGCTCAAGTTCAGTGCTGTCTCCCTGCCCTGGGTGGGTGTGGGATCTGGTCACAGAAGACGACCTCCCTAGGGGTGAGTGGCTAGTCTTGAATTTCACTCAGTCTCCTTGCCTGGGCATGGAGACTAGTCGCAGGGAACAAACTTCCCATGTCTGACACCAAGGCTCAAAGTCAGGCAGAGTCGCCACTGCTTTGTGTGTGCAGAAAGCCTTATTGTGTGGCTGGGGTCTGGTAGTTTCTATGTCGCTGCCACAGGGGCGGTGGGGGAGGGGAATTGGCTTTGTGACTCACAGAAATCTGTGGCCGGGTGCCTGGAGTCTTGGTGTCCCTGGGTCTGCAGCTGTGGTGGCAGGTCTTCTCCCAGAGTGGCTGTAGGGTCCTGGTTTGCTTCCGAGACCAGACTGGGTGGTAGCGAGCCTAGGATCCTAGTCTCCAGCAGTTCTGTTCTTCAAGATGGCGTGGTCTCTGTGCCACTGGTGTCCTCCCCGGAGTGTTTGCGGTGGCCGCGGGGTTTTGCTGTCTAAGACTGCCCAGATTGGCAGCCCCCTGGAAGAACTGCATGGTCTAACTGTCCTTATTTCACACACACACACACACACACACACACACACACACACACACCTCTATCGCTCCCTCACTCTCTCACACACTCTCCCTCCCTACCTTCCTGCTGGTCGCCACCTTGCCTCCTCTGCTCATAGTCTCATTTTAACACACCCTTTTTTTACAGCATCACATATTATATTATATTTTCTCATTCCTGGCATTATGTTCCTTTACTAGCACTCATTCTCTCCCATGTTTTTCCTTTCACATTTCTCTCACATACACTTTCACACTTTCTTTGCAATAGCTTTTCCCTCTCATTAAAAACAAACCAAACCAAAAAAAAAAAAAAAACAACTCATGTTTTTGATCTTCAGTTGAGAATATGACTATTCGGCCCTGGCTGGTGTTGTTCAGTGGTTAGAGTGTCAGCCTGCCAACCAAAGGGTTAGGGTTAGATTCCAGTAAGGGCAAATGCCCAGGTTGTGGGTTCACTCCCTGGCCCCAGTCAGGGTACATGTAGGAGGCAGCCCATGGTTGTGTCTCTCTTACATCGATATTTTTCTCTTTCTACCCCCTCTTCCCTCCCTTCCACTTTCTCTCAATAAAAAAAAAAAAATATCCTGAGGGGAGGATTAACAAAAAAAAAAAAAAAGAAGAAGAAGAAGAAGAATATGACTATGTGGGAAACCTGCTTAAATTTTACTCGATTTTTGACTACTTGGGGGTGGGGTTATTGCCCTTAATCTTCCCATTGTTCAAGAGTCAACTATAATTGTTAGGTCTCTCATTAGTTGTCCACAATCATACAGTTACCGAAATTTCTAGAAGCAACAAGAGCCTACGGAAATCTTAATTCAAAGCTCTCAACCAATTTATCTTTAAGGCACATTGTTTCCCCCAAAAATCAACAAATCTCACTGAGGGTCTCACAGTCCTACAGGCCCCAACTAGGTCACAAAGAAGCCCAATCTCTTTCCCTATGTGTCCAGTTAAAGCCTTTCCCTATATGTACCTTTTAAAAGTTCAGACAAATGGAAAAATAAAAACAAATATACTGCTTGGGGATGGGAAATAAGTTATTGCAAACATCCTTAAGCCATGGGAGTAACTAAAAAAGATAAGAGTTAAAAAAGAAGTTTAAGACAAAGCCCTTAGATACATATAATTTGAGTTATAAGAACCAGGTGAGGGGAAAAGAATGCGTAAACAGATCCTGAAAAAAAAAAAAAAGTTAAATGATTGTGAGAGAAGAATATTTCAGAAGTGTCAAAGTTTCAGAGAGACTGAAGAGAAAATATGGTATAAACTCAATTCTGTATTTGACCACAAGGAAGACAAAATATTCTAAGCAGAGTTTCAGCTACAATAAATTCAAATACTAAAGGAAAAGAACCTACATAGATTCATCTTTATGCTTGATTGTACAGAGCTGGTAAAGTATAACTGAATATCAGTTTGCCAACCCAGTGTCAAATAAAAACAAAGCTGGACTGAAGAGAAATTTTATTCAAAAGACTTTTAAAACAGGGAGGACACTCCAACCTCAGGATCTGAAAGTCTCCAAATCAAACAGAAAAAGGCTTTCCTATATAATAAAAGCGTAATATGCAAATCGACCAGACAGCCAAACAGCGGAACAACCATCCTGATGACCATCCAGGACCACACTATGACACCCACTGGTGCCAGGCCTGTCAAGGCGGGTGCGATGTGTTTGGCCGGGGGCCCAGTCATTGCCCCATGATCGCCCTGCAGAGGGAGGCCACCAGCTGGCGGGGTGATCAATCGATCAATCGGGGGCCTCCATGATGGCCCCAAAGAGGGAGGCCCAGGCCATGGACCTGCGGGCTGTGGTGGGTGGGCGGGGCCTCCCTCTGCAAAGGAAACCCGGGTCCTAGGTGCCGGAGGAAAGCCAGTGCCAGCAGCTGGGGGAAGGAAGGCCTACTCTTGCATTAATTTCATGCATTGGGCCTCTAGTTCTTATATAAGGAGGAGTAAGCTGTGTCAGCAAGAATTTTGTGGGGGAGTGGGGAAAATGTTGGGAGTGAGTAGTTTGGTAAAATCAGGTTGCTTCAAAAGAAAATTTTTCTCTCCTCAGTCAACCATTTCTTGATTCTGAGAATGAGCTGTTAAGGGGGTAGGGGCAGATTTGGCACCTTGGTGCTTGCTTAAACTTTGGGTGAGTCAAATTTCAGGGGCCTATGTGGAGGACAGAGCCTGACTAAAGTCTGTGTAAGCCAAGTCAGAGAGTAGATAATCATGAGGACTTGGTCATCAGTAGTGAGTTAACACTACTTGCTCTACCTAGAAGCATCCAATGGTAAATCTATTCTGAATAGAATGCTTAGACTGATCACTCCATTTTATTTATTTATTTATTTATTTATTTATTTTTTAATATATTTTATTGATATTTCACAGAGAGGAAGGGAGAGGGATAGAGAGTTAGAAACATCGATGAGAGAGAAACATCGATCAGCTGCCTCCTGCACAGCTCCCACTGGGGATGTGCCCGCAACCAAGGTACATGCCCTTGACCGGAATCGAACCCGGGACCTTTCAGTCTGCAGGCTGACGCTCTATCCACTGAGCCAAACCGGTTTTGGCTGATCACTCCATTTTAAACATTTATTTCTATTTCATTCAACAAATATTTTTGGAACTTATTGTGTGCCATAGCTATTTCTTATTTGTTTCTCTGTTCCAGTCCAGTTTAAACTCCCAAATAAAATGCACAAACAGGAACAGTTTTAATGATTAGGAAAGCCAAATTTCTTACATTTCAGAGGACAAAAAGAGGATTATAACAGTAAAGTGACTTGCCTACAGGCCATACAACTGACTAGTAGCAAAACCAGGCTCTAATCCTTAATCCTTAAACACACTCTCTCTCTCTCTCTCTCTCTCACACACACACACACACACACACACACACATTTGATTATACCTCTGAAAAACTATCATGGTCAATGAAAATGAAAATGGGTATCCTTTTGCTTAAGAAAGCATTTTGGCTTTGCTATATAGTTATATTTAATTTAACTTTGCTTATACATTTTATTTCAGTTTTTCTAAAATATAAAGTCAATCGTTTTATCTTGGAACATACATACCCACAAGAAAAAAATGACTTTTTTTCCCCAATGCATAAAATTGCATTATAGAAAATGGTCATGAGTCCAGTGAAATAGCAGGAGAACATTAAATCATGCTGAGGTCAGATATGTTTTTGGTTTTAATTAGTCAGACTGTAATACAATCAAAATATGATTTGCTGTTACTATCATATTAACAAGGTCATTTTTAATAATGAATAAAGCTCAGCACGGCTGCTATGGCTCAATGGTTGAGGGTCAACCCATGAATCAGGAGGTCATGGTTTAATTCCCAGTCAGGGCACATGCCAAGGTTTCAGGCTCAATCCCCAATGTGGGTCGTGCAGAAGGCAGCCAATCAATGATTCTCTCTCATCATTGATGTTTCTATCTATCTCTCCCTCTTCCTTCCTCTCTCTAAAATCAATAAATACTGTATAGTTTTTAAAAAATGAATATATCTCAAAATAACCTAAGGTGAATCTGCTCAGAAGAATTTGCTTGGCTATTAATATTTATCAGAGGATACTACAGAATTCACACTTTCTCCATCTGCAGTCTGAAGTGAATAGAAAGCAGTAATGTGTAAGATAACATGATGAATTAGGTAGAAAACAATCTAATCTAAAAGGAGACATTAACCATGATTAAACATATTGTCTGCTATACCTATTGCAGTGAAAAACAAGAACTTGAGAAATTGTAACTCATCTTTTTACAACATGAAATATGGGAAAAGGTATGATAAAACTAATATGTCATTGAAATCTGTCACTAGTATGGTCTCTTGCCTGTTTATCTTTTATTTGGTTTATATTTTCATATTCTTAGAAACCATTTATTTCTAGAGCTTATAATGACATTACACTACATTATACATATTGTGATCTAGATGTCAAGATTGAATGAATATAAAATAGCTGTTCCAAAGATGTATGAATATGCCAAAAAAAAGCCAAACTCATCTCCTTAAATCAAGAACAATTGCCTAGAGATTAGATGATAACATTTTGCTAACTACAGACAATAAATAATAAAATTGAAATAACAATGGAATAATAAAATGCACAATTTTAACCATCAAATATGTGTTATCCCTAATGTGTGCCATATGTTGCAGATTTAAAACTATGCTTTTCATAACTACATTTAAAAAATGAGATGTTTCAGAGTGACAAAAGAGATGGCATATTACATTTTCCTCGCATGCCTCCTCCTTCCACCATGACTATAATTTAACAAGATTAAACCAGAAAACTACACACTTTGCCTTTGATTAAAAAATTTCTGACAAATAGATACATACAAACATATATATGTACACATATACATATTTATATTCACATATATATATGGTCACAGTTTTAATTGACTAAGGCAAACAGCAATTCATTTCATATATACACAAATCAATTTAATACCTTTAAATGATTTAACCATTTAAATAACAAAAAATAAGGGTAAAAATTGTGGTTTTTTTTTTTTTTTTATATTGATACCGCCAAGTATATATTAGAGGAGAAAGAATAAGTGAGCACTAGATAGTAGTGAAAGGAATTTTAGAGACAGGACAGGAAGTTTTAGGGAAAGGGGGTCCATGGGAGAGGAATGCACATGTGAAGGGAAGAAGATAGCTTCAAGACGCCAGAATGCTTATCTTATGTTCATGGAGGATAGGGAAATGTTACACAAGGAAGGCATATATTCACAGAGGATAGAGGAATGTTTCAAGATAAGGGGGAGAGATAAAAGGGAGCACCGCACCATGTGGGCTTTGAACTTTGAAACTGATACTTTGCAGAAGAATGACCAATTAGGAAAGCACAAGGGTCATAAATTAAGGAAGGGTCCAATTAGAAAGAGTCATATTCAGACAAAGAGCTGCAGCATTTATAAACCCAGAGACAAAGAGACTCAGGAGGATTTGTTAATTTTTCCCATTAGAGAGAGAGTAGGCTTTTCCCATTTGGGGACCCTTCACCAGAGGATCCCCTTTGGGGACACCCTTGGCCAGAGGAAGTTTATATATGCTTCAAATAAACTTAGTTATTTTTATTAAAGAACCCTTTTAGATTTGGCTGCGAGTTTATTCTTCAAACTTCATGAGGCAAGAACCCACAAGGGGGAGATTCTGATCATCCAAACTCAGCATATCAGTAGGAACATATAAATCTTATAAAGCCAGATTTGGGATTGAGTCCCAACTTCTAAATGACTCAGATAAATAACTGAATCTCTCTATGCTTCATTTTGTCTAGTTGGAAAATGGAAGTTATATCTGCTGTTAAGAATCTAATAACATAGCATGTTAACAATTTTTTTCATAAACTTATATAGATCAATATACATGAAAAACTATTTAACTTCTCTAGCCAACCTCTCCACATATCCCTCAGTGGACTGATTGAATGGTAAGCCCTACAAGGAAACATGTGGTGTTGTGGATGTCAACTGTAATTTTATAATTCTTTTATACTTACAAATGGTCTCAGTTTCCTCAGCCCTCAATTTAGCCTATAACATGATATAAATAAAACTGCCTAGTTTTGGGATCCAGATCCCTGGGTGGGAATACCAGCTACCTTTTCTGTCATGTGATTCTTATCTTAGGCATATGACTTCAACTTTCTGAGTTTCAAGTTATCCTATCTAATAAAAGAGTAATATGCAAATTAACCATAACTCCGCTATGCCCACAAGCCACGCCCACAAGCCAATCAGGGGCCAATATGCAAATAAACCCAACCAAGATGGCTACGGCCACAAAGAGCAGGAGGGAGGCTTGGGTTTCCCCTGCGATGGAGGAAGCCAAGCTTTCCGCCTGCCCTTGCCGGCCTAGGCTTCCACTCAAGGCTACAAAGTTTCAATGATAGAAGATACATAAACCCAAACAGAAATGGCGGCAGCCACGGAGCTGGAAAGAGCAGGAGGCTAGGGTTGCCCGCGGTGATGGAGGAAGCCAAGCTTTCCACACACCCTGGCTGGCCCAGGCCTCCGCTTAAGGCTACAAAGTTTCAATTATAGAAGATACATAAATCCCAATAGAAATGGCTGCCACCACGGAGCAAGCAGAAGGCTTGGCTCCACTCCAGGCTACAAAGTTTCAATTGTAGAAGATAAATAAACCCCATATACCAGGGCCTCCGCTTGGGTTGCCGGGGGGCGTGGCCGGCCTGCAAACCACCACAGGCCCCTCGCCCAGGCTGCCCCATGCCCCAAGGGAACCCCCACCCTGATCCAGGACACCCTTCAGGGCAAACCAGCTGGCCCCCACCCATGCACCAGGCCTCTATCCTATCTAATAAAAGAGTAATATGCAGATGGACCATCACTCCAACACACAAGATGGCTGCCCCCATGTGGTCAAAGATCCTGCCCCCATGTGGACACAAGATGGCCGCCACAAGATGGCCAGCAGGGAGGGCAGTTGGGAGGGACCAGGCCTGCAGGGGAGGGCAGTTAGGGGTGACGAAGCTGGCAGAGGAGGGAAGTTGGGGGCGACCAGGCCTGCAGGGAAAGGCAGATGGGGGGGACCCAGGCCTGCAGGGGAGAGCAGTTGCGGGGGACCAGGCCTGCAGGGGAGGGCAGTTAGGGGTGACCAGGCCTGCAGGGGAGGGCAGTTGGGGGCAAACAGGCTGGCAGGGGAGCAGTTAGGCATCAATCAGGCTGGCAGGGGCGTGGTTAGGGGGTTATCATGCTGGCAGGCAGAAGCGGTTAGGGGCAATCAGGAAGGCAGGCAGGCGAGCAGTTGGGAGCCAGCAGTCCTGGATTGTGAGAGGGATGTCCGACTGCCCATTTAGGCCAGAACCCAGTGGGATCGGACCTAAACGGGCAGTCGGACATCCCTCAAAGGGTCTCAGATTGGAGAGGGTGCAGGCTGGGCTGAGGGACACACACCCCTGTGCATGAATTTCATGCTCTGGGCCTCTAATTTATTTTTTTTTTTTTATTTATTTTTTAAATATGTTTTATTGATTTTTTACAGAGAGGAAGGAAGAGGGATAGTCAGAAACATCGATGAGAGAGAAACATCGATCAGCTGCCTCTTGCACACCTCCTACTGGGGATATGCCCGCAACCAAGTTACATGCCCTTGACCGGAATCGAACCTGGGACCTTTCAGTCCGCAGGCTGACTCTCTGTCCACTGAGCCAAACCGGTTTTGGCTCTAATTTATTAATATAGTGATAAAAATGGTACCTACTTCCCAAACTTCTTTGCATGAGATAATGCTTCTTAATTTCTAGCATCATACTTGGTAGACTGCCACTTACAATAAGTTTTCTACATCTAGGTGACCAATATTACAAATAGGTGCCATACAAGTGAAACATAATAATAAAAGGCAAATATGCAAATGGTCATCACACCTTGATGCCATAATGACTGATCAGCAAGGACCTGAGGCTGCATGGCTCAAGGTCGGGCCGGGGTACCTCAGGCCGCACCCCTTGCCCAGCGCCGGGCCAGGGGATCTGAGGCCACGCCCCCCACCTGGTGGTGCTTGACAGGGGTGGGACTGGCCAAGTCTGGGTCTCACATGATTTCAAGGCGCATGCGGGTGGATGGGGACTTGACTCTAGGTCCTGAGGCATGCCCCAGACTCTGAAGGAGGGATATTTTCATATACATTTTACTAATTTTTTTTTCATCTCTGACACTTCTATTATAGAGAAAGGGCAAATAGCAATATTAAAATATTTCCTCTAATTAATTTCCTTTTTAATGTGCACAAATTTCTTGCACCAGGCCACTAATTTATATATAAACAAAACACTATATGTAATGGTGAAGTTTCCAAGCAACCCTTAAATAAAATAGATATTTGAATAACAATGTAATAACATCTTCAACTAATGTTAACTTGCCCTTTACTAGATGATCTGCCACTCTAAGCCTAGTGGTGAAAGTCCTGCCAGAGATAAATGATTACCTATGAACTTGGATAAGCCATGAAGCACACTCAATCTGCAGTGGTAGAAACTTGCATGTTCAGACACCCTGTTCTCTAAGTACCTGCTTGCTTCTCCGAACCACACAGAGAAGAAGGAAGAACTTGTTACATTCACTCTTTTTGGAAGTAGTGATTTTATATATATAATAGAGGCCTGGTGCATGAATTTGTACATGGGTGGGGTCCCTCTGGGTGGCCTGCAGGGATCGGGCTGAAACCCACAGTCCAATGCTGCCTGCAGCTCCTACTTGCTGGTCCCTCTCATCCCGGCCCCACTGTGCCAGCCATGGGCTCATGCCCAATCAGTCCCTATCAGGAGAGGCTCGAGGCTAGGCTCGCACTGCCACAGCAGCACTTGCCAACCATGAGACCTGCATCTGGCACCCACCCAAATGGAGTGGCCTGTAGGATCTGGCTGAAACTGGGTCTTCGACAACCCCCAGGGGGTTCCGGATTGCGAGAGGGCGTAGGCCAGATTGAGGGACCCCACCAGTGCACAGTCGTGCCGGGGAAGGACCACAGGAGGGCTCCAGGGCATGTCCAGCCCGTCTCGCTCAGTCCCAACCATCTGGACCCCAGCAGCAAGCTAACCTGCTGGTCAGAGCATCTGCCCCCTGGTGGTCAGTGCACGTCATAGCAAGTGGTTGAGCAGACTTAGCGTATAATTAGCATATTATGCTTTGATTGGTTGTTTGGTTGTTCTGCCATTCAGTCTATTTGCATAGTAATCTTTTATTATATAGGATATGCTAGAGGCCAGGTGCATGAAATTCACGTATGGGTAAGGTCCCTAGGCCTGGCTGGCAATCAGGGCCGACAGGGGCCTTCTGGCTGCTGGCCGGGGCCTTCCTTTGTTCTGTGCTGCCTCCTGGTGTTCAGCGCACATCATAGTGAATGGTTGAACTCCTGGTCAGTCGAACTCCAGATGGGACAATTTGCATATTAGCCTTTTATTATATAGGATATACTGTATATTATTGATTTCAGAGAGGAAAGGAGAGGGAGAGAGAGATAGAAATATAAATGATGACAGAGAATCATTGATTGGCTAACTCATGCATGCCCCCTACTGGGGATGGAGCCCAAAACCTGGGCATGTGCCCTTGACCAGAATCTAACCTGGGACACTTCAGTCTGAAGGCTAACGCTCTATCCACTGAGCCAAACCACTAGGGTTGGGAGCAGTGATTTAGAAACCACTTGATTTGTGGACCGTATTTTTTCATTACTCTGTCTCCACTTACTGCTAGCATTGGCTTTATCCCAAAAATCATGTCTGAAAATTTCCAGAGATTTTTATATCTATTTCACAAACAATAATTTTGAGGGTAAAACAAATTGTGAATAGATATAGATGAGTAATTAGTACCATGAAAATAAAATTAAAGGAAGAAAAGGGAGAGAAAAGATTCTGGGATGGGACTATTTTAAATTGAGTGGTTAGGGAAGGCCACATGTATTCTTAATGTTTGATCAGAACCCTGAAAGAGGGGAGGGCATGATCTATGCAGTTGTCTGGAGGAAGGGCATTTCAGGAAGAGGGGACAGCAAAAACAAATATCCTGAGATAAAAGTGTGTTTGATGTGCTTGAGGGCCAGAAAAGAGGGCAGTCCGGTGACAACAATGCAGACAAGGGTTGAGAGAAGTGGATAATAGGCCTTGTATACAGGTTTCTACACTAACAATATATGCACCAGACTTTCATGGAAAACATAGTAAAATATTCTTAACCACACATAAAAGAAGACCTAAGTAAATGAAAGGTATATTATGTTTTCTACACAAGGAAATTCACTATCAGAAAGAACAAGAACACATTTTCCCAAATTGATATGTAGTTTTAATGTAATAATGCCAATCAAATGTCTACAGGCTTTTATAGTGTGTTTTAAATATTTTATAATTATACATTTGTTTGATAAAATGGCCCAAAACAAGGATTTTTGTTCATCAAAAGATACACAAAGTTAACAAATAGGTGACAGCTTGGGAGATGAAATGTTCATTGTCTAGATATAAGAAATTAACATGTAATCTACACATAATACTCAAATTAATAGCAAAAGCAAAATCAGAGATACAGATAGTAAAAATGGACAAAAATATGAAATGGAAATTGAATATATTGTACTAGTAAATCAAAGAAATGAAAATTAAACAAAAACTAATATTTGCCCTCCATGTAATTGTCAAAAGTGTGAAAATCTAAAACCAAATGTTGGCAGGTACCACATACCCTTATGTACATTGATGAGTAGTCCAGTATAGCCATTTCAGAGAGATTACTTAGTGAAAGTAAGTGTATACATACTGTATGATCCAACAAACAGCACTCCTGAAATATTACTCCACAGAAACTCAGGTCACAGAACCATAAGAGGGTTTGTATAAGGTTGTTTATCACAGAGTTGTATGTGGCACTGTTCATCACCAAGAGAGTGGATAAACAAATGTGTATATGTGCTATGGAATACTTTGCAGCTGTAGAAACAATAAACTAGATTTCCTCTTAGCCACCTGGGTGGATTTTGAAAATATAGCACTAAGTGAAAACATCTGAAACCATGATATATATAACTCAATACCATTTGTATAGATTTTTAAAAATATAAAAATACTGTATTCTTTACAAAGACATAGAGTCTTGATAAGATAAAACAATGAAATCTTGCATGTTCTTTCTCTTTTCTCTTTCTCAACATTACTTATTCTTGTGACTTGGATTCAGAATTATATTGCTTTGAGTCTAAGGATAACATGAAATTCACTCTTCACAAGAAATGGACGAATCCATGACATTGGCTTACATAAAAGACATTATGTAAATCACTCTACAGTTGACACCTGGCATAGTAAGAAAGGAGGAAAGACACTGATAACAGGTTTATGTTTGAAGGTCACTGTTCTCAGATGAGTGAGGAAACAATTTGACATTTTCTTTTAATAGGTTTTTGTAACAATTTTGTTAAAAGAAAAAGGAATAAAACATATTTGAAGCTGCAAAGAAACAGTTCATAAAATATATTATGGAGCAGAACAATACCAATAATGCATTATGTTTACAGTACAGTATACTAGTATTCTCACGTAACCCTCCATATGTCCATGTAAGACGGCCAGGTCAGGAAAGAGGATCTATGTGGCTCCTGATGACAGAGGCAGAAAGAGAATATTGGGGACCAGCTATAATTAAGAAATATTAATCATGTTCTGTTTTCCATGATTGTTTTGTTCTGATTAAATAAGGCACACTCTAACTTGGCTAGGAGTTGCATGTGGGACCTGGGAGCTCACCTGGAAATGTGGCCCATACTCTACATCCTGGAGATGCCTATTGTCATGGAAAGATTAACAACCTTGTTGCATAAAACTGAGTCACCAGCCCTTTGAAGACCCCCAGCCCTTTGCATACCCTCAGACCTTTGCAAATCCACAGCTCACATTACCTGTAAACTGCCCATTTGGCTTACCCTTTTGCTTACTTCTCCATGTAATCTTCCTTCTACCCAATACAAACAGCTGGCTTATGGTGGGCTGAAGAGCAGATTTTTGTGGATGACCTGCTGCTCTCCCATACTGCTATGATTACTGTAATAAATGCTCATATATGATTTGTTGACGTTAAAAAAAACATTGAAACCTGTGAAGAATTTTTGTGAGTTTATTTGAGCCAAACTGTTGACATATGCTGGGAAGCAGAACCTCAATGAATTGAGATAATGCTCTGGAGAATGGCAGGTAACATCTGTATTTATACAATGCAATCAAAGGAAAAGGACATAGGTGGGTTACATGAAATCCATGATAGATTAAGGAGGTGGGATAAAGCAAAGTGGGGTAAACCCCTGGGATTGGATAAAAAGTAAAATGATGGACACATACTTAGGTGGGTACAGGAACAATTAACATAGCAATGAAGGAATTTGTGGTATCTGTCCTGGTGCCCAGACACATTAGGTTGTGCCCCAAGGGGTCCCAAAAAATGGAAGTTACAAGTTACCCAGACATTTCAAAGGGTATGTTATTATAGATGCAAAAAGACCTATAGGCGGGGAGAAACCAAGATGGCAGCATAGGTAAACACCTAAACTGCTGCCTCACACAACAATTTCAAAACTGCAACTAAAAGACAAAACGGACATCATCCGGAACCACAGGAAGGCTGGCTGAGTGGAAATTCTATAACTAGAAGGCAAAAGAAAAGCACACTGAGAATCAGTGGAGCTGCAGTAGGCAGAGGTACTTAGACGTTTGCACGGAGAGGACTGGCAACTGAGTGCGTGGCTGGCTTTCTCAATCGGGATGGAGACAAAAGCTCCTGACCCAGTTCCGGGTGAGACTCTGGGGACCCAGACTCATATGGGGTGAAACTGGACTGTCAGGAAAGAGAAAAGCACACTGAGACTTAGAGGAACTGCGGAAGGCAGAGGTACCAAGGCACATGCACGGAGAGGGCGGGCAACTGAATATACACGCCTGGCTTTCTCAATTGGGAGGAAGACAAAAGCTCCTGACTGCACTGAACTCCAGTTCCGGTCGAGACTCTGGGGACCCAGACTCATTCGGGGAGAACTTGGACTGGCAGCGGGCGGAACTCGAGGGTGGCTTTCTCTCAGAGGTGCTTGCAGCAATTACCACTGGACACTGAGACACAAGGGCCTATTAGGGCAGGGCTGACTAGAAACCATTGCTGTCTGCTCCATCCTGAGACTCCGCCCCATCCAAGCTGAGCACAGAGGCTATTGCAAGTCTTGTTTCATAAGGGTGTCTCCAGCACAGAAGTTCTCCCAGCGTAGACATAGCTAATCCTCACAGCCAATTGGCCTGGAGGTCAATTCCTCCCAGTGATACCAACAACAATTAAGGCTTAACTACAACAAGACTGCACACACAGCCCACAAAGGGGTGCACCAAGAGTGTCCACCTCAGGTAACTGGGGAGGCTGAGCCACTGAACCCTATAGGACACCTAGCATACAAAGCCACTCTATCAACTCAGGGAAGCAACCAAAATGCAGAGACAAAGAAACAGATCACAAACGAAAGAAATGGAGGAAAGCAAATGACTAGATATAGAGTTCAAAACCACAGTTATAAGGTTTTTCAAGAATTTTCTAGAAAAGGCCAATAAATTTAGCGAGACCCTAGAGGATATGAAAAAGGACCAACTAGAAATTAAGCATACACTGACTGAAATAAAAAATATTATACAGAGATCTAACAGCAGACTAGAGGATCGCAAGAATCAAGTCAAAGATTTGAAATACAAGGAAGCAAAAAACACTCAACTGGAAAAGCAAAAAGAAAAAAGAATCCAAAAATATGAATATAGTGTAAGGAGCCTCTGGGACAACTTCAAGTGTACCAACATCAGAATTATGGGGGTGCCAGAAGAAGAGAGAGAGCAAGATACTGAAAACCTATTTGAAGAAATAATGATCAAAAACTTCCCCCACCTGGTGAAAGAAATAGATTTACAAGTCCAGGAAGCAAAGAGAACCCCAAACAAAAAAAATCCAAAGAGTACCACACCAAGACACATCATAATTAAAATGCCAAGAGCAAAAGACAAAGAAAGAATATTAAAAGCAGCAAGAGAAAAACAGTTAGTTACCTACAAGGGAGCACCCATATGGCTGTAAGCTGATTTCTCAACAGAAACTATGCAGGCCAGAAGGGAGTGGCAAGAAATATTCAAAGTGATGAATAGCAAGAACCTACAACCAAGATTACTCTACCCAACAAAGCTATCATTCAGAATTGAAGGGCAGATAAAGAGCTTCACAGATAAGAAAAAGCTAAAGGAGTTTATCACCACCAAACCATTATTATATGAAATGCTGAAAGGTATTCTTTAAGAAGAGGAAGAAGAAGAAAAAGGTAAAGATAAAAATTAGAACAACAAATACATATCTATCAACAAGTGAATCTAAAAATCAAGTGCATAAAAAATCTGATGAACAGAATAAACTGGTGAATATAATGGAATCAGGGGCATAGAAGGGGAGTGGACTGACAATTCTCAGGGGGAAAGGGGTGTGGGGGTGCGGGAAGAGACTGGACAAAAATTGTACACCTATGGATGAGGACAGTGGGGGGAGGTAAGGGCAGAGGGTGGGTTGAAGGAAGCTATGGGGGAAATGAGGAACAATTGTAATAATCTGAACAATAAAGATTTATTAAATTAAAAAAAAATACCTATAGGCTCAGTTAAGGTAAAAGTTGACCTTGTCAGTGAAGATACTGGCCTAGGATGAAACTACCCACCATAACTGCTTTTAGTTAAAGTTTAATTTCAAACCATCCTTTGTGGTTACTTTAGGTCTCTGAATTTGCAAGACCTCCATGCAGGCCTTCCCTGAGCTTGTCAGGTTAGCATGTGGCCCCTTCTGTCCACACATTCCCCTTTTGGTCATAAATCAATCCAAAGGATGCATTGATGACCAACCTTTTGGTTGGATAATGGAGTCCCACGGTGCTAGGAAGGCTCATTCCTAGGATATCTTAGTTTCAGCATGTCTTGCTGAACAGGTGGACCACTGGGGATGGGATAAGACCATAACCTTAGATGGCATTTAAGGTCGAATTATTATTATTCAAAAAGGGCAGGTAAATGGGAGGCAGTCATTTATGTCCTTGTTAAAAGGTATTCTTGATCATTCCTAATTTTTGAGCCACCATGATTTGAGTCTTTTTGCTGTTTGTCAAGTTTTGTTTTTCTGCATCTAGTATAACATTTACATACCAGGAATAAAAGTAACAATAATAAACCAGTAACATTGATTAGGAACAGAAAACGTCTATTATTTGATAAGGAAGGATCTGAAGGGAAACAAGTATCTGCTATTATCTAGAAGTTCCAATTTTTCTTCTGGGCAGTTAATTTTATCCATTCCTATATTTAGACAATATTCATCTAAAATACTCATCTAGATTAGATCTATATATTATTCTACCAGGGAAATTATTAGGGAAGTGTTCTTGGAGAGGTTTGTCCAAGGTAGGTCCTTTATAATAGATATAGCTTAAAAAATGTACCAAATCTTATATTGACAGTAGCAGATGACCAGTGTGTGGCCAAAAAAAAAACAAAAAACACAAAACACAAAAAAACAAAAAAAAAATTAACTTCATTACCATACATGATAATCAGAATATCACTGTCTAGTAGGTGGAAAATCTTTCATGTCTAATAGGAAAAGGGGTCTAGTGAGACAGATATTGTTTCCACTAGGAAACCATAAGGAGGATAACAGCAGTATAAAAATCACTTTTATATACATTCAATCAATAACAATTAGGTGATATAAGAACAAGGTTTGAGCAGCATCAATTTGTGAGTATACAGGCCTTGTTGATGTCTTAGGATGGCTGTCTACCTCCTCCGTAGTCGGTGGCTTCTCATCCTTGAGATGAAGGCGAGTGTGAGAGACAGGGGCAAATGTCCATTCGTGGTTAGGTACTGGATATGGTAAAGTCCCTTTAACACTGTTGGAGAAAGTCTTGCATTAATGTATTTCCCAATGGACAAAAATCTCCTAGTTGTTATAATCTTTGCATTTTTTGTCTCCTGGGAGTACTGTGAAATGAATGTTACTAATTTGTTAGTTCCTACAATGCAGAATGTCTGCTTTTTACTTTTCCTTATATTTGGGAAACAAAAGATTCAAAAGTCAACAATATTTTAAACAGAGTCATAAGAATAATTATTATCAGTTCATTTAATCCCAGTTATTTTTGCTTATCCTAATTATTTGCCACTAGGTTTTTTTCTTTTAATTCAGACATTCCTTGAAGTTCTATAAATCTTCATCCAGTTCAAAGATATGACCTGCTTAGAAGCCTGCAACTTAGAGTAAGTCAGAGCCCTTTTTATGGATTTTTCTAAAGACATAATATACCTACAAATGCATCAGAGTACAGCAACAGCTGTCCATGAAAGACAAAATTTAAAAGTGGCATGGTTATAGATTTGATAAAAAAAACTTTGCTTTTATATAAAATATAACAGTCCAAGACAACAATTTCTTGGTAAATAATAAATCCTGTAAAATGACATAGGATTAATATAAAATGTGTATACTTTTAGATTCAATTATAATTTCAGCATATAAAGAATAAATAATATGTAAGACTTTAAAATGAGGCACATGACTTATTGCAAGAGGTGTATTGAGCATTGAAAATAATTCATAAACTCCCAATATGTGAAATGCAAATACCCATAGTATCACTGGCAGACGTCCCCACAGGGAATCATCACTCTTGGTTTGCCTGGTGTCCCTGACTGGACACATGCTACCCCCCTGAAAGTTTCCTGTTTGAACTTGGCTTTGAATCTTTGAAAGTATCTTTCTGAAGCAGACTGAAATTCCTAAAACATTCATTTTAACAAAATATATGTATATAAATAGAACATAGTTATTAATTTTTATGTGTCAAAGCTTCCCATGTAATGTCAAGTATATTAAATAGGCCTAATTTAGTTAAAAAATATTTCTTTTAAAAAAAGAGAGTAAATCCCTGAGTCATTCCAAGGCCCTTGGAATGTCCCAAGGCTATCTCTCGGTTGAAGTCTTGAAATTTAACATGAAAAGACTGTCAAATATACACAACCCAAAGATCATATCACACACTCTTTGTAATTATTCTAAAAGACATCAATTAAGCTTAAACCAGTTTTAATATTAAAAATTTGTTTTGGATTATAGAATTAATCCCCCTTTTTTTCAGGCCAATAAAAATTATATCCTAGGTTGAAATTTTACCACACATAGTACACAGACATACATAAACATAAAGACTATAATATATTTTGAACTACTAATTTTTCCATAGAAAATGCAATAATTAGTTTCCTCAAAAATGAATTTCCATACTTCATGCATTCTATTATCACAACCATATAATTTCTCCCAACTTAGTTTGAACTTTTAACTTTTAGAAGCCTCAAATGTTTTTGGTGGCAAGTTCAATACTTAGCATTTCTCAGATTAGTAATACTTTCACATTTTTAAGGATATGTTTCAAATAAAATATAAGACTTATTCATTAATAGATTCATATACATTCTCTATATTTTCCCTAAGAGGCAAACTCAAATTAATTAATGTTTCAGTATCCTGTTATTTCAAAATATTTAGATGTGTATTGTTTAACACAGCAATGCTCCAAAGCCTTTAAATTAACAAACACTTTGGAAAATTATGTATAGGCCTACAAAGCTGGAGAAAGGGCAAGGAGAAAGGGAGCAGGCCCCCACAACCTGTTCCCAGACCTCTAGCTGCTTGGATTCAAAATTTCCATATTTTTTTCTTAGTGATCACCTGTTAAGGTTTGTTATTGGCCTAATTTTGTTGTGGCTTCTGTTTCTGGCCCTCTGGGCCCAGTCTTCCCTGGGCCACTTGTTCCATAGTTGTGAACATATGTATAATTATTACTAGAAAGCTTTATCATAATTTCTTAATTTTAGTTATATTTATTTATTATATCTTAACAACTTTGATATTTTTAAAGCCAATTATTACCTAAAGCATTTTCTTGACCAATTTTGTAATAGGGATAACTCAGCAGCCTTCAGTGGCTTTAATGTGAAAGTACTATTTTATTTTCCTTTATAAAACAGGAGTGCCCCTCCCCCACCTTCACTGCTAGAGGGTGCTTCTACAGATTTGTTCCTCCCAGTGTTATGGAGGAAAAAGAGAACATTGGGGACTAGTTATGGTTATGGGAAAAATTAATTATGCTGTTAACCATGATTGCCCTTTTAGTTCAAAGAAAGGACATACTAAGCTGGCTGGGAGTCATATGCCCCTGGGACCTGAGAGTCAACCTTGGAACGCGGCCCATTCTTATTCAAGAATTGTACATTATCATGGAAGCATTAACCTTGTTGCCCAACCCAGCCTGCATACTACTAGCTCACTTCCCCATGCCTGTAATCCCTACTTCCCCATGTAATCTTTGTCCCTGTATTCATAAACAAGGAAAGAGTAACCCAAAAAGATAGAAAAGCCAAAATGACATTGCAGACACACAGACAGAAATCTCACTAGCTGTTTCCAGTGACTTAACCCTGAGAGGGAGAACAAGAAGAACCCCCAAGATTAAGAATTCTTGGCAGCTGCTGGGACATTCCTGCAATCTCTCTCATCTTTTCAACCTCACCACACATAACTGGGCTTCCCCAAAGCGGGACTTGCCTACTCTTTAAGCAAATTAAACAAAGAGACACAAAACATCAACACTCTTATACAGGTTCGCAGAACACACTAAAAGTTTACACCAGAGAATGTCCGGCATTAAAAATTACCAAAGCAATGTCTTTTGTCACTGGTTCGGCAACTGCCCCTCTCTAGAACCTCAGCATTCTCCCAATGGACTATTTTAAAAATGGGCTGCAGCCTTTTCTAGTTGCCTCTACCTCCTTTTGTCTGGGGGAATCTTCCTAGGACATGCGCCATTGGCCACATGTCTCCCCACCCCCACATTCTGTTTGCTCTGGGGAAATTCAGTAATGGCCTGGCCACCTACTATTTCTTTTCTATGGAGATAAATCAGAGGCATGCTTCCTATCAGGGGAAAACGGGGTATAGGCATTTATTAACTTCAGAATAGTTCTGAGACAGTCTCTAAAATTTCTCTAAGTTAGGCAGCTATTACCAGTCCTATTTTACAGAATTAAAAACTGTGTCTCAGAAAACTTGTCATTTAGCTAGTAATTTATAGAAGAGGTACTAAAAACATGGAAAGTACTGAATGAAAAAGCATATATTTGTTCATTTGCATAAAGCATTTTTCAAGACAAGGGAAGTAGCAAAAACTGAACATATGTGTTACATTGAGCACAGAATCCCCGTAATGCTCAATTCTAAATTTGCTGCAATATATTATATGATTAGAGTGACAGACTTAAGTACTCAGAAACTCAGTAAAGATACCAACTGGTAATTAGCAATAAATGATCTGCTGTTTTAATATTACCATCACATATTCTGTGTAGGTTCTGAAATATTAAATTAAGAATAATGATATTCTTTAAGAAGATATGCAAAACAGGAAAAAACGTCCTATTTTGTATGGTAAAATTTCCACTTGGTTCATGTTTTATTAATGAAAATTAGCTAACTATGCACTCATGTATTTCTAAAAATGTTATTCTATAAAAATTTGGCAGTGGAATGCTGCACATAGTGACTATTTACCATAGATGAAAATATAGCACTTACATTTTCTTTAGTAATTCTTAGATAATTAGCTATTGAAATGGGTTATATATTTTTCAGAACCATTCCAACATATAATTCAAATGTCTCTGCTATTAAATGCACCCTCACAAATAAACCCATAAGGCTTTTTGAAATATTTATTTAAAGTTCAAAATTTACATGTAAATTTATTTTTAACAATTTCTTGTCAAGTTTGGTTACATGCAAGTCTAGGCAGATGTACAATTTCTCAGAGACTGCTGCAACAAAAGAAATTTATTTTTCAACTGGAACACAATTAACTGAGAAATTCATCAAGAATCACTGTGCAGCACAGCCAGTGTGGTTCAGTGGTTGAGCATTGACCTCTGAGCCAGGAGTTCATGGTTTGATTCCCAGTCAGGCACATGCCTGGGTTGCTGGCTCGATCCCCAGAAGGAGGTGTGCAGGAGGCAGCTGATCAATGATTCTCTATCATTATTGATGTTTCTATCTCTCTCTCCCTCTTCTTTCCTCTTTGAAATCAGTAAAAAATATATTTTAAAAAGAGATTTATTTTTAAAAAGTCACTGTGCAATGCAGGATTATTTTTTTTTTCATTTTAGTTGAGAGAAAGCAGCCTGCCTTATGACTTCACAATATAGCTAGAATAGTAATTTATAAGCTCAATTTCTGTACCCCTATATGTAGGCTGCTTAATTTCAGTGTAAGACTGGCCCGCTTTTTGAAAATATCCTATATTCATTTGAATTTTTTTTGCTTGCAATCCCAAGTGTTTTGTCGTACCAATTATTTAGTTATAGTATGCATTAGAGGGAAGACAGCATAATGTTCATAAGCAGGGAATTGCATTCAATGAAATTTTCCAACTGTAGTTAATAGTGGTGTCATTAATATGGATAAATCAAAATATTAAAAAAGAAGTGATTGCATCATGTTCACTCAATTTACTTGGATAGAGGGTGAGGATTCCACATGGCCTTAAATTATCACCATAAACTGCCTTCTGAATTTGCCCTCATGATAAAGCTCTGAAGAAAAAGAGGCCAGGTAGGCCAGATTTATTGACAATCTAAACATTAGGGATTTGGATTTCATTCTAGGTATAAATGTGACTATGCTGGGCTTCATGTTTATTGCATAATTTTAAATACACTTCTCCCAAGATATTCCTCTTTGGAGGAGATGCTTGAATTTTACATTAAAATATTCATGATTATGATACATGTCCTGAAGGAAGAAATGCTGAGGTAGTAACAAGGGAATAGAGAACAATCCAATCACTTAATGAGAATAGGCTACCTCCAGGGCTGCATAATTCAAAGGAGTGTCATTCACATAGATCATGATGTGAATGATGCTCCCTGTGTTTGTGCAAGTAAATAAAAAATAGATCTGAAGAAATATAAATGGACTGATTGATAATAAAAGTCATTTACACCTGTAACTCAGTTTTCTCTAGGACTCAACAGATTGTCGAGATCAGATGAGTTGGATTGACAACACCAATCCAAATTTCTTATCCTCTTCCCCTACATACTCACTTCAGAAGGACCTCAGCCTCTGGTTCAGATACCCATATTTTCAAATATTTCTGGGAATTCTCAAAGGGGATCCCATAGTTTCTCATGAATAAGTCCAGGCAGCTATGTACAACAGCAGCATTTGCTCTTAACTATTGCCATGCTCACTGAGCATTCCTGCCTCTGACAGTCCCTGATACTCTATCCTGATGGACATGGCAGTCTTCCACCAGAGTTCGCCATCTGTTACACCTGTTTCTAACTTCCATTTCCATGTGTTTTGCTTAGGAGGCCCCTCGGTTCACCACGCGAAGTCTTCTAATAGGTCATTGCCAGATTTCATCATGCAAGTTTAGATAACTGCTCAAACCATTGATGTGCAGTGCTTTAGGCTATACAAGTTGGGAGTCTAAGCATAAGTATATGCCATACTTTAAAAGTCACCAGATGTTTTCACAGACATTCTGTCATTTAATTCAAACAACAACTATGTAAAGTAGACCAAATTTCGCTGTGAAAGGAATCAAAATTCAGAGAGGTAACATTATTTGCTTGATAATTTTAGATAGGAAACTAGAATCTTTCCTCTATAAGACTCATTGGTTATTTTTTTAAAAAAAAAATTATTGATTTCAAAGAGGAAGGGAGAGGGAGAGAGAGTAGAAACTTCAATGATGAGAGAGAATCATTGGTCGGCCGCCTCCTGCATAGCCCACACTGGGGATCCAGCCCACAACCCAGGCATATGCCCTGACCAGGAAACGAACCATGACCTCCTGGTTCCTAGGTCAACACTCAACCACTGAGCCATGCCAGCTCATTGATTTTTTTGTTTTGTTTTGTTTTTTTGTTTTTTTCATTCTGCCTTGTGAGGGGGCTTATTTCATTTAATATGGAAAAAGTCATGCTTAATTAGGGCACCAAAATAAGAGAAATTTAAAAAATGCCATGTTTAGATGCTATCAGTCTACCCACTGTATCATCTAATAATGCGGATTTTTTTCAATAGATGGAGTTACACATATGTTGATATATATGCAATTTGATATGTATGCTATTTTTTTGTGTTGACAGCAAGCTTCAAAACTTCATATGTCAAATTTTCTGAAGGTGTTAACATCATAGATATTTTTACAACTAAAAATGCCGAATTTTGTGCCAAAAAAAAAGAACATTTGTGGGAAGTTTTAATTCATATCTTTATTTTGAAGAAAAAGTTATCGTATACTTTGGGAAGTTTATGGTGAACATGCTCCATCTCAAGACACTTGTGAATGCTGGTTTAAATGCTTTAAAAGTGATAGTTTCGATGTAAAAGACAAAGAATGTTCAGGTCAACTGTAAAAGTTTGAAGACCAACAGTTATAAACATTATTGGATGAAGATGCATGTCAAACTCAAAAACAACTTGCAGAAAGATTAAAAGTTGCTCAGCAAACAATTTCTGATCATTTACAAGCAATGGGAAAGATTTCAAAGGAAGGAAAATGGGTGCCACATCAACTGAATGAAAGACAAATGGAAAACCAAAAAGTCATCAGTAAAATGTTGCTTCAGTGGCACGAAAAAAAGTCTTTTTTTGCATTGAATTGTGCCTGGCGATAAAAAATGGATTTATTTTGAGAATCCCAAATGCACAAAATCATGGGTTGATCCAGGTCAACCATCAACATCGACTGCAAAGCCAAGTCGTTTCAGAAAGAAGACAATGCTCTGCATTTGGTGGGATCAGGAAGGTATTGATGGGGAAAAAGAGACATTTTGGGGGGCTAGCAATCTGAATCTAGTCACTGCCCCTTTAATTATCTGGACCTACAAGACCTGTTTACTCCCATTTTAGAAAGGCCATAAACCTTCCCCAGACGAAGTTATCAGTGCTGGCACCAGGCCAGGCCTTTGGTTGAGGTCTCAAAGCCCCAGCACATAGGGCTCTTTAAGAACTTGCAGAGGGGACTAGAAAACCCCATATTTGGGAGACAAAAGACTGAAAAAGATATAAAGGACATTTTTCTCTGGTACCGTGTGTAATAAAGTGTAACTCCATTTCTCTAAGCGTTGCTTGGTTTTTCTCTAGTCTTCTGTAACATTATTGGTCCCCTGTCTGAGAACCAACCATGCAGGTTTTTTTGGCCTCCAGTGAGTGGGCTGGGTTTGGGGCCCAGGGGCACCGGATAGGCATCCAGGAGGTGCCGCTCTTCTGATTTAGAATAATTGAACCAGGGGACTCTGGGCGCTCCCAGACATCAGCTTAGGACCCAGCCAGCATCTGGAGAAAGTGGACGGACACTTCTGGACCTGTTGACAGAATTGGTAAGGTAGGGGCCCCTATCAGTCAGGCCCACTCTGAGTGAGTGGAAGGGGGAGCTTGATCACCTCCCCGGAAGTCATACGACTTCCTCAGGCAAATTAATCAAGAATCAGGTGGACTGTTTAAACTCTGAGTAAATATCTGGTAGAAGTAAAAAACTTGGACTGTCTGATGTATGAATTTAAGTGTGAGAGCCTGTGTGAAGCGAAAGCTACTTTGTATTGTCTGGCTGTACACATGAGAATGTTTGTTTTCTCTTTCTGTTGTTTAATTTGTTTAAAGATAGGACAAACCCTGCTTTAGGGGGAAGCCTAATTGTGTATAGTGAGGCTGAATGCTGTGACAGACTGCAGCTGTCCCAAGCAACTGCTAAGAATTCTTTTCTCAAGGTCATTCTTGCTCTCTATCATGGAGGGAATTAGCCCGCTTAGCTAATGAAATTTCTGTCTATGTTTGTACAGTAGAGACTTTAATTTGTTCTTCCCTGATTTATGATTTTGTTATGTTGGGTTAAATTTTTTTTTATAATATATTTTATTGATATTTTACAGAGAGGAAGGAAGAGGGACAGAGAGCCAGAAACATCGATGAGAGAGAAACATCGATCAGCTGCCTCCTGCACACCCCCCACTGGGGATGTGCCAGCAACCAAGGTACATGCCCTTGACCGGAATCGAACCCGGGACCCTTCAGTCCGCAGGCCGACGCTCTATCCACTGAGCCAAACCGGTTTCGGCGGGTTAAAATTTTTTTAATTCTAAGGTTAATTTAAAGGTATAAAATTTGTAAAGGTTGCAACCCAGAGAAGTTTAAACAAAGGCTAGACCACTACCCTTTTCTCCCCTGCTAAGGCTTATTGGGTTAAGATTAGTACATTTTCTCATAGCCTGTTTAAGATGAGAAAGACTGGCAGATTTTTATCACTTTTCTGGGTGATTTCTCTAACTTTTCATAATTAACTGCTTTGTGGCTGCCTTTTTCAGCCCTTCTAGCAAGCAGAGAATCATGTGGCCCTGAGACCTGCGACCTGCCTGCCCTTCCTGATAGATTTACAGTGGGTCTCTGTTAGGGACAGCATCCGCTCTGACTGGGGGAGGAGGAGAGTCTAAAACTGCTTTGGAGCAGTTGTGAGATGGGATAGTGGCAGTGGGATTAGCTGGGTAGGGTGGTAGGCTCTCAGCCTGCTGAGATGGAGGAGCCCTAGGCTGGGGGGCAGGGGATGGTCAGAGAAAACAAAAGTGGTAAATGAGGCAGAGGATTTGAGATCCTCTGAGGGCTTAGAGTAAAGAAGGAAAAATCTGGGAGGGAGAGCAGCTGTTACAGAGAGAAGGATGTGTCCTTAAGTGTAAAAATCCTGGAATATACAGGATCTCAGACCACTTGCCTTGTTTCCCCTGCTAGGACAGAGTAAATGGTTAATGCAGAAAGGGGGGTGGGTGTCAGTGGGGAGAGCAGGGAGAGAGATTTTTGTTGGCTGCAAACTGCTCTGCTGGTGTGGGGGTGTAGTCCGTCTTTGGTTTCTTTCCAGGTGTCTTATCTGAGCTACGTTGGACTCAAGGCCACAAGCTTTCTGCAAAGCACAATAAATCTTTCTCTGCCCCATTTTATTCTCTTTAACCCTTCCAATACACATAGAGAAAATCTCATTGTCCAGCCAGATTAAGAAGGTTTCTATCTCTGAGCCTTGCAGGGCGGGGTTACTGGGTACTTCTTGGGCTGGTCAGAATGTTCAGCAAAGGAACTATAAGATATAATATTTTATTGGCCTGACTAAAAAAGAATTAATTCTATAGTCAAGACCAAATCTTTAATGTTACAACTGGTTTAAGTTTTAATAATCTTTAAATTAAATATATTTAACGGCTTTTCTGAATATAATATTTCAAGAATTTAACTGAAAGACAGTTTTGTGGCATCTCAAGAGCCCTGAGGTAGCAGAAAAATCTCTCTCTCTCAATATTTTTTAACTAAATTAGACAGATACAATATACTTGAAATTACATAAGAAAGAATAAAGCAGTTTTTACTAGACAAATTTTAATTTACCTGCTCTTAGTTTTATCACAGAAGGTCTCTTATACTTTGTTGAAGGTATATTTTCTTGAAAGCAAAAGTATATTTAAATTGTGTTCACAAATGTTAATCTAAGAAATGCTGACTGTTTACTTTTTGGTAAACATTGAAGGATTGAGGTTTCTAAGAATAAGGAATTCTAATACATTTTAAAGAAAAAAGAAAGAAAAGGCCAGTACAAGTTACTGAAGATATAGCAAAAAGAAAGAATATTAAAGTAAAAATACTTATACTTACTGGAAGGTCTGAGGCATGGTTATGCATTTTTAAAGGACATAGAAAGAAGGTTTAAAGGTTAATTTAGAAATATAAAATTTATAAAGGTTATGTATGTAATTGGAAGGAGAAGAGAAATATCAAAAAGAAATTAATTAAATAATAGGCCAGTAAGCCAGGAAAAGTAAATAATTTGCATTTTACCTCCCTAAACAAAGGGTAAATAACATATCAAGGTACTGAGGAAGACTAATAGGAGAAATCCAATCAGTGTCATTTGCTATCCACACCCAAGCTGCCTGTAGCCACCTGGAGAAGCAGAAGCTGCAGCAAGAAGCTGGGGATGCCAGTGACTTGACACCCAAGTTGCTGCCCAGTGAGTTATAAGTGTTTTACAACACGCAATGAAAGATTTAAGCGTTTGGTTTGCTGGTTAAAGGGAGACAAGCAACAGGCCTTGGGATCTGTAAAAGTGGCCAGGGGTGAAGCTGGCAAAGTTTCCCATTTGCAACTGTGGTAAAAGGGTTAAGACTTCAGCAGCAGCTTCTGGCACAGCAAGGAGTTAATGGGAGAGAATACACTCCTTTGAGTGGGAGGGCTCAGGACTTTGAACTCTCCAGGAGAAGTAGAGAGAGTTAACCTCTTAAACCAAGGCGTAGGCCAAGACACCTGGTTAGGAGGGGGCTAGATGCCACATTCCTACAAGGGACCACAGGAGAGGACACAGTCGCTGCCAGGAAGGAGGACAGGCAACATAGTAGGGCCTGAAACCCAAGCCACCACTGCAGGAGAACTTTGCTATGTGCAAACTGTTTCTCCCTGCAGCCCCAGCTGTGTTTGGCTTGCCACAAGGAGCCAACAAGTGGTGAGAGACAGGCCCTGTAACTGGTAAACAGGGTTAACTGGAGAGGGCAGAGGGAAGGCATTCTCCCTGAACAAGAGAGCTAAGAGCAGCCCAGAACTTTCAGACTCTCCCAGAGAGGAAGAGTCTGACTGAGGGACTGGCTGAGACCCCGTTGGGTTAGGAGGACCGGAGGCTGCATGTTGAACTTCTACACTGCAGTTTGCTGGGCAGAGGTGTGAGCCCGGTTGTGTAGGGGTTAAGCTGCCTGTGTGCAGCAAACAACTTCCTCCCATGCCAGAATACATTCTAGGGAGATTGGACAGACTGTTTACGGCTAGAGTGAAGAAGAGATGGTCCCACCACACACAGCCCTACAGATGTCCAATGTGACAAGGGAAGAGGAGCCAATGGCACTTAATAGATAACTGTGACATACAGAAAACTGCATGATAAACTTAATTGGTGCCTTCTCCATGGACATGACTCCAGAGCAGTGGTTCTCAACCTTTCTAATGCCACGACCCTTTAATAAAGTTCCTCATGTTGTGGTGACCTCCAACCATAAAATTATTTTCGTTGCTACTTCATAACTGTAATTTTGCTACTGTTATGAATAGTAATGTAAATATCTGTGTTTTCCGATGGTCTTAGGTTGAGAACCACTGCTGTAGAGCCTAAGACCATTGGAAAACACAGATATTTACATTACGATTCATAACAGTAGCAAAAGTGAGATCCTGTGACATGTAAGACCCTGTAAAGGAATAGAACTCATATAGAGGAGCTACTTCTTTAGTCTGTTTTGAGAGGGCATTTCACCACCCCCCCGCTTCCCTACAGATATCATATATAACTGTCTATTTGAGTATATACACATTTTAAATTTCTTCTTGTCATTTAAAGACAGTTACTATCTACACTAATAAAAGAGAAACATGCAAATTGACCATCACTTCGCTACACCCACCAGCCAATCAGGAGTGAGTATGCAAATTAGCCCAACAAAGATGGTGGCAGCCACAGAGCTGGAGCGAGCAGGAGGCTTGGGTTGCCCCCAGTGATGGAGGAAGCCAAGCCTCCTGCCTGCCCTAGCCAGCCCTGGCCTCTGCTCAAGGCTACAAAGTTTCAATTATAGAAGATAAATAAATCCCAGATACCTGCTTTCAGCCGACCCTGGCCTCTGCTCAAGGAGGTGCTGAAAAAAAAACAAAAAAGAAAAGAAAAAAAGGAGGGGCTGGGAGTCTGGATCGCTGGGGTGTGTGGCCAGCCTGAAAACAGCCCTCAGCTCCTCACCCAGGCTGGCCACACTCCCTTGGGGTGAGGGTTCCTGCTGGGGAGCTTGGACAGCCTGCAAACAGCCATCAGCCCCTCACCCAGGCTGGCCAGGCAACCCCAGCGGGGAACCCCCCACCCTGAAGGGGCTGTGGCCAGCTTGAAAACAGCCCTCAGCCCTTCACCCAGGCTGCCCCATGCCCCAAGGGAACCCCCACCCTGATCCGCGACACCCTTCAGGGCAAACCAGCTGACCCCCACCCATGCACCAGGCCTCTATCTATACTAATAAACGGGTAATATGCTAATTAGACTGGGAGACCTTCCAGGAGACCTTCTGGATGTTCTTCTGGACAAAACCATGGTGGCTAGAGGCAGTTAGAGGCCAAGAGGGGACAGCAGTTGTGGGTGATCAAGCTGGTGGGGAGTGGGGCTGTTGGGGGTAAACAGACCAGCAGGGGGGCCAGTTGGGGGTGAGCAGGCCGTCAGTGGGGATCAGTTGGAGTTGATCAGGACACTGGGGAGTGAGCAGGCAAGCAGGGGGGCAGTTGGGGGCTAGCAGGCCAGTGGGGAGGGAAGGTGGGGGCGAGCAGGCCAGCAGGGGAGGCAGTTGGGGGTGAGCAGGCTGGCAGGGGAGGCAGTTGGGGCGAGCACACTGGCACAGGGGGCAGTTGGGGGTGATCAGGCTGGTGGGGGGGCATTTGGGGGCGAGCAGGCTGGTGGCGGGGGGCAGTTGGGGGTGAGCAGGCCGGCAGGCAGAGAGTTTAGGGGAAATCAGGCAGGCAGGCAGGCAGGCGAGCAGTTAGGAGCCAGCAGTTCTGGATTGCAAGAGGGATGTCCAACTGCTGGTTTAGGCCTGATCCCTGTAAACCGGCAGTAGGACATCCTTTGAGGGGTCCCAGGTTGGAGAGGGTGCAGGCCGGGCTGAGGAACACCCCCTCCCCCGTGCACGAATTTTGTGCACCGGGCCTCTAGTTTTATTATAATACAGTCAGAAAAGTATTACTATAAAGAGTCCATAGAAAGGACTGGCAAGGAAAATCAGAAAATCTTAAAGCAGGTCAGTATATTTTTCTCCTTATATAATTCCTCCGAAATTTGGCAATACATTTCTTTGCATAAATTCAATAAGACTGGTTTCCAATAGTGGTTTTATTGGCCAAAAACTGACTGGAGTATCATGTTTTAAAGAGCCCTTCTGAACTCTGAAGACTTGTAGCCAATAAGAGTGCCACGGAGAAAGCCTGGTATCCTGCTTGGTAGCCCTGAAAATAGATGGTGCTGCAGTTTCAGGCCCACACCCTACCATCACTGGCTGTTAGTCAGAGTAGAAGGGGTGTAATAAGGGAGCCTCTGCATCCCTGCAGGACCCCCATGCACTCTAGGCCACGACGAGTAGGAGGGCTGCTGAGATGGGCCTTGAAGCCTAGGGCACGGGCCCAGGTTGAATTGCTCCAGGTGAGGAATTCACCTAACTCAGCAGATACTGCAGGCAGGCCTGAGAGCAGCTGGATGGCTTGGCTTCCTGGACCTATGGGGCACACTGAGATTCAATTATGAGACCTGACTGGTTTGGCTCAGTGGATAGAGCATCAGCCTGCGGACTGAAAGGTCCCAGGTTCAATTCCAGTCAAGGGCATGTACCTTGGCTGCGGGCACATCCCCAGTAGGAGGTGTGCAGGAGACGGCTGATCGATGTTTCTCTCTCATCGATGTTTCTGACTCTCTGTCCCTCTCCCGTCCTCTCTGTAAAAAAATCAATAAAATATATTTTTAAAAAAGATTCAATCATGAAATTCCGGCAAAGGTAGTCAGTTACCATTCTTATTGTGTTTATGCAAAACAATCAGGCCAAATTGAACACAATAGGCAAATTGGTCTTAATTTAGCTCTTTTAATAAACATAATGGTAATTTTAAGGAGAAAATTTCTATTTCAATAGAGGTTATTAAAACTGAAATATTTCCTTTTCCTTCTACAAGACTATTTGTTACAGTTTGTCTCTGCCAGGTCACAAGTCTACCTCCTTCTGTGCCAGGCTTCATTGTCCCTCTGACAGACAGCAAGGATCTTTTGGCTCTGAAAAAAAAACTCTGCCCCTCTTCAGCATGGAAGTAGCCAGAGGAGCCCCACCGACCTCCATTTTCCCTAAAAAATTCAGAGCCAGGATCCTTGAGGGGATATAATAGGCAATAAGACAGACATGAGCAGAGCAAGGACGATGGACCAACTAAAGAAAGGAATAGATGGAACTCTGAAACATGCTTCTCACCACTCCAACTGCTCTGAAGCCAGAAATAAAGAAACCTGTGCAGGCTCCCTCTCCCTTTCTCTAAGAGAGCCAGCAGGTTTAGAACAGCTAATAGATAAAATTAGTAAGCCCTAGATGTTACTCCAGACCAGATTTCTGGACTACCATCACAGTCCCTTAGGTAATAATAATAAAAAAGATATTTAAGCTGCTAAACACCCTACTCCCTAGCTTTAAGTTTTCTATGAATCCCCAAGGCTGAAAATCAGCTTGAGGATCAAAGCGGGGGAATGATGGGGAAAAAGAGACATTTTGGGGGGCTAGCAATCTGAATCTAGTCACTGCCCCTTTAATTGTCTGGTCCTGCAAGACCTGTTTACTCCCATTTTAAAGAGGCCATAAACCTTCCCCAGAAGAAGTTATCAGTGCTGGTGCCAGGCCAGGCCTTTGGTTGAGGTCTCAAAGCCCCAGCACGTAGGGCTCTTTAAGAACTAGCCTAGGGGACCAGAAAATCTCATATTTGGGAGACAAAGGACTGAAAAAGATATAAAACAAGACAAGTCCTATTGGGACAGTATCCACAAATTACCTGAAAGATGGGGGAAATGTGTAGCCAGTGATAGACATTACTTTGAATAAAGCACTTTTGATGTTTCTCTTGTAATTATCGTGTTTTCTTTTATTACAAAATCTGCATTATTAGCCGGTACACCTAGTACATGGGCAAGTCATAAAAGCTGTAATGATCATAGCACCTGATGTGACACATCATGCTTCATGAGGTAAACTTTGACCAACCAAGTTAACAGGCTCACCTTACAGAGAGTAATTTTGGTAGACTGGTGGGGGAAAGAAAAAAATTTGCAGATATTTGAGGAGAAAAGGACAAAGGCTGAGAAAATAAGACGAGCTTATTTTGAGATGCTCAAGCTATTTATTTCAATAACCTGAGACTTTTTGAAAAATAAAGGATATAGATGAGGATCATATGGGGCAAGAAATCTTTCCTACATAGGCAAGAAAATACTTGAGTGTATGTGATGACAAAGAAGTAGATAGTAGAGAAAAATTGGAAGTACAAAAAAGAAAGAAGACATACTTACATGGAATAGAGTCACAAAGAAGGCAGAGGGGATGGATCAAATGAACCTTGTCATGGAATTGTCCTTAAATAATCTGTATAGTCATATATTTTAGACTTTTCAGTATCCTCTCTCATTCTGTCACAGTTCCAGTAATATTGTCCATGGTACTTTCAGTTAAAGAAAAAAATTCTTAATTTTACTACAATTAAATTCATCAGATTTTTCCTTTTTCTTTGATGTTTTTGGAGTTTTGTTTAAAGAGTCTATCTTAGTTCAGGCTGTATAGCAAAATACCCCAGCTGGGTTATAAACAACATAAATTTATTTCCCACAGTTTTGTAGGTTGGAAGTCTAAGATCAGGGGACAGCATGGTCTAGTTCTAGTGAAGAACTTCTGGGTTGCAGATAGCTGACTTCTCTTTGTATCCTCACAGGGCAGAAAGAGAGCAATAGTTCCCTGAGATCCTTATAATGTCACTAATCCCATCATGAGGGCTCTGCCCTTGTAACCTAATCATCTCCCATTTCCAAATACCATCACTTTGAGGATTAGGTTTCAACATGTGAATTTTGAGGGGACACAATCATGCAGTTCATAGAAAATATCTTCTTTAAACCTAGATAGTAAAAATAAACTATACATTTTATTATCTTTATAGAGTTACCTTTCACATTTGTAGTTCCACATTATACTGTATGTGTCCATGGATAGGAAATTAGTACTATTTTCTCCATATAATGAGCTAATTTTCTTAATATCATTTACTAAACAAATGCTCCTTTAAACATGATTCATGGTCCCCTTTTTATTGTATATTGAGCTCCGATAAAAATGCTATTTAAATTCTATTGAATTCAACTTAAAAGCGTGATAAGTTTTATTGTAAATATTTGCAATATATTAAGAATTTAAACCCTTTACAACCATATAAACTCACAATGATAAATTTGAACTATCAACTTAAAATGCATGTGAGAGTACATCATATTTCAAAACACATTTGATAGATATCAGAGAGAAAATAAAGTTCATTGCCCTAGCTCAGTGGTTCTCAACCTTTCTAATGCTGCAACCCTTTAATACAGTTCCTCATGTTGTGGTGACCCCCAACCATAAAATTATTTTTGTTGCTACTTCATAACTGTAATTTTGCTACTGTTATGAATCATAATGTAAATATCTGTGTTTTCCGATGGTCTTAGGCTCTACAGCAGCGGTTCTCAACCTTGGGTCGCGACCCACAGGTTGAGAACCGCTAGCAGGGTCGCCTAAGACCATCGTAATGTAAATATCTTTGTCGCAACCCACAGGTTGAGAACCGCTGCTGTAGAGCCTAAGACCATCGGAAAACACAGATATTTACATTATAATTCATAACAGTAGCAAAATTACAGTTATGAAGTAGCAATGAAAATAATTTTATGGTTGGGGGTCACCACAACATGAAGAACTGTATTAAAGGGTAGCAGCATTAGAAAGGTTGAGATTTGGCTCAGTGGATAGAGTGTTGGCCTGTGAACTGAAGGGTCCTAAGTTCAATTCCAGTGAAGGGCACATGCCTAGGTTGCAGACTCGATCCCCAGTAGGAGTGTGCAGAAGGCAGCCAATTAATGATTTTTTCCCTATCATTTTTCTATCTCTCTCTCTCTCTCCCTTTCCCTTCCACTCGGAAATCAATAAAAATATATCTTTAAAAAAGCACTCATCAAACAAAGTTAAAATGCATGATTGCCTTCCTGTCCATGGATTTATATTTTCTAGAAGTGAGCCAGAAGATTTTGCTAGTTCCTCATCTTTATAAGTATACTAGAGGCCTGGTGTATGAAATGTGTGCATGGGGTTTAGGGGGTGTCCCTCAGCCTGGCCTGCACTCTCTCGTAATACAAAACCCCTCGGGGGATGTCTGACTCCGATTTAGGCCCGATCCCACAGGAATCCTTGCGGGATCGGGCCTAAACTGGCAGTCGGACATCCCTTTCACAATCCGGGACCGCTGGCTCCTAATCACTCGCCTGCCTGCCTGATAGCCCCTAACCACTCTGCCTGCCAGCCTCATCACCCCTAACCATTCACCTGCCTGCCTGATCACCCCTAGACACTCTGTCTGCCTGCCTGATTGCCCCTAACCACTCTGCCTGCCAGCCTCATCACCCCTAACCATTCACCTGCCTGCCTGATCACCCCTAGACACTCTGTCTGCCTGCCTGATTGCCCCTAACCACTTGCCTGACTTCCTGATCACCCCTAACCACTCACCTACCTGCCTAATCACCCCTAACCACCTCTGCCTGCCTGCCTGATAGCCCCTAACCACTCTGCCTGCCAGCCTCATCACCCCTAACCATTCACCTGCCTGCCTGATCACCCCTAGACACTCTGCCTGCCTGCCTGATTGCCCCTAACCACTTGCCTGACTTCCTGATCACCCCTAACCACTCACCTACCTGCCTAATCACCCCTAACCACCTCTGCCTGCCTGCTTCATAGCCCCTAACCACTCGCCTGCCTGCCTGATCACCCCTAACCTCTTGCCTGCCTGCCTGATGGCCCCTAACTGCTCACCTGCCTGTCTGATCACCCCTAACTTCATAGTATGTTCTAAAACAGAATTAATTCTAATTGTTAGGAGAAAAATTATATGTGAAAGAAAAAAATGAGAAAAAATATTAAGGAAGACTTAAAAAGTGATTTTAAAACAAGGGGAAAAATAACTCAGAAATCTTATCCATTTAGTTAATTGTATTTAATACTTAGCTCAATACCACATGAGGGCACTTATTTGTTAACAGAAAAGAAGACAGATAAGAGTCCTCAAAAATCAGGTAGAAGAGTATGGACAAATATATATTTATATCCATATACTTTTTAAATAAATAAAGCCGCATGACATACATAAGGATATCTAAAGAGAAGAAGAATAGGTTGTAATAATATTATTACCTTTGTGGTATCAGTTTTCCCATCTATGAAATTAAAGCCCTATAAAATATGATTTCCAAGGATCCTTACAATCTCTGTCTCAATCTTTTTGCTGACATTTGTACTGTATATAAAAATATAACTTTCTGGTTATGTTTGAAGTTCCAAAAAAGCAAATCTTTACCTGATTCAAATTAAAAAAGTACTTGAAGATTAAACATTAGCTGCTATGACATTTCCCAGCATTATTAGAATTAGGTTATAAGCTTTGCAAGAAAAATCATAGGACACTGATGATTAATAAGCTGAAGTGGAAAGCTCCATGAGCAATTGTATAGTATGAACTATTATTAGATTTTAAAGGCACTGGGGAAATCCACCTGAGAATTTGGACAGATGCCCTTGAATTCATGTGCTTAATATTAATTTTCATTCCTAAGTAGCTTGGTGCAGTGCTGTATGGCAGAGGTCATTGAACAGGCTCACCGTCATGCACCACAGTTTTTAGAGATTAAAAATGCTTCTTACCTCATATCATTGGATGTATATGAATCAAAAAAAAAAAAAAAAACACCCAAAAATAAGGATGGATAATAAATTCTTTATAAAGAATTTGTCTTTTAAGCAAAACATCTTACAGACTGCTATACCAAAAGTAGAAATTATTTGACTTTCTTATAGTGAGTCCCATTCATCCTGAAGAATTAAAAAATTCTCACAAATATGCCAGTCCCTTAGCTTTGGATTTCACAAACACACTACTGATTTGGACTGTTTGGGTATCTTAATATAGTTAGTGTAGTACCGAGAGACCCATAATAAAACATAGTTCATTAAAAGTTACTCATGAATAAAAGTGTACACTGAATACCTTGATCTTGATAAACCATGCAGATGCTATCAGGCCTGAAGTGTGAATTAGTCACCTGGTTTGGAAGGTCCAAGAATGAGGCAGACAAAGGGTGTGTAAGCTTTAGTATGTCTATGCTATAAACCAAGAAAGACCAGTGCTACTGTGAGGTAAGTGCAGCACTCATCTCAAATGCAAAATTAAGGTAAATGCCACAAAAGTCAGTAAGCAAAATGAATGATAATTTCAAAATCAAAATTAATTTTTAAAAAATGACAAAAAGCCTACAATTTTAAATACAGACACAATTCAAATGTGGACCATTGTAAAATGTGCACTTTAGATGAGTGCCTCACTCACTCACAAATGTTTCAGCCTTAAAATCATGCCTGAAAAGTGAGTCTCTAATGCTAACTGAAATTTGAGGCAGTTGCTCAAGAACTTCCTCCTCATCTGACACAAAACTATGTAGATATGGCACCTGCAAAATATCGCATTAAAAATCCCTTTTAAATTCTATATCCAGTCGTTTGTTTTCCTCCATTTCTTTCATTTGTGATCTATTTCTTTGACGCCTCATTTTCACTGCTTCCCTGAGTTGGTAGGGTAGATTTGTGTGCTAGGTTTCTTATATGGCCCAGTGGGTCGGCCTCCCCAGTTAACCTGAGGTGGACACTCTTGGTGCACCCCTTTGTGGACTGTGTGTACAGCCTTGTTGTAATTAAGTCTTGATTGTTGTTGGTATCACTGGGAGGAATTGACCTCCAGGCCAGTTGGCTGTAAGGATTAGCTGTGTCTACGCTGGGAGAAGTTCAGTGCTGGAGACAGCCTTATAGGATTAGACTTGCCAAATTGCAATAGCCTCTGTGCTCAGCCTGGATGGGATGGAGTCTCAGGGCGGAGCAGACAGTCTTGGCTTCCCGTCAGCCTTGCCCTTGTGTGCACGTGCGCTCCTTCAGACCTCTGCCTTCCCTGGATCCCGAGTCTCCGCCCGAGAGTCCAGATTCCCCCCACAAGAGCGTGGCTCCCCAGGGGTTCGCCTGGAACTGGGGTTCAGTGCAGTCTGAACTGGGGCTCAGTGTAGTCAGGAGCTTCTGACTCCCTTCCACTAGGGAAAGCCTGTGGCAACCTCTGCAGCCTTTGTGCGCACTGGCACGTGCGCGCCTTCAGACCTCTGCCTTCCCGGCTCCTAAGTCTCTGCCCGAGAGTCCAGATTCCCCCCACAAGAGCGTGGGTCCCCAGGGGCTCGCCTGGAACTAGGGTTCAGTGCAGTCAGAACTGGGGCTCAGTGCAGTCAGGAGCTTCTGACTCCCTTCCACTAGGGAAAGCCTGTGACAACCTCCGCAGCCTTTGTGCGCACTGGCACGCACATGCCTTCAGACCTCTGCCTTCCCCGGTTATAAGGCTTTTCAAGAATATCCTAGAAAAGGCCAATAAATATAACAAGACCCTCGAAGATATGAAAAAGGACCAACTAGAAATTAAACATACATTGACTGAAATAAAAAATATTATACAGAGACCCAAAAACAGACTAGAGGAACACAAGAATCAAGTCAAAGAATTGAAATACAAAAAAGTAAAAAACACTCAACCGAAAATGCAAAAAGAAAAAAAAAAAATCCAAAAAGTTGAAGATAGTGTAAGAAGACTCTTGGACAACTTTAAGCGTACCAACATCAGAATTATGGGGGTGCCAGAAGAAGAGAGAGAGCAAGATACTGAAAACCTATTTGAAGAAATAATGACAGAAAACTTCCCCCACCTGGTGAAAGAAATAGACTTACAAGTCCAGGAAGCGCACAGAACCCCAAACAAAAGGAACCCAAAGAGGACCACACCAAGACACATCATAATTAAAATGCCAAGAGCAAAAGACAAAGAGAGAATATTAAAAGCAGCAAGAGAAAAACAGTTAATTACCTACAAGGGAGCACCCATACGACTGTCAGCTGATTTCTCAACAGAAACTATGCAAGCCAGACGGGAGTGGCAAGAAATTTTCAATGTGATGAATAGCAAGAACCTACAACCAAGATTACTCTACCCAGCAAAGCTATCATTCAGATTTGAAGGGCAGATAAAGAGCTTCAGAGATAAGAAAAAGCTAAAGGAGTTCATCACCACCAAACCAGTATTATATGAAATGCTGAAAGGTATTCTTAAAGAAGAGGAAGAAGAAAAAAGTAAAGATAAAAATTATGAACAACAAATACATATCTATCAACAAGTGAACCTAAAAATCAAGTGAATTAAAAACCTGAGGAACAGAATAATCTGGTGAATATAATAGAATCAGGGGCATAGAAAGGGAGTGGACTGATAATTCTCAGGTGAAAAGGGGTATGGGGGGTGCAGGAAGAGACTGGACAAAAATCATACACCTATGGATGAGGACAGTGGGGGGGAGGTAAGGGCAGAAGGTGGGGTGGGAACCGGGTGGAGGGGAGCTATGAGGGGAGTAAGGAGAAACAATTGTAATAATCTGAATAAAGATTTATTAAAAAATAAATAAATAAATAAAAAATTTTATATTATATTATAAAAAAAAATCCCTTTTGAGCCCTGGCCTGGTAGCTCAGTTGGTTAGAGCATCACCCTGATACACCAAGATTGCGGGTTTGATCCCTGATCAGGACACATACAAGAAGCAAGCAATGAATGCATAAATAAGTGGAAGAACAAATAATTGTGTGTGTGTGTCTCTCTCTCCCTCTCCACCTCTCTCTCCTACCCTCCCTACCTCCCTCCCCCCTCTCCAAAATTAATAATTTTAAAAAATCCCCCTTGATATAATGAGTCTACATACTCTATGGGAATTAGTTCAATCCTAATTTTATTCAAATTGCTAAAGTCAGACTGTAACAATTTTTTTCAAGTAAATGACATTTGTAAATATTCTGAGAAATAAATTGCTCCTAAAATTTGTTTGATCACTCAAGTGAAAATGAATTGGAAATACTCTATATGTATTTGAAATCTTTGTGTTTCAGAGAATAGTTATGAGATTGAGGAGCAATGATTAGGGAAGAAGGATGACCAATTCCAGCAATGCTTGATCCTAGGTATGTAGTTTCTACATGATCAATCAAAAGAAAGAGATGTGAAAGAACCATCAAATGGACAAGGCTTAATGCTCTTGGACTTTGGCATCACTTATGGATTTGATGATACTTTCACAAAAGATATCAATTGTGGTACACTTGCATGTCTGGAATGAGTCCATGCTTATAGATTCTATACCATTGTTTAATATTATCAGAATTTGACTTGAAAGGTAAAAAAAGAGTTACACTGACATGAACTGAACTTAATTAATACTTGCATTTTAAGGGCCATAATGGAATGAACAAAATGCTATACGGACACCAAGGGTGGGTGATAAATTCTTCCATGGTGGGTAAAAGAAAGTTGAGAAAGACATCAGAGACAAGACAAGTGAAAAAGCCTTGAAAGGTTTGCAGGCCTCCTCCAGATGAAAGAGAAGGATTTCAGGCAGAGGTAACCACATAAAAAATGGAAATTATAATGATTAATAAGATGTTTTTCTCTCTTCTCTCTCAATGAGCTTAGCTAAGGGACCGTGATGCACAACACAAGGTAGAAAATTCAAGAAATTATAAGACAGGTAGAGACAACATACCATGAAGAGGGTGGAGCTTGAGGATCAGGCAAAACATCATGGAGGAGCAAACACCTGAGTGGAGCCCCAAGAGTTGACAGAAGGTGAATGTGCACAGATGACAAGGACATTATGGACAACCATGATCAGAAGTACATAGGATATTTATCAGGAGAAGCAAATAGTTTTTTAGTTTGAATGTAATATATAATATATCAAAAGGAATAATGAGAGTTAATGCGAGAACCTTAGCTTGGAACCAGAGAGCTGAGGACTAAAAAAATCTAGATTGTATTTTCAGGCAGTGGATGAATGGGGATGTGATCAAATGGTGGTTTTGTAACAATTGTGCTTTGAAAGATAAATCAGATCACATTGTGCAAAATGGAATTAAGAGAAGATAAGTCCAAAAGCAAGGTGATAAGGAGACTTTAAAAAGTCCTACTAGGGAACTTCACCTTAATTCAGGACATGATTCTTTAAGACAAATAAAATCTATCTTCTAACTCTGAATTGCAAGATCTGCTGGTAGAAATAGCTTACCCAGAGGAAATCCTTAAATTTACCTTCAACTCACTGCCATAAGTCAGAGCCATTTTCTAACCCTGTGTTAATTTATACAATTGCTTGATATTTCCCTTACCAATTATGCTAATTCTTACAGTGAGCTTTGTAAAATGTCTAGCTTTATTTACATGTGGAATGCACAATAGTTTCTTTTCTGTGTGTATCCTTCCAATATTCGGTTCATCTAAATCAAATGTCTTCATTACTTTTGAAGATTTCCCATTGGCTAACTGTACAGGGGTCCTCAAACTTTTTAAACAGGGGGCCAGTTTGCTGTCACTCAGACCGTTGGAGGGCCAGACTATAGTTTAAAAAAAACCAAAAAACTATGAACAAATTCCTATGCGCACTGCGGGCTCGGGACGAGTCGGCTGCTAAGCAGGACAGGCAGCGGCACCCGGCGGGCCAGATAAATGTCCTCGGCTGGCCGCATGTGGCCCGTGGGCCGTAGTTTGAGGACGCCTGGGCTAACAGGTTCAAATCCAAGTTTCTTAGCTAAAAATACAAAAGTCTCTGTGATCTGGCCCTTGGTGGACCCTCTAGATTCAATTTTCACCAGTTTCTGCACTACAGATTATTTTTCAGCAATACCAAACGAGGTGTAGTTCTGTCCTCACAACAAGCTGTTTCTCACCTGGCCCATTGTTCTTATTGTTGTCTCTACCTGATAGCTCTCATTGCGTAATATCCAATTCTCCCTTCATCTGACTAACTGTGGATCCTTTTGGAGTACATCCTTCGGGATGGGGATGTATTCCCCTGCAAATGAGTTCAGCTTCATGTACCAATATGCACCATTGGATGCACTACTATCTGTGGTCCTGTTACTGGACTAAATGGGTCTATTTGCCTCCATGCATCAAAACCAAATAAAACAGAATAGGAATGTGCAGCAAAGAAAGTAAGGGTTTATTTTTAGACTAGATGCCCATTGCACGGGATTAGTGCACAGGTGGGGGGCGTGGTCTGGGGGATTGGCCCGCAGCAGGAGCAGCAGCTCATCCCTGTTAGCTGAGTGGTGCTCCCACTGTGGGAATGCACTGACCACCAGGGGGCAGCTCCTGAGTTGAGCATCTGCCCTCTGGTGATCAGTGCACGTCATAGCGATTGGTTGAGTGTTCGTTCTGGTTGTTCCATCATTTGGTTGCTGGGATTTTATTATATAGGATAGCGGCCCACACCTGAAGTCACAGGTGAACTAATGCTCAAAGATTTGGCTCCCTGATGGCTTTCAAGGGATGGGTTATATAGGGGAAAAAATAATTAGTTGTGATAATTAAGGGAGTTAGGGTCATGGTCTCTACTGATTCAGTGCTAGGGTAGAGGGTAGTTGATCAGTGCATCTGGTCCTGATGTCAGTCATGGCTTTGCATTGTCTGGTTTCCCTGTTTTTTTTCCGCTGCTTTTCTGGGCCTGGAGCTGAAGCACAACTGAGGCCTAGATGTTATCTCTAGTTTGACTGAAATGCTATGTCTGTTAACAGATCCAAAGCTTTCTTCCTATAATTTATTTTTAATATATCTTTATTAATTTCAGAGAGGAAGGGAGAGGGAAAGAGAGATAGAAACATCAATGATGAGAGAGAATCATTGACTTGCTGCCTCCTGCACATCCCTACTGGGGATCAAGCCCGCAACCCAGGCATGTGACCTTGACCAGAATTGAACCTGGGACCCTTCAGTCTGCAGGCTGATACTCTATCCACTGAGCAAAACCAGCTAGGGCTTTTCCTATGATTACTTGATGCTGATAAGAACCTCATTATCCTGAGGACTTAATTATTAAAGGAGTGGTTCTGCAAGGTAGAAGGAAGCAGGTAAGTCAGTGTGCTGGATGAGGCCAGTTTGAATCCAAAGGAAAGAAAAGAGAAATGGTCATATTAAAGAAATGAAGTATCTACGCGGTTACAGCCTGGAAGAAAAAGACTGGTCATAATGCCATGAATAAAACAGAGCATGGCCAGTTGGCATGGCTCAGTGATTGAGTTCATGGTTCGATTCCCAGTCAGGGCACATGCCTGTTTCAGGCTTAATCCCCAGTGTGGGGTGTGCAGGAGGCAGCCAATCAATAATTCTCTCTCATCATTGATGTTTCTATTACTCTTTCCCTCTTTTTCCTCTCTGAAATCAATTATTTTTTTAAAAAATAATAAAACAGAGTATGAGCTTTGTTCCTCCTTAGATTAGTAGGAAAGAGAAATTGGATAATAGCCCCTGAATTTCTATCTGCCTGCCTGCTCCTTTGCGTCTTGAGTCAGTCCTGCCAATGATCTGTAGTGCTGTCATGAGCAAAGGTTGCTTCATCTCACCTGCTACCCTAGGGGACAATCTTAACTTTCTATTAAGGCTTCAGAGAGAGTTTTTTGTTTGTTTCATTGTTTTTGTTCTTTTTTTTTTTTTTCTTGGAAGCTGGGTTGATGAAACCATTCCTGCTTTGGCACCTTATGCTCCATCACTGAGACATAACATGAAAAATAAAAAACATTTTTCATCCAGTGCTAACTTAATTTGTTCTCGTTTATCTTTTCAACTTGGATCCCAATTCACTGTCTAAGATCCTATTCTTTAAAAATGGGTCAGGGGTCTATTTTAATTTAACATAAATATTGTAATAGTAGAGAATTTGGAAAAAACAATACTATGCAATAAATGTCTGTAAGTCTTCTGAGTGTTTGAATGCTGCATAAGTGTGTAGATATTTACATAAAATTACATTCACATATATCCATTCTCATAGCAGTACATTCTGTGTTTTATTTTGAATTCGTAATTTGAATTTTTATGAACACTTATCTCTGTCTTATACATGCAATTTACCAGTCCATATATATAATGGTTCTCAATTTTCACTCTCCTAGTGTTGTCAAAACATTGATTTAAGGAAATTTAGACTGTCAAGAGATCCCTAGAAATATAGTCCAAACTTTGTACTTTATATTACACACACACACACACACACACACACACACACACACACACATATATATATATATATATATATAATTGGGGCACAAATCAAGGAAGAGACGTTGCTAAAGTCACACAGTCAGTGGCATGGTAATGACAAAGATAAAACGCCTATCTTCTCTTAGTCCAGTAGCTTATCCATTGCACCCTACCCACTACTGCCACCAAATAAGCACTGTGCTACCCAAATGGGACTGAAACCACAACTCTTTTCTCTCAAAGAGCTATTACACCCATTCCATAAAATCGGTAGGCAAATCCTGTTACTTTTATATCCTAGTCTTCTAAGACTTAGCCTTCCTCAGTCCTCACAGGGAGCGTTAGTCACTTTTAACAACATATTATAATTTTCCCCTTTTATGCCTTTTACTCTACCCCTTAGTCTTCAAAATCTTCATAGCTAGGAGCCATATTTTATGCATATTACTATAACCGTGTATAAGATTCCTCTGATGTTGCAATAAATTAACAAAAACTTAGTGGCTTAAAACAACATAATTTTGTTCTTTCACAGCTCTGGAGGCCAGAAATCTGAAATCAGTTTCACTTGGCCAAAATCAAGGTGTTAGCCAGGCCCTACTCCCTCCAGAGGCTCTGTCAGGGAATCTACTCCTTACTGCTTCTGAATCCTTGTGGCTACTGTCATCACTTGGCTTGTGTTTACATCACTCCAATCTAAGCTTCCATGGTCACATTGTACTCTCCTCTTCTGTTTGTGTCGAATCTCCCTCTATCTCCTACTGATAAAGATACATGTGATTGCATTTAGGACTCCATCTCAATATAATCATATCTACAAAGTCTTTTTCTTTTCTACATAAAGTTATACTCACAGGTTCCAGAGATTAAGACATGGATAATATCTTTGAGGAGAGTAATTACTCAACTTATTGCAAACCCTACTTCACAGACCCGGATCTTGCTCATAGAAAAAGGAGTCAATATTTGTATAGCTCTTGGCATATTTTTAAAGCACAGTGTGAAGAAACAAACTTCTCCACTTGGTCTTACCAGTCTAGGGAAACCATTTTCACTCAAGATGAGAAGCAGAGATTCAGATTTCAACTATCTAATGATGAATTGATTTCACAGCTCAGACACAATTACCATTGCTTATGACAACTGCTTGAAATAAAAAATGCTTATTTTTTATGGATTAGAAAAGCATTGCTGGCACCACCCAGACCAGGCATTTAGATACAATCTAACTTCCCCATTGCTTTTCTAATGTTAAGAGGGAAAAACAGAATGTTAAGGGGGAAAAAAGAAGGTACTACAGAATGTTAAGGGGGAAAAAAGAAGAGAAAAATATAAACAAAAATATAAATCACTTGTGATTTCTTCTCATAAATAATTACTGTTAATATCATTTTTATTTTTATTACATTTTACAAAATGTATACATATATGCATATATGTATATATGCATGTTTAAATAAATACATTTTATATTTGGTATACATGCTCCTAATGTAAATTATAACATTTTATATATATAGTAATATGCATATATATCATTTTTTTCTTAAATGGCTTATATCATATTATATGGAATGTTTTTATAGCAACTTTTCATTCACAAGGCATTATATCATTAGTATATTCTCATGTCATTAAAAATTCCTTGTCAACATCATTTTAAAATCTGAATAGTGGTCCATTATGTGGATGTACCATCATTTACTTTACTCTTCCCTTGATTTTATGTAATTGGACTGTTTGTGAATGACTTTTCATAGCACCAAGTTATTGATGGGGAATATAAGACATTTGGGGGGGGGGGGCTAGCAATCTGAATCTGTGCCAGTAACCTGCCTTCTAATGCACACCTTTGCTAGCCGATAATTAACTCCATTGATGCCTGTCCTGTCTTGTAGAACCTGTTTCCCACAATACTCCCATTTTACAGAGGCCATAAACAAAGAATGTAACAGCTTAGCTAGAGGGGAGTTCACTGGCACCACCCAGACCAGGCATTTAGATACAATCTAACTTCCCCATTCTAACTTACTCAGGAGGGGCCATGGAAGCCCACCACAAAAGCCTGGTAGTTAGCAAACAGATAGAAAACAAAGAAACCAAAGGGTATAAAGGGAAAGCTTCCTCCATATTCACTCACACAGGATTTGGAGAACTGACACTCTGTGTCACTGTACTAAAATAAATGCATTTTTCCTGGGTCTCCGAGTATTCCCTGTGTATTTTTCGGTCGCCTGGTAAATTCTGTAACATTATAATGCAACTAGTGGCCCAGTGCACAAAATTAGTGCACATTAAAAGGGGTTAATTAGAGGAAATATTTTAATATTGCTATTTGCCCATTCTCTATAATGGAAGTGTCAGCAATGAAAGAAAATTAGTAAAATATCCTGTCAGAGTCTGGGCGTCCAGCGGGACCCATTGTCAAGTCCCCACCCACCCGCATGTGCCTCAAAATTACTTGAGACCCAGACCCCCCAGTCCCACCCCGTCAAGCCCTGCCGGGTGGAGTGCACAGCCTCAGGTCCCCCATCCAGCCTCGCCAGGTGGGGGGCACGGCCTCAGGTGCCCAGGCACAGGGGTGGGAAGGCGTGGCCTCAGGTACCCCAGCTCCGGGACAGGAGGCGTGGCCTCAGGTCCCCCGGCCCATCCTCAGGTTCCCTGACCCCGGCGCAAGGGTGCGAGGGTGCAAGGGCATGACGACTATTTGTATATTAGCTCTTTATTATATAGGATGAAAGGCACTTATCAAGGTCAATTCAGTATTGATGGAAGTTGAACCTATTTTCAATGACTGGGAAATGACAGGCCAGCAGAGGACATTTGGCTCAGGCAGACTAGAAAGTCCTGAACAAGAAAGTGGCTCCAGCCTCATTTTGTGGAATAGCAAGCAGTCACCCTATCTGGCACAACAGGAGGCAGCCATACCAGAGGGCGAGACAGCAGACCAACAATTACAATGGCCTCTTACAGCCCACAGCCTCAATGGCCAGCTCTAATTGGTCTGAAGAACAACGAACTCCATCTAATCAGATTAGAACACTATGTCCCCCAGCTTCTGCCCCTTGCATTTTTTGTGCATAAAATTCAACCCCAAGGACAGTGGGGACTGAGTTCTAACCTACCCCAGTTGTGGTGCCATCTCCCATTTCCTCTAATAAACTTCCCTCCTGCTTGCTTGCTGCATCTGCCTACCAGGGGTCCTCAAACTTTTTAAACAGGGGGTCAGTTCACTGTCCCTCAGACTGTTGGAGGGCCAGACTATAGTTAAAAAAAAAAAAACTATGAACAAATTATTATGCGTACTGTGGGCCCGGGACAAGTTTGCTGCTAAGCAGGACAGGCAGCGGCACCCGATGGGCTGGATAAATGTCCTCGGCAGGCCTCATGTGGCCCGCTGGCCATAGTTTGAGGACCCCTGGATCCCTGAGCAACTCCAATCTTACAGGAAATATATGCTTCCATATATCCACATTTTATAGAAAGTTTTGAAGTACTGATGTTTAGACTATGTGTCACCCTATGTCATAGCTCAGTTACCTTGGGCCCAGCTCTCTGCAACAGAAGTGTGTCAAGAGCCAGAGAGTATGGGATAGGAAAAGATGTATGGCAAATAGGGAAGGGTTTAGAGAGGGACAACCTGAAATACTTCCCTAAGAGATAAGGACCAATTCAGTTCCTGATGTGAACCAGACAAAGCATGGGACATCCAGGAGACAAGTAAGCTTAGATGAGGAGGTTGCCATGAAGTGGCTTGATTACCTCCAGCAGGCCTGGCAAGATTCAGGAATTTTTAAAGCTAGAGGAAAAATAGAATGATTAAGGTTAATACTTTTATATCCAAAGGGCCAGAGTAATTCTGTCAAGTCAGGAGATATGATTTGTGTGTGTGTTTTTTTGTGTTTTTTTTTTTAAATCCACATTGACTTCTCATCCCCTGTGCCCTTTCCCAAGTCTTACAGGGACAGATCATCACTTTTCATAATTCAGAGCCTATGTGCTATGCTCCATGTAAGTGATTTTACATATATCATCTCTATTTATCCTCACAGCGACCCTATGACATTGTATTATTATCCCTGTGTTACAAATAGAGATAACTGATGCTTGACAAGGTTAAGCATACACTCAAGACTGAACAGTCAAGATGTGATGATTCCAAAGCTGTGTTCTTAAAACTTTTATCTTCTACATTCATTCCCAACTAAGGTTACAGGTCTTATCTCAAGATATTCTGGTTCTGTGATTCCAGTTGGTGCCTAACCCAAGCACTTCATAAATATGTAACTTTGGATACACAGAAAATTATGGAGCTTAATCCTTACATGCTCTCCCAACTGGAAAAACAACGCAAAGATTATGATTCACTCCCAATGAGTCAGATATATCAAGGACATTCAGGGGCCATTTGCTTTCAATCTACTCAGTACTTAAGATCTGTAAATAATAAGAATTGACGCAGTGTTAATTGTGAGCACAACTTAGTAATTATTTGAAAGGGAAATGAGCTTTAAGAGAGATAGAAAGATGTTTTTAAATAGTGTAACTCCATACTTTAATTATTAGGAAAAAATTCTGAATTTCAGAGCAGTAACAAACACACTTCCTTATATTAAGGCTGGAAAGTTACTTACTTTAAAGTTTAAATGGCCTGACCAGTGTTGCTCAGTGGTTGAGCATCAAACCATGAACCAAGAGATTGCCAGATCGATCCCCAGTGGCTTACAGGAGGCAGTCAATCAATGTTTATTTCTCATTGATATTTCAATCTTTCTATCTCTCTCCGTTCCTCTCTCTAAAATCAATAAAAGTATTAAAGTTTAAATGATTTCTCTGTCACTCACAACCATTAGCCACCCACTCATAACATTATATGTAATACCAACTACAATTACACTGATACTTAATTTTATTGAATTATATATCACTGAGTAGGAGGAATCTGAATTAATTTCCTTTGGCCATGAACCAGTTTTGTCTAGACAGCCCAAAACTTAGCTACACTTTTATATTTTCTCCATCCTTGTGATAAGGGTTAGCTAACTAGCTTAATTATGCAGACAGGAAGGGGGGAATCCAGGAAGGATAGAGACATTTCTGGCTTGAACAATTAAAACAGCCATAAATCAAGGACAGAGGTATCTCTGACCTGAGCAAGTAAAGCAACCCTAAGGTAGATCAAAAGCAGCCCTGACCTGAGGACTTGGAAGAGCCATAGGGGTAATAAAATATCTCCAGCCAGGATAACTGAGAGCCATAAGGAAGATCAAAAGCAACTCTAGCTGGGGGAAGGCCAATGGGAAAAAAAAAAGGAGATATATGTACTACTATATGTAATGCTTTAAACAATAAAAAAACAAAAAACACAAAACAAAAAAGCAACTCTAACCTAAACAGATAAGATAGATAATGTTACAAAATAAGAGCGGGAGTAGAGGGGGGGACCATGTGGGCTTTGAGCTTTGAAACTAATACCATGTAGCAGAATGACCATTGAGGAAAACACTGGGGGTCCAAAAATAAGTAAAGGGTCCAGGTAAAAAAAGTCATGTTCAAAGAGCTACAGCTTTTATAAACCCAGAGAAAAAGAGACTCAGTAGATTCAGTTTCAGATATTTTAGATTTTTTCCCATTAGAGAAAGAGAGAGAGCAAGCTTTTCCCATTTAGAGGCCCCTACCCAGGACACCCCTGCCCAGATGGAGTTTGTATATGCTTCCAATAAACTTTTACATTTTTATTAAAGAAATATTTTAATCCATGAGTTTATTCTTCAAACTTCATCAGACAAGAACCCACAAGAAGAATCTGCACCCCAAACCCCATATTTCACTTGATCTTGTTTTCCCATAATTCTTACTTTATATACATGTGGTTTTATTTCTATTTTATATGATAGCCCATTATAGTTAAGATCTTTTATTTTTGCCTTATCAAAGTTGTAGAATCATTAACAACTAGGGTCAAGTTGACACTGCTTTCTGCCTTTCTGACTCATTCCTGTTCTCTGATTAGATAACAATGTTAGGATTATAAAATGTCAGATTTTTAAAAGTGCTTCAATGTTTATTCAGTGTAAATAGTTTTTATTTTTTATTTTTTACTACTAGAAACACTTTCCAACAGTACCATGAAATGGTTCACAAACATTTTCTTGAACATTTCTATTGATAGAAAACTCATTAAATCTTGAGGTGGTCTATTTCTCTATATTATCTTATTTTTGTGGAAACTAGCCCAAGTACTGTCCCACTTGAGGCTTTGAATGTCCCTGACCTGTAGAAAGAAGCTTTGCTACAACTGCTTGGGAATGCAGACCACAGTCATTAGAAGGGTCTTCATCATATGGAGTGGGGGCATTTCTCTGTACTTTCCAAACTTTCTCCTTTTCACTTTAACTTCAGCCAGTTCCACTATCTAAATTCATATTGACAAAAGCCTTGACTTGCAGTGATTCAGAGAACTTCCAATTACATAAAAAAAAAAAACAGTTTTTAAAATGTCATAAAATAGCCTTGCTGGTGTGGCTCAGTGGTGGAGCATTGACCTATGAACCAGGGTATCACAGGTTCGATTCTCAGTTAGGGCACAAGCCTGGGTTGTGGGCTCAATCCCCAATAAGGGGCATGTAGGAGGTAGCCCATCAATGATTCTCTCTCATCATTGATGTCTGTATCTCTCTTTCCCTCTCCCTTCCTCTCTGAAATCAATAAACATATGTTTAAAAAAATAAAATATTCTCCTAGAGCAATGACTTTTAATATGAAAAAATATCTGAGATTCTGAATAGCAGAGATAAAGTGGACAGATGACACAGCCATTACTTAACAGGAACAAAATTATTATATCTGCAGTTTAGATGGCACAGCAAAGATCCATCTGAGGGAGAGCAAGAGTACTGCCTCCACATTACTTTGCTTCTTAATAGCTGGTCTGCAACAGAAGAGCAGGTAAAACAATAGGACACATCAATCTGATTTTCATGAAATTACTGTGGGAGAGCACCCACTTAATCTTGATTGCAAAGAATAAACACCAAGGCAAAGCTTGACCTCTTAGCAAACTATGGCACAGATGGTAAGAATTTTACAGTAGAAACTGTCATCCTTTTTTCTAAAAATCAAACTGAATCAACTATCTTAAGCTATGGTGGCAAAAGGCAGTGAGACTGAAAGTTTTATATATAACTAGAGGCCTGATACGTGAAATTCGTGCAAGGGGCTCGCCCCCACCACCGATGTGGCTGCCTCAGCCCCCTCTGCCATGGCTTCATCCCGAAGGTCGTTTGGAAGGACGTCCAGAAAGTCATTCGGCTGTCCAGTCAAATTAGCATATTACACTTTTATTATTATAGATGCCCACACATTTGCTTTCACTTACTTGAAGGGCATATACACTTGAAATATTACAATTATCTCTCTCTCTTCCTCCCTCCCTCTCTCTTCCCCTCTGTATGTATAATCAGTATGCTACCTAGAGCTAGGCCATATTTCCCCTACTACCAACATCACTACCAAATGTGCTCATGCTGGAAGCTGATTCTCAAATAATTCACAAACTTGCCTGATCAAGAGTTGGCATTAAATTTGCCACAGTCATTACAACTATTCTTTTTTTCATTTTTTTATTTTTTATTTTTTATATATATTTTTATTAAGGTATTATATGTGTACATATCTTACCATTGCCCCACCCCCCCACCCCACTCCCATACATGCCCTTATTCCCCAATGTTTTGCATCCATTGGTTACTCTTATAAGCATGCATACAAGTCCTTTGGTTGATCTCTTATTTCCCCCACCTCTCCCCAACCTTACCCCTGTAATTTGACAGACTATTTGATGCTTTACTGCCTCCGTATCTATCTTTTTGTTCCTCAGTTTATAATGTTCTTCGTTATCCACAAATGAGTGAGATCATGTGGTATTTTTCTTTCATTGACTGGCTTATTTCACTTAGCATAATGTTCTCTAATTCCATCCAGGTGTCTACAAATGGTAGTAATTCCTTCTTTTTTATGGCAGCATAGTATTCCATTGTGTAGATGTACCATAGTTTTCTGATCCAGTCATCTGCTGACGGGCACCTAGGCTGTTTCCAAATCTTAGCTATTGTAAATTGTGCTGCTATGAACATAGGGGTGCATATATCCTTTCTGATTGGTGTTTCTGGTTTCTTAGGATATATTCCTAGGAGTGGGATTACTGGGTCAAATGGGAGTTCCATTTTCAGTTTTTTGAGGAAACTCCATACTGTTCTCCACAGTGGCTGCACCAGTCTGCATTCCCACCAGCAGTGCACGAGGGTTCCTTTTTCTCCGCATCCTCGCCAACACTTGTCTTTTGTTGATTTGTTGATGATAGCCATTCTGACAGGTGTGAGATGGTATCTCATTGTTGTTTTGATTTGCATCTCTCAGATAATTAGTGACTTTGAGCATGTTTTCATGTGTCTCTTGGCCTTCCTTCTGTCTTCTTTCGAAAAGATTCTATTTAGGTCTGTTGCCCATTTTTTTTTTTATTGGATCATTTATCTTCCTTTTATTAAGTTGTATGAGCTACCTGTAGATGTTGGAGGTTAAACCTTTATCAGTGATAACATTTGCAAATATGTTCTCCCATACAGTGGGGTTTCTTGTTGTTTTGTTGATGGTTTCTTTTGCTGTGCAAAAGCTTTTTATTTTGATGTAGTCCCATTTGTTTATATTCTCTTTGGCTTCCATTGCCCTAGGGGCAGTATCAGTGAAGAAGTTATTTCTGCATATGTCTGAGATTTCGCTGCCTGTGGATTCCTCTAGTATTTTTATGGTTTCCCGTCTTATGTTTAAGTCCTGTATCCATTTTGAGTTAATTTTTGTGTATGGTGTAAGTTGGTGATCTAGTTTCATTTTTTTGCATGTATCTGTCCAATTTTCCCAACACCATTTATTGAAGAGACTGTCTTGACTCCATTGTATGTTCATGCCTCCTTTGTCAAATATTAATTGTGTATAGTGGTTTGGGTCAATATCTGGATTCTCTATTCTATTCCATTGGTCTATATGTCTGTTCTTGTGCCAGTACCAGGCTGTTTTGAGAACAGTGGCTTTGTAATACAGCTTGAAATCTGGTATTGAGATCCCTCCTACTTTATTCTTCTTTCTCAGGATTGCTGCATCTATTCGGGGTCTTTTTTTATTCCAGATGAATTTTTGGAGAGTTCTTTATAGGTCTGTGAAATATGCCATTGGTATTTTAATGGGGAGTGAATTGAATCTATAGATTGCTTTGGGTAGTATGGACATTTTAATGATATTGATTCTACCAATCCATGAACATTGTATGTTCTTCCATCTGTTTACGTCTTCCTCTATCTCTTTTTTCAGTGTCCTGTAGTTTTCCGCGTATAGGTCTTTTACCTCCTTGGTTAAGTTTATTCCTAGGTATCTTAATTTTTTTGGTGTGATGGTAAATGGGATTGCTTTTTTAGTCTCTCTTTCTGTAAGTTCACTATTGGTGTATAGAAATGCCATAGATTTCTTGGCATTAATTTTGTATCCTGCTACATTGCCGAATTCATTTATTAAGTCTGTTAGTTTCTGATGGAGTCTTTCAGGTTTTTTATGTACAATATCATGTCATCTGCAAATAAGGACAGCTTTACTTCTTCTTTTCCAATTTGGATGCCTTTTATTTCTTCTTCTTTACAACTATTCTTTAGTTTGTTTCCATAAATACATATTCTAAAGAGTTTCAGGTTCACTTTTGAGGAAGTAGAAAAATAATTTTTCCTTTACCCTTCAGATTCTTGGCTAAGACCCCCTACAATAAAAAGACAGGAGAGCCCTAGCCAGTTTGGTTCAGCCTGTGGACCAAAGGATCCAGGGTTCAATTCTGATCAAGGGTGCGTACCTCTGTTGCAGGCTCCTCCTTGGCCCCGGCCCTGGACATGATGTGTTTCTCTCACATCGATATTTCTCTGTGTATTTCCCTCTCTCTTCCACTCTCTCTAAAAATCAATGGAAAAATATATCTTGGGGTGAGGATTAAAAAGAAAAAAAAAGGAGAAAAACAAACAGAAGTTTAATAACATGGGTATCTCTCACATACATACAAGAGACCATGGAAATGGAGTTACTCTAGGAAATGGCCCAAGCTATCATCTGAAATACCATTTCTAGTTAAAGACAAAAAAAGATGTTGGGGACTGAGTGAGTTCTGGGAGGTTATCAGCCAAAGCTCAGTTATAAACAATGGTATGATTGTTATGTACCAGGTAGATTTAAGTTATTGCCTTCTCCATTGATAAGAGTTTCTAGAGACTGGTCGGCCTTCTCCTTCAGGCACTGAGAGAGAGACACACTTACAAATGAGAGTTCCCTTATAAATGTCTCTAATAAAAGGGTAACTTCTACTCAGATTTCAGAGATTTTCCTAAATCTGCTGTTTCTTCAAAATAATCTGCCTAAAATAATCCTTATGCCAAAGTGACACGTTTTGTAGTGATTATAGTCTGCTCCCCTTCACTTTTAAATTCATACTACTTACATTACATAATGGTTTACATTAATAAAATTTTTGCTTGCAGCCCACAGACATTTACTGAAAACTTAATATGGGCAAAGTACAACATTAGAAGATTTGAGGGATATCATGAGGAAAAACCTGAGATTCTGCACTAAAATAATATAGAGCCCATGAAAATGACAAGATCAATCATTATGATTGTCTCTCACAGGTTGAATATCCTGTTTTCCACTCAGCCACCCCTGTTGCAACCACAGCCACCAATATTCCTGTCAACAACAAAAAAGTCCAAGCTTATAGACAAATTTTATAAGAGTATATTTGAGGCAAAAACTGAGGACCAACCTGAAGGTAAAATCTCAAAGGATTGAGAAAATGCTCTAGAGAATGAAAGTTTTGCAGTTTAGAATCATAGAGGAAAAATATAAGGAAGGTTATATGAAATCCATCAGTGGTAGATTAAGGAGGAAGAAAGCTAAGTGGGGTAATCTCTAGGATTGGATAAAAAGTAAAATGGACAGATGCATACTTGTTTTACATTGGTGGGTATAGGATAGTTACCATTTAACATTTCCATTAAATAGAGATCAAATGTGGGCAACAAGGTAACAATGAGGAATTTGGGGGGTAAGGTGGTTATGCCTCCAAGGGGTCTAGGAAAGACAGTTAATGGACATACCAATGGTATGTTACCTTAGATGCACAAAAACAATAGACAGGGCTTAGTAAATGCAAAGGTTAAGTTTTCATTAAGGAATCTATAGACCTGGACATGATTACTCACCAGTTAGGAATTTATGATCAGATCATCCTGTATGGTTACTCTCTACAACTGAGCTTGTCAGGCTTGCCAAGTAGCCCCATGAACTTGTCATATTTGCTACATAACCCTCTGTTCCCTTCATGTTCCAATTGGGATGGAAGGTAGAGGTAAGAATCCTGTATAATAAAGAGGGAATATGCAAAATGACCGTCACACTGTCACAAAGATGGCGGCACCCATAGTGGAGGTGGGGTTTCCGTAACACAAGATGGATGCACCCACAGTGGATGCTGAGTTCCCATAATGAGCCTTAGGGAGCAATCAGCAGGGACCTGAGGCTGCCTGGCACTGGGCCAGGGCAGGGGAACTGAGCCTGTTCCCCCTGCCCCAGAGCTGGGACAGAGGACCTCAGGCTGTGACCCCACCCGGCAGGGCTTGATAGGGGACCTCAAGGTGCACCACCTGCCCCAGTGCTGGGCAGGGGGAACTCAGGCTGCTCCCCCCACCCCAGGCCTGGGGACCTCAGGCCATGCCCTCCACCCTGGGCTAGGGGACCTCAGGCTGTTCCCCCAACCCCGGTGCCGGGGGACCTGAGGCTGCACCCCCCACCCAGCAGGGCTTGACAGGGGACCTCAAGCTGCTCCCCCCACCTGGATGCTGGGCCAGGGGACCTGAGGCTGCGCCCCCACTTGGCAGGGATTGACAGGAGAATCTCAGACTGCTTGGTGGGGCTTGATGGGGGACCTCAAGGTGTGCCCCCTGCCCCAGCGCTGGGACAGGGGACCTGAGGGTGTGCTGAGGGACCTAAGGCTCCACTCCCCCCCAACCGGCGTGTGCTGGGGGACCTGAGGTGGCGCCCCCCCCCCCCCACCCAGCGGGGCTTGATGGGTGGGGCTGGCCAGGTCTGGGTCTCACACAATTTTGAGGTGCCACGGGTGGGCGGGGACTTAACTCTGGGTCCTATGGCGCACCACAGACTCTGGCAGGAGGAAGATTTTCATATACATTTTACTAATTTTCTTTCATCTCTAACAATTCTGTTATAGAGAAAGGGCAAATAGCAATATTAAAATATTTCCTCTAATTAATCCCCTTTTAATGTGCATGAATTTCATGCACTGGGCCACTAGTTTGAGATATAACTACACATAAGATAACTACTAAGAAAAAGAACATACTCAACTAGAGAAAAAATTTGGATATCTCCCACATCTACCTCCCTACTCCCTAGAGACAAGAATATTTTAAGTATATTCATTTTATTTTTTAAATATATTTTTATTGATCTCAGAGAGGAAGGGAGAAGGAGAGAGAGAGAAACATCAATTACAATATAGTCACCGATTGGCTGCCTCCTGCATGCCCCTCCCCCACTGGGGATCAAGCCTGCAACCTGGGCATGCGCCCCCTACCAGAATTGAACCTGGGACCCTTCAGTCTGTAGGCCAATGCTCTATCCACTGAGTCAAAGCAGCCAGGGTAGAGACAAGAATTTTATCTAAGGTCCAGAAAGGTTATCAATAGGTCTAGTGATGATGTGGTGTTTGTTCCAAAGGGAATACTAGTATTATTGTGACTTAAATAAGCAAAGATATTGTAATTGTACTTTATCATAAAATAATTATGGAAAATGACTTTCTGAGAATTTTTAATAAAACACTTTTTTTGGGAAAAACATTCTTCATAATAATCATTTTAATGAATGGAGAGAAAACACATATGAGTAATTAAAAATCTCATGGTCTATATTAAAAAACTAGAGGCCCGGTTCACAAAATTCGTGCACAGGGGAGGTGTCCCTCAGCCCAGCCTGCACCCTCTCCAATCTGGGACCCCTCGAGGGATGTCCGACTGCCCGTTTAAGCCCAATCCCAGTGGGATCGGGCCTAAATGGGCAGTCGGACATCCCTCTCACAATCCAGGACTGCTGGCTCCCAACTTCTCACCTGCCTGCCCTCCTGATTACCCCTAACCGCTTCTGCCTGCCAGCCTGATCACCCCCTGACCACTCCCCTGCCAGCCTGATTGATGCCTAACTGCTCCCCTGCCAGCCTGTTTGCCCCTAACTGCCCTCCCCTGCAGGCCTAGTCACCCCTAACTGCCTTCCCCTGCAGTCCTGGTCACCCCTAACTGCCCTACCCTGCAGGACTGGTCACCCCTAACTGCCCTACCCTGCAGGCCTGGGTCCCTCCCAACTGCCTTTCCCTGCAGGCCTGGAAGCCCCCAACTTCCCTCCTCTGCCAGCTTGGTCACCCCTAACTGCCCTCCCCTGCAGGCTTGATCGCTCACAACTGCCCTCCCTTGCAGACCTGGACCCTCCCAACTGCCCTCCCTTGCTGGCCATCTTGTGGTGGCCATCTTGTGTCCACATGGGGGCAGGATCTTTGACCACATGGGGGCAGCCATCTTGTGTGTTGGAGTGATGGTCAATCTGCATATTACTCTTTTATTAGATAGGATAGAGGCCTGGTGCACTGGTGGGGGCCAGCTGATTTACCCTGAAGGGTGTCCCAGATCAGGGTGGGGGTTCCCTTGGGGCGTGGGGCGGCCTGGGCGAGGGTCCTGTGGTGGTTTGCAGTCCAGCCACGCCCCCTGGTGACCCAAGCGGTGGCCCTGGTATCTGGGGTTTATTTATCTTCTACAATTGAAACTTTGTAGCCTGGAGCGGAGCCAAGCCTTCTGCTTGCTCCATGGTGGCAGCCATTTTTGGGGGGATTTATGTATCTTCTATAATTGAAACTTTGTAGCCTTAAGCAGAGGCCTGGGCCAGCCAGGGTGTGCAGAAAGCTTGGCTTCCTCCATTGCCGGGGAAACCCAAGCCTCCCTCCTGATCTCTGTGGCCGTAGCCATCTTGGTTAGGTTTTTTTGCATATTTGCTCCTGATTGGCTGGTGGGCATAGCTTGTGGGTGTGGCTTGTGGGTGTAGCGGAGTGATGGTTAATTTGCATATTACTCTTTCATTATATAGGATACCTGGAAAGTTTGGATGAGTTAGTGATATTCATTTGACAAAAGTAGCCAAGCTAAAAGCAAAGTCATGAAAACAGTATTTTGAGCAAATTTGCTTTGCACACAGAAAAGTGGAGAAACCATGATAAATTAAACATAGGTAAATTCAGATATTGGTATCACAACCTGCTTTACAGTGAGAAATATCTTTTTGTGGAATTATATTATGGTTTCTAAAAATATACGAACTATACCAACATACCACACATTTCCCACTAGTACCATACTCCCAGAAGTTCTTTTCCTAGGACATGGTAATGTTTGGAATTGAACTACAATTTAGAGCTTTGTTACTTCTTTTAGCCAAATGCACAAGTCTATAAAATCAGAGCAAAAGGTTAATATCCTAAATATATAAAGAGATTATCAAAATCAATTAAGACCCAAGTAAATAAGTGGTCAAAGAAAATTAAACAATTCTACAAAAGTAAAAAACAAATACCAAAAAAAAATATCATGACCCAAGGAATCAGCAAAATATATTAAAATAAAGATTGACATACAATTATGGTCTATTAATTTAATCCCTAAACCCTAATACTGGTAAGAACTTTAAGAAGGGTAAAGGGCAGAAAAACCAGTACTCTTTTACATCACTTTTGGAAAGCAATTTGGAAATATACACTGAGTGGCCAGATTATTATGATCTCTGAATGCATAATAATCTGGCCACTCAGTGTATATCCTATATAGTAAAAGGCTAATATGCAAATTTTCCCCTCGACCAGGAGTTTGACGAGCAGGCAGGCTGGCCAACCGCCCATGTCCCCTCCCCCTGGCCAGACTGGCCAGACCTCACCCATGCACAAATTCATGCACCCGGTGCATGAAATTCATGCATGGGGGTTGTCCCTCAGCCAAGCCTGCACCCTCTCCAATCTGGGACCCCTCAAGGGATGTCCGACTGCCCGTTTAGGGATCTGGCCTAAACGGGCAGTCAGACATCACTCTCACAATCCAGGACTGTTGGCTCCCAACTGATCACCTGCCTGCCTTCCTGGTTGTCCCTAACTGCTTCTGCCTGCCAGCCAGATCACCCCCTAACCACTCCCCTGCCAGCTTGATTGATGCCTAACTGCTCCCCTGCCAGCCTGTTTGCCCCTAACTGCCCTTCCCTGCAGGCCCGGTACCCCCAACTTCCCTCCTCTGCCGGCCTGGTCACCCCCAACTGCCCTCCCTTGCAGACCTGGTCCCTCCCAACTGCCCTCCCTTGCTGGCCATCTTGTGGTGGCCATCTTGTGTCCACATGGGGGCAGGATCTTTGACCACATGGGGGCAGCCATCTTGTGTGTTGGAGTGATGGTCAATCTGCATATTACTCTTTTATTAGATAGGATAGAGGCCTGGTGCACTGGTGGGGGCCAGCTGATTTACCCTGAAGGGTGTCCCAGATCAGGGTGGGGGTTCCCTTGGGGCGTGGGGCGGCCTGGGCGAGGGTCCTGTGGTGGTTTGCAGTCCAGCCACGCCCCCTGGTGACCCAAGCGGTGGCCCTGGTATCTGGGGTTTATTTATCTTCTACAATTGAAACTTTGTAGCCTGGAGCGGAGCCAAGCCTTCTGCTTGCTCCATGGTGGCAGCCATTTTTGGGGGGATTTATGTATCTTCTATAATTGAAACTTTGTAGCCTTAAGCAGAGGCCTGGGCCAGCCAGGGTGTGCAGAAAGCTTGGCTTCCTCCATTGCCGGGGAAACCCAAGCCTCCCTCCTGATCTCTGTGGCCGTAGCCATCTTGGTTAGGTTTTTTTGCATATTTGCTCCTGATTGGCTGGTGGGCATAGCTTGTGGGTGTGGCTTGTGGGTGTAGCGGAGTGATGGTTAATTTGCATATTACTCTTTCATTATATAGGATACCTGGAAAGTTTGGATGAGTTAGTGATATTCATTTGACAAAAGTAGCCAAGCTAAAAGCAAAGTCATGAAAACAGTATTTTGAGCAAATTTGCTTTGCACACAGAAAAGTGGAGAAACCATGATAAATTAAACATAGGTAAATTCAGATATTGGTATCACAACCTGCTTTACAGTGAGAAATATCTTTTTGTGGAATTATATTATGGTTTCTAAAAATATACGAACTATACCAACATACCACACATTTCCCACTAGTACCATACTCCCAGAAGTTCTTTTCCTAGGACATGGTAATGTTTGGAATTGAACTACAATTTAGAGCTTTGTTACTTCTTTTAGCCAAATGCACAAGTCTATAAAATCAGAGCAAAAGGTTAATATCCTAAATATATAAAGAGATTATCAAAATCAATTAAGACCCAAGTAAATAAGTGGTCAAAGAAAATTAAACAATTCTACAAAAGTAAAAAACAAATACCAAAAAAAAATATCATGACCCAAGGAATCAGCAAAATATATTAAAATAAAGATTGACATACAATTATGGTCTATTAATTTAATCCCTAAACCCTAATACTGGTAAGAACTTTAAGAAGGGTAAAGGGCAGAAAAACCAGTACTCTTTTACATCACTTTTGGAAAGCAATTTGGAAATATACACTGAGTGGCCAGATTATTATGATCTCTGAATGCATAATAATCTGGCCACTCAGTGTATATCCTATATAGTAAAAGGCTAATATGCAAATTTTCCCCTCGACCAGGAGTTTGACGAGCAGGCAGGCTGGCCAACCGCCCATGTCCCCTCCCCCTGGCCAGACTGGCCAGACCTCACCCATGCACAAATTCATGCACCCGGTGCATGAAATTCATGCATGGGGGTTGTCCCTCAGCCAAGCCTGCACCCTCTCCAATCTGGGACCCCTCAAGGGATGTCCGACTGCCCGTTTAGGGATCTGGCCTAAACGGGCAGTCAGACATCACTCTCACAATCCAGGACTGTTGGCTCCCAACTGATCACCTGCCTGCCTTCCTGGTTGTCCCTAACTGCTTCTGCCTGCCAGCCAGATCACCCCCTAACCACTCCCCTGCCAGCTTGATTGATGCCTAACTGCTCCCCTGCCAGCCTGTTTGCCCCTAACTGCCCTTCCCTGCAGGCCCGGTACCCCCAACTTCCCTCCTCTGCCGGCCTGGTCACCCCCAACTGCCCTCCCTTGCAGACCTGGTCCCTCCCAACTGCCCTCCCTTGCTGGCCATCTGTGGTGGCCATCTTGTGTCCACATGGGGGCAGGATCTTTGACCACATGGGGGCAGCCATCTTGTGTGTTGGAGTGATGGTCAATCTGCATATTACTCTTTTATTAGATAGGATAGAGGTCTGGTGCATGGGTGAGGGCCAGCTGGTTTTCCCTGAAGGGTGTCCTGGATCAGGGTGGGGGTTCCCTTGGGATGTGCGGTGGCCTGGGCAAGGGGCTTGTGGTGGTTTGCAGGCTGGCCATGCCCCATGGCAATCCAAGCTGAGGCCCTGGTATCTGGGGTTTATTTATCTTCTACAATTGAAACTTTGTAGCCTAGAGTGGAGCGAGGCCTTCTGCTCGCTCCTTGGTGGCAGCCATTTCTGTTGAGCTTTATTTATCTTCTATAATTGAAACTTTGTAGCCTTAAGCGGAGGCCAAAGCAGGCCATGTTTGCAGAAGCTTGGCTTCTTCCATTGCTGGGGGCAACCCTAGCCTCCTGCTCTCTCCAGCTCAGTGGCAGCCGCCGTTTCTGTTGGGATTTATTTATCTTCTATAATTGAAACTTTGTAGCCTTGAGTGGAGGCCTGGGCCAGCAAGGGAAGGTGGAAAGCTTGGCTTCCTCCATTGCTGGGGAAACTCAAGCCTCCTTCCTGAGTATAGGATATATATATATATATATATATATATATATATATATATATATACACACATATATATGTATATATATATGTATATATATATGTATATATATATATATATATATATTTATACAGATTATTATGCTTTCAGAAATCATAATAATCTGGCCAGTGTATACGTATAATCACAAAGTTCTTTATTGCTTTTGACCTATATGTTATTTCTAGAAATATGTCCTAAGGAAATAAAAAATAATACACAGATATAGATAATTTATAACCTCTCAAAATTGTAAAGACTGAAATGTTCAACAGCAGGAGGTGGTCAGTAAAATATTAAACAACCATCCTATCTAATAAAGAGGGAATATGCTAATCAACTGTTAAGCCATCACAAAGATGGTAGCACCCACAGCCAATAAGGAGGAAATATGCTAATTGACTGCCACGTCCTCAAAGATGGTTGTGTCCACAGCCCCAAGATGGTGGTGCCCAGTCCCCTCAGGTCCCCAGCCACCCAGGGCCAGCCTAAGGGGCAGGCAAGCCTCGGATGTCAGCTTCTCAGCGAATGCCCAAAGCACAGGCAAGCCTCAGATGGCAGCTGCCCAGCTGCCAGGGCCACCCAAGGCTTAGGTAACCAGGGCAGGCTGAGGCTTGCGCTTCTGGCAGTGGCAGCAGCAGAGGTGTGATGGGGGCGTTGCCTTCCCCTGATCGCCGGGTCACCTCCCACCCCTGAGGGCTCCCACACTGTGAGAGGGGGCAGGCCGGGCTGAGGGACACCCCCTCCAGTGCATGAATTTTCATGCACTGGGCCTCTAGTTGAAAATAAGTGAACTGAAGATTCAAAAATGGTGGTGGAGAAGTGGAAGTTACACTGACAAGCTCCCAGGGCCAAACTGGAATTACAACTAAAATATAGAAAAAAAAACCCTCTGAATAATCAACTGAGTACTAGCTGGAGAGAACCCTGATAACCAAGGATGGAAAGTGGAGACCACATAGAGACAGGTAGAAAAGGTGGAGGCAAGAAAGGGCTGGCTGGGCTTTCACAGACCGCAGCTAAAGTTCTAAAGAGATATCTCAGCTGTGGGGGGTTGCCCCTGAGAACTCAGGGGTTTAAACTCCAAGCTGGGCTCCCCAGCCCAAAGCACCAGAACTGAGAATGATGCCCACATAACACCTGGCTATGAAAAGCAGCAGGGTTGCTGTCTGCCAGTGAGAGACAACTGGAATTTCAGGCACCCTCTTAAAGGACTAACACACAAAATTTTGTGTGCAAACACTCACCTTGGGCTCTGGAAGAGGGAGGGCAGAGTGGCCTAGAGCTGTGTGAGCAGAAGCCAGGGTTGTGGGCTGTGGTGTTAGACCTTGCAAGGAAGACACCCTGGTTTCCTGTGCTGAGTATTTCCCTCATTCTGCAGAGATCATCTTTCTCAGGGCTGACTGGCAGCCATATACAGGCAGTCCTTGGGTTACGTAGGACTCGATGTACATTGTTTCGTAGTTACATTGCCATCTCCCATTTATTTATATTCCATCATTTTGACGTATGTACATATGTGAGTTATGTTTTTTATTATTTATTTACCAGAAGCAAAGGTCAGGAATTGTCATCTTTCTTCTAATTTTTTTTTTAACTGTTTCACTTCATTACTGCTGTGTATGTGATCCATGTGAATGACATAGGTGCTTATGTAGGTGGGTTCCAACTTACGGCGAAAATTGTGTCATGTTGTGCTGTAGGAATGGATCTCCGACATAACACGAGGACCTACTGTATGAGTCTCCATCAACTGGCTCATACTGTTTGCTCCATCCTGGTGATTCCCTGAGACCCCACCCCATTCAATTTGCAGCCACACCCAAGCTGTTTGCAGCAGCTTTTCCAAATGAATGGATTGTCCTGGCTCAGGCTTCAGACTGCTAAAATCTCTCAAACAAGCTGCAGCTACCCCAAACCTATCAATAAAGGGCCCAAGTTCTGGCACTAGCACCAGCCTGCCTTGCTTCACAGCTGAGCCTCACCTGGGCACTTCCAAACCCAATACAAATAACTCCTGCTCTCAAAGAGCTTCACAGACAGAAAAAGAGCTAAAGGAGTTCATCACCAACAAACCAGTATTACATGAAATGTTGAAGGGAATTCTTTAAGAAGAGGAAGAAGAAGAAAAAAAAAAGAAATGTATATATATATGTGTGTAACAAAATGGCAATAAATATGTATCTATTAACAATTTAATCTAAAAATCAAAATAAACAAACAAGAAATCTAATGAACAAAATAATTTGGTGAATAAAATAGAATCAGAGACATGGAAAGATGGAACAGACTGATGAATCTCAGATGGAAGGGAATGGGGGCAAGGGAAGAGATTAACCAAAGATCTTATATGCATATATGGATTACCTATGCACACAGACAATAGAGTGGTGAAGGCCTGGGGTGGGGTGGGAACCAGGTGGAGGGGGGCAATTGGTGGAAAAAATAAGTACATCTCTAATACTCTCAACAATAAAGATTAAAAAATAAATAAGAGTCCTAGCTGGTTTGGCTCAGTGGATAGAGCATCAGCCTGTGGACAGAAGGGTCCTGGATTTGATTCTGGTCAAAGGCACATGCCAGGGTTGTGGGCTCAATCCCCAGTAGGGGGCATGCAGGAGGCAGCTGATGAATTATTCTCTTTCATCATTGATGTTTATATCTCTCTCTCCCTCTCCCTTCCTCTCTGAAATCAATAAAAATATATTTCAAAAAAAGAAAAGAAACTGAAGGGAGGAAATGGATTTAATAAGATGTATTGAGACAAAACCTAGACAGACAGCAAGGCAAGAAGGAAAGGTACAGGTACAAGTGAATATGACAAAGTACATGTAGAAGTTAGACTAAATGCAGGCAAGAAAGCAAGACAGGTAAAAATTCACTCTTTCCATGGAAATTTACCATCCATAGCAAATACTTTATCTCCATTCTGACATCTAACATTAACTGCAGTTATGCATGAGCCCAAATTTGATGTGAACAATCTGGAAATTGATTAGACTTAGGAGAATTATTGAGGATTGTAGGTCAGATAAATGTCTGCGTCATCAGTGCTGAAGTAGTAAATCAGTCTGAGGGGCAAAAAAGGAACACAGGATAGACAGTTGTCACTGTAAAAATACTTCTTGACTAATCTGGAGGCCCAGCTCTGAGAAGTTTACAAGGATCTAGGGATACATGGTCTATAATGATGTCTTAGGCAAAATGGTGATGTTAGACCCCGCAGCCTATTCAGATTCAATGATAAGCTCTTTGCCCTCTTCCTATTCTTTACATTTTAGTCCTATTTTTCCCCTGATTATATCTGCTGAGAAAAAAAAATTATATATATATATATATATATATATATATATATATATATATATATATCAGCTACTTATTTAAGAGCAGAGCTCGAGTTGTGACCCCTGGCACGTTGGGGTCTACTCAATGGTTAGTGAGTCTGCATGTGAACACTCCATTTTAAATGAGGGAATGTGAATGTGTTATGATAAATATAGTATTTTGCTTATAAAATTTATATCATTAAAAACAGATAGGAGGCATCAGGGGCAAATGTGTGAGTAATTTGGGACAGACATAGGTCTTTAAATAACAGCTTAATCTCAATTCCTGTAATCAACCTAAGGACAATAAGGACTACATCAAAAGCATTGGGGAGATCTTAATAGAGTCTGTTCCAGCACAAATCACTTGAATTTGAAAAACAACACAAAATCGGGTGCCAGGTCCTCTGGAATAAAACTTAAAAACATGTATGTGCCATTTCCCAATGGCAAGTGATGTTATTCTAATATTACACTGAGTGGCCAGATTATTACGATATCTGAATGCATAATAATCTGGCCACTCAGTGTATATCCTATGTAATAAATGCTAACATGCAAATTGTCCCCTTGACCAGGAGTTCAACCAGCAGGCAGGCCGGCCAACCTCCCATAATTTATGTCCCCTCCACCTGGCCAGGCTGGCTGGACCCTACCCATGGACGATTTCATGCACCGGGCCTCTAATATATATATATATATATATATATATATATATATATATATATATATATATACACACACACACACACACACACACACACACATTGAGTGGCCAGATTATTATGCATTCAGAGATCATAATAATCTGGCCACTCAGTGTAAATTAATTGTTTGGATTCAGCTGCCTAACTGGCTCAGTTGTTGATGAGGAGGTCATTGTGGTAGATCAATATAATGGGCTCAATTCTTATGTACAACAATAAGAACTACAGACTGTCAGAGTTGGAAGGACCATAAGAAACCAGAGAGAGGAAGGGAGGGAGGGAGGGAGGGGGGAGGGAGAGAGAGAGAGGGAGAGAGAGAGAGAGAAAAGAGAGAGAAACATCTATCGGTTGCCTTCTTTAAGGGTCCTGATTGGGGATCAAACCCGCAACTTAGGTATGTGCCCTGACCAGGAGTCGAACCCACCACCTTCTCGTGTATGGTACGATGCTCCAATCAAGTGAGTTGCACCAGCCAGGGCTCCGGGACTTTTTAAGATCCAAAGGGCCATGGCAATCACAATGCAAACATTACCAAGGCTTTTAAAAAATATAATTTGCATTGTTTATATATCCAGATGTTATTGGGGAGGGGGGGAGATTAAGTTTTACTGAATGACAGTACTTAACCAAGTGTCTGGAGACACAGTGTACATTAAATAAATATTTACAGAATGAATTAGTGGATTTATAAAAATCCAAAATTAAAGCCTTTGATCTTTGCTGTGTTCAAATGTCACTTTCCCATTGAGGCCTGCAATGATTTCCATATTTAGAATCATAACCCCTCTAATACACTATCTTCCTTGTCAGCTACATTTTTCTCTTCAGAACTTACAACTCTCTTAACCCCTTCATACATTACTTGTTTATTTTATTGTCTTTCTTCTCTCATTAGAATGTAAGACCCATGAGGGAATAAATTATTATATGTTTTATTCACTTACATACCATCAAGCCCCAAGAATGATGTGTGGAAAAGAGGTGATCAGCCCGGCTAGTGTGGCTCAGTTGGTTGAAGTATCGTCCCCTGTAGTGAAGGATTGGGGGTTTGATTCCCAGTCAGGGTACATACCTGTGTTGCAAGTTCCATCTCTGGTTGGAGTGCATACAAAAGGCACTGGATCTGTTTCTCTCTCACATCGATGTTTCTATCTCTCCCCCCTCCCTTCCTCTCTCTCTAAAAATAAATACAATTTTAAAAAAGAAAAACAAGAGGTGCTCAAAAAATATTCAATGTGTAAAAGAATCCATGACTTTTTCTCAAATTCATCTCTTCTTCTCTAAATAAACTGCCAGCACATTCATTATCTCTCACATGAACCGTTATGGTGACCTCCTAATTGATCCCTCCCCCACCTCTCCAAAGGAGTTTTTCCGTAACAGTCAAAAATGAAATGAAGAATTTGTTATGCTATCTTGTGACTTAAAATCCTAGGATTATGTCCAAACTCCTTCTAATCTATAAGATACAACCTATGATAGTTTTCACCTCTCTCTTCAGCCACATTTCTCCTCCATTACTTACACAAATTTTAAATTCCATTGCTCATGACCTAAGCCACCTCCCTTGGGCATAATGTTTATGGGACTTTCCCAAAGTAAATGGCAATTTTATTCTTCCTTTTTCTCAGACTATCTATAAGCTTTGGCAACATCTGTTTACACATTCTACATCTAATCCATTAACAAACTATGTTACCTCTGCCTTCAATATATACTGAAATCTAATCACATCTCAATGCCTCCACCACAACCCTCTAGAATCTAAAGTCTGATGTCACCACCATCCATCATCTCTTGGCAGCATCCACTCCTCTTGCCCTACTGCAGTCTGTTATCTACAGAGAAGCCAAGGGAACCTTTCATAATACAGCCTAGCTTAGAACTCTCTAATAGCAACCATCTCACTTTGAATAAAACCCTGAGTTCTTATATATATATATATATATATATATATATATATATATATATATATATATATATTATTGATCTTTTACAGAGAGGAAGGGAGGTGGATAGAGAGTTAGAAACATCGATGAGAGAGAAACATCGATCAGCTGCCTCCTGCACATCTCCTACTGGGGATGTGCCTGCAACCAAGGTACATGCCCTTGACCGGAATCGAACCTGGGACATTTCAGTCCGCAGGCCGATGCTCTATCCACTGAGCCAAACCAGTTAGGGCAAACCCTGAGTTCTTAACATGGCGCACCAGGCCCTCCATGGCTTGATCCCTGTCTAGATCTCCAGCATCATTGCCTGCCAATTTTCCCCATCTGAACTGAATTCCACTCACACTGGCATCCATATTTTCTTAGATCTTGGTGCTATTCCTGCTTCATGATCTTGAACTTGCTCACTGCTCCCCCCAAATGCTTGTCTCTTACTTCATTCAAGTCTCTGCTCAAATGTCACCACCTCAGAAAACTCATTTTGAAAGCCCCCCTTCCCATTCTTTATCCTCTTACCTTGCTTTAGTTTTCTTCATAATACTATCAACTGACATTGTAAGTTCATTCATTTATGTTTATTGTCCATATCTCTCATTAAATACAAACTCTATCAAGGAGGGACTTTAGTTTATTTGCTATTCTATCCTCAAGTACCTGGAATAGTGCCTAAAACAAAAGAGGCAATCAATAAATATTTTTCAGCAAATAAATGTTTTCCTTACTTTGCAGATATTATTTCTCAGACTAAAATGCACTTCTTCAAATTTTGTAAAATAGGCAAAACATTTTTTAATGTTTAACTCAATTATTTCTTCTCTTTTACGGTACCTCAGTACCCTCTTCTGAATCATAACTCAACTCAGAAAAAATTAATTGATATTTTCTCTGACTTGCCTTGATATTTCATCTATATCTTTACAGTACTAAATTTGTTGCACTGTATTATTATCTTCCTCAATGTGAGCCACTTACTCATACTTCCCAGTCTGGTAGCCCCTTTAGGACAGAGAATATGTAGATTTTTTTATAGTCTCCTATTTCCTCTTCAGAACTGGCTACATAATATGCAAGGCCCCATGTAATGTAAAATGTGAAAATGTGGGGGTACCTTAAGGAAGTCAATATGGCAACAGCAGAACTTAAAACCAAGTAGGGGTTCTTTCTATGCATGGCCCCCTATGTGACAACTTTAGGGCACACCCATAAAGTTGGCCCTGCTTTTCTAGTAATAAGAGAAACTCCTTCCTTCAATTTCCTATTCACAAGCCAGTGCTTCTCTGAAGCCTTCCCTGTCCCCCATTCCAAACACACAGAAAGAAGTAACTCAGTCTTTCTCAATATTTTTACAATTCTCAATGGTTACCTTAATAAGCACTTATCATATAACATTGTTATTTTCTGTTTATTTGTTATTCCTAGCCTACTTTGACTGATTTCACCATAGAGACTGACACATGGGTACTCACTAAATGCTTGTTCATGAAATGAGGGTCTACTGAAAAACTTAGCCCTCCATCATAACCTATAAGAAAAAAAGTTTTCAGATTTATATTTAAACAGCTCAAAATGACTCTTTTAATATTGCTGAGCCCAGGATGCTTGATGTAAAGGACTATATTTTCAAAAGACAATTTGTTTCTTCCTTCATCCCATCATTCCCAAGATGATAATAGCAACCAAGCCTTTGAACTTTGTGGAATTCCAGATGAACTGGGTCTGTGCCATATGTATGTACTTTAATGAATTTTAAAATGGTGCCAGCTAAAATATTGACATGCAACATTTGGGATGGGAATTGAAAAGTCAAGTCTATTCCCCACTGATATTTAATGCCATTTTGACTGTCTTGGTAGCCTCTAACACATTAACTTGCATCTTCTTTCATTTTCCCTTTAGTGTATGTTCTTACCCTTGTTTTCTATGAATCACAAGAGATAATTTTCTAGTCTCCTATTGTTTTATTGTCTGGTAAAATAACTGCTCTGAACATTATTGCATTATTTTCTTAAAGGTAAACAGTTGTTAAAATTCACAATCTAATTGGAAAATTAAAATTTCAAGAAAGCATGACAGCAATTTCCTTTGTATAAACTGCCTTTAAAATGATGTTTTCCAATCTTATTTTTACTGTTCATGAATTTAGTTATAGGCGAAGCCACTATTATGGGTTGTTAGTTTATACACAAACACAGTGAAGGGCCTGGTCACCAAAGAGCATTATTAATTCATAATGCATCCTCACTGAGTAGCTCCAAGTGCATTCTCACATTTAAACACCACACAGGAGCCTTGCTAAAACATGGAATATAATGGGAACCTTCTGTTGCCTCCACTAACTGAATCCCCTTGCACGTGTCTAAAAATTCTGTTACCCTGATTTTATTATTTTGAAGCTCCAAAGTTTAACTAGCTATTACAATAGCTAGATTAATAATTAAGAAATTATCTAAACAGTTTACCATGGTTCATGAAAATACTGAATAACAGACTTTTAATGCTGGACTGGCCCATTTTATTCCAATTTTCTGCCAAGAGAGAGGTCTTACATAGTATCCATCCTATATAATCCTATATACTAAGAGGCTAATATGCAAATCAACCAAACAGCATAACGACTGGTCACTATGATGTTCACTGACTACCAGGGGGCAGGTGCTCAATGCAGGAGCTTCCCCCTGGTGGTCAGTGTCCTACCATGAGAGAGCGCTGCTCAGCCAGAAGCCATAGTGGAAGTGGTAGGAGCCTCTCCTGCCTCCGCAGCAGTGTTAAGGATGTCCAACTGATGGCTTAGGCCCACTCGCCTAAGCCATCAGTTGGATATCCTCCGAGGGCTCCTGGACTGCAAGAGGGTGCAAGCCAGGCTGAGGGACCCCCGCAAGTGCATTAATCTTGTGCACCCAGCCTCTAGTACAAATATAAAAGAACTGACCTAATCTGAAAAAGTTATCTATTAAAAATCTATACTAAAAGTCATTATTAACAATGTTACATCTGAAGCATCTACTTAAAATATGGAAGGAGATGCCCAGCCAATGTGGCTCAGTGGTTGAGCATGTGCCCCGGCCCGCGGGGCAACAACGAGGGCACGCAGGAACCACCTAAGAGAATGAAACAAACAAGGAACACGAAGAACGGAGGCAAGACAGGGTTCTGATCAAGCCTCGTTTTTTATTTGAGCGTTGCGGTATATAAGCACTCAGGAGGGGAGGGGTAGGATAAGGAGTTGCCATGGGATGATTGGTTGGGGACTGGGTATCTGTCCTAGCTGATTGGTTATTCTGATGTGGGAGGTTCTTCTAGCTTTTGGCGCGAGGGCTTCTTTGGCGCGCGCGGGCTTTCTTTGTTCTTGCTCAATAGGGCTGACCAGGAAGTGAGACCGAACTCTGCTTTTTGGCTCCCGGCATCTCCTCCCTTTCTGTTTTTAAGCAGGAGTGGGCTTTAACTGAGTGAGGGAGTAGTGACCCGGCTCCTCCCGTGGGTTTCCCAAGCCCACAGGTAACGGCTCTCGGTATCTTTTGGAAAGGAGAGGTAGCGCCTGGAATTAAGGCCAGAGAGCCTTCCCTGCGGTGGCTGCACCTGTCTTAGGTCGGGAGACTCGGGATATCTGGTTTAACGCCTGCATTACCCGTCATCGGCCTAACTGAATCGCTCTGATCCAGTGCCTGTCTTGGGTTGCAGGTAGGGCCTATAGAAGAGCCCCTCAGCGTATGCCGTCTCCTCTTACCCGTCATTGGCCGCCAGCCAAGCTCACCAGGGCTTGCTTCATTAAACAGCATCCGAGTAGGATGCGGTATGGGCATCTCTGTTGGCCATCTAAGAGAAAAAAAAATTTGATAGATACCAACCTCTATGTAAGCCAGGTATACTCTCAGGGAAAACCAGAGAGGGTCGAAAGATTATGGAACCTTCCCTTGCAGTGCTTTGCTTTGCACTCAGCTCGGTGCCCATACCTTTCTCCTGAAGGGGAGTAGGTAAGCATTCCTCTGGTCATCATGCTGTCCCCGTAGGGAGGGAGCGCTGGTAGAGGTCATAGTCCTGTTCACGGTCAGCCTCAGCTAAGCGGTGATAATGTACTTGTATGGGTTTGGCTATGAGGGAATCTATTTGTTGTTTGATAAAATGTGTGAGCCTTCTAAAGGCCCACGGTCCAAAAGCAAGGAGTAGGAGTAGACCCACTAGAGGGCCTAGGATAGAGGGTAATAGGGTTGAAAGCCGGGGGGGGGGGGGTGTTAAACCATCGTTCTACCCAATCTCGATTTTGTTCTCTTAGCTTTCGCCTTTTCTCTAATCTATCTCTAACTTTTGTCAGTGAGTCTTTAGTAACCCCAGAATGGTTAACATAAAAGCAGCATTGTTCCTCTAAGGCAGCGCAGAGGCCTCCCTGTTGTAGAAGAAGTAGATCCAGGCCTCGTCGGTTTTGGAGTACCACCTCGGCTAGAGATGTCATGGATTCTTGTAGATGAGAAATGGCACCTTCTAGACTTTTGATGTCCTCATCGATAGCTTCTTGTAATTGGTTGTAATATTGATTGGAAAGAACAAGAGAGGTTATTCCGACTCCTGTACCCGTGGCGCCGAGGCCTAAGAGGGTGGCCACCCTGAGGGTTGTAATAAGTCCCCTTTTCTGTCTGAGGGAAGGATCAGGGAGGCATTGTCGGGGAATAATGAGTGGGAAAATTGGTCATCACTAAGATAGGATACTTTAGGAACTAAGGAAACTTGTACACAAAAGGAGTTACTGAGGAGGGGGGCATAGATGCACAGTGTCAGGCCATCACTGCAGGCCCACCATGTGTTATTGTTAGGAATTAAATATTCTTGATTATTCTGAGGGCTAATTATTTGATTACAGAGGTGCCGATGTGAAGTAAGCACTGGCCCTAGGCAGAGTCCCGATCCAGAGACAGCCTGGAGTGTTATTTTTCCCTGTCCACTGTGTTGCCAACGGCATTGAGTGATGTTCTGAACAATGGAGTAATTGTTGGACGTTGCTATGTCTTCATAGAAGGGAGGGATGGCGGAGAGACACAACCAACAGGACTGGGTGATATCGGGGTTAGATTGGTTTAGGGTGTGGAAGGTAGCAGAGAGTAAGGATAACATAGAGTTTTTGGTGGATGGAGGTCTAATGGAGGGCAGTATGGGAGCCGGAGTTGTGGGGGGAGTATTGGAGTTTGTTTTGGTAGGTAGTGGTTTTAGAGAAGACTTATTCTTGTCAGCTAGGGGGATAGCTAAGTTAGGGCCGATACTGACCGGGGGTGTGGATGGTGTGGCTCGTAGTTTAATAGTGAGGACACCTCCATAGTCTGTCCCTGAAAGATATTGTCTAATTCCAAAATCTACTCCGGAAGTCCAGCCTGAATAACTTTTGCCTTTATCTGTGAAGGTAATGAGGAGTCTGTTGCAGGGTTTTTGTGGCGTCTTTGGATTATGACCTCTAAGTGGATAATTATCACAATTATGTAGGGTCAGGGGATCTCTGGAGAAAATTACAAGGGCATCAGGCCTTGGGTTTAACCAAGGTGCCTGTGATTCACATCCCCAAGTGGCACAAAAGTGGGATTCAGTGCCTCCACATTGTCTAATTTTTGCTCTATTACCTCGGGTGCTGGGGCAGATGTAAAAATCTACCTTGCCTTGACTACAGGGGTTTCTGGCAGGCCCTGGTTCCATAATATCCATGAGATCGAAGTTGAGAGTGGGGAAGAAGGTGTTCAATGGGGCAATGCGTGTGGTGGAATATAGTACTTTACCGTCGATGTATGAGGTGACAGACCATGTTTGGTTGAAGGGTTGATGACGACTGCAGCTGACAGAGACGATCGTTAGGAGGATGGTGAGGGATGTAGCCATTGATGTAGGTAGCCATTGGGTGATAAATCTACTGTCTTTCTGGATCCCAGCAGGGGCAGAAAAGGTTGCCTCCTGGAACAAGCCTTGGGTCTTGGCGGCACTCGTAGAGGGCAGTGATAGAGATGATAAGCAGGAGAAGAAGGATGATGACCCAGACGTACCAAAGCATTTCCAGCGGTCACTTCTCAGTCTGGCTAGGCATTGTATTTTTCTGTGTCTGTGGATAGAGAAGGGTTTATCTCAGGGATTTCTTTCCCTGGAGGAGATTTGGTTATTTCTCGGGGGAAGGGGGGTCTATGGGTTTTATAAGTCGTTCCGGTAGCCATCGGGGTCCTTCTCCTTGCGTGTCATAAACACATGCGAAGCCTCGTCCCCAGATGAGGACCGGATCTGGACCATGCCATTTTGAGGTCAAAGGATCTTTCCACATGACTTTTGCATATTGATTTTTTGTTTCTGGTGCCAGAACCGGTCGGCAGCCGAGTTTCCTTCTTTGTCTAGTTGTAAGAAATTTAATGTAAATAACGCATGATTTAAAAGGTTACGGGGGGAGCCTCTGGTGGGATAAATATTATTTGTTTTTAGCTTATTTATGGTGTTTATTAGGGTTTGATGAGCTCGTTCTACTATTCCTTGTTCTTGGGGGTTATAAGGAATGCCAGTGGTGTGTTTAATGTGGAATTGATGGCAGAAATTTTGGAATGCCTGAGAGGTATATCCAGGTCCATTGTCAGTTTTGATTTTCTGAGGCTTCCCCATAACGGTAAGGCATTGGAAGACATGAACTATGATATTTTTAGAGGCTTCTCCGCTATGGAGGGTGGCGAAAATAAACCCACTGTATGTGTCAATGGTGACATGGACATATTTAAGGTTGCCAAATTCAGGGATGTGGGTAACGTCCATCTGCCAGATCTCGTTGGGGAGTATACCTCTAGGGTTGACTCCCAGGTGAGGGAGGGGTAAGAGAGTGACACATCCAGGGCAGCTTTTAACGATGTGTCGGGCTTGTTCTCTAGTAATTTTGAACAGAAGGCGGAGGGTGTTAGCGTTGAGGTGGTGGATATTGTGGGCCTGTTGGGCCTGGAAAGGGGACCTAAGGAAAGGGAGTATATAAGTCGGGTGTTTCCGTCTACCACGGCATTGCCTTGAGAAAGGGGGCCGGGAAGGTCTGAGTGGGCCCTTAGGTGTCCAATGAAGAAGGGGGCTAGTCTATTTGTAATTAGCGTTTGTAATTGCTGAAAAAGGGGGACTGCATTGGTGGTGGGTTTAATGTGAGGGACAGTTTCTAGTAGAGGAATGGAGGACGCTAGATAGGAGCTATCAGTATAAAGGTTAAAAGGGGTGGTGGGCAATTTGGAGAAGACTTGTAGAACAGCAAATAGTTCAACAAGCTGTGCAGATTTGAAAGGGGATTTAATAGTGAATTCTTGACTATCAATGGTGTATGCTGCCATGCCAGTAGAGGATCCATCTGTGAATACTAGGGATGCTTGCTTAAGGGGGCTCTTAGATGTGATCTTTGGAAATATAAAAGGGTGTATTTGCGCAAATTGGAGTAATTTATTAGGAGGGTAATGATTATTATTCCCTGGAACTCAGAGAGGGAAATAACCCAATCATCATCCTGTTGGAGGAGCCAATTAATTTGTTCTTTTGTATAGGGAAGTATAATATGATTGGGGTCTCGACCAAAATATTGACGGCTCCGTTCCCTGACTAATCGGAGGATTTTGGTTATTAATGATGGATATGGAATAAGAACTCGGGAGGGGGATGAGGGTAAATGGATCCAGAGTAAGGGGTTGTCCTGCCATAAAACTCCTGTAGGTGTGTGGGTAGTAGCACAGATGATAAGCGAAAAAGGTTTATTATAGGATAGGAAGGTAATTTGTTGCTGCTGGATGGCAATTTCAACCTTGGAGAGGGAAGATTTAGCCTCTGAAGAGAGTTTACGGGGGGAAAGGGGATCAGGGTCTCCTTGTAAGATATCAAAGAGGGGTTTTAAATCTCCTGTTGTTAGTCTTAAGTAGGGTCTAAGCCAGTTGATATCTCCTAAGAATTTCTGGAAATCATTGAGGGTTTGTAATTGATCAGTTCTTAATTGAATTTTTTGAGTGGTAATACTGTTTTGATTTAGCTCGAAACCAAGATAGTAATAGGGGTCTTTAAGCTGTATTTTGTTAGGAGCTATTCGAAGCCCCAAAGAGGAAAGACGGGCAGCCAGTTCTTGGCTACATTTGAGGACTTCAGAGCATGAAGCTCCTGCTAGGAGAATGTCATCCATGTAATGTATAATGTAGATGGAAGGCCAGCAAGGTCTGAGAGGATCTATAGCTTGGGCCACAAATTTCTGGCATAGGGTGGGGCTATTTGCCATGCCTTGAGGGAGTACTTTCCATTGGTACCGGGGCATAGGTCCTTTAAAATTAGTAACGGGGAGACTGAACGCAAAACGTTCTCTGTCTTGGGGGTGCAGGGGGATGGTGAAAAAACAATCCTTGAGGTCAATAATAATTTTGTAATAGTTGGCGGGAATGGCAATAGGGGAGGGAAGGCCTGGTTGGAGGGCTCCCATCGTGAACATGGTTTTGTTGATTTCCCTGAGGTCTTGGAGAAGTCTCCACTTTCCTGTTTTCTTCTTAATTATGAATATGGGAGTATTCCAAGGAGAGGTAGTGGGTTCTAAATGTCCAGCAGCCAATTGCTCCTGTACTAACTTAGTGGCAGCTGTAAGTTTTTCGTTATTTAGAGGCCATTGATCTACCCAAACGGGGGAATCAGATTTCCATTTTATCTTGTCCGCGTGGGGTACAGGAAAGTCAATGGCCGCTAAGGAAAATGTTCACTCCCTAGGCCTGAACGATTGTTCCTTGGTGTTATGGATAATGGGGCCTTTATTCCCTGTTTGTTTCTCCCCAGTCCTTGCCCTGGTAAAAACCCTTGGTTGAGCATCTGTTGAGTAATAACTTCGTTGGGGCTACACATGATGAGCTTTAATTGGGATAAGATATCCCGCCCCCAAAGGTTGACAGGTAGGCCCGGAACAATGTAGGGCTGTACCTGTCTGGAATTACCCTCACTGTCTTTCCAAGTTAATATTTTTGAGCTTTGTTTTGGGCTGGTGGACTGACCAATTCCCTTAAGGTGAGACAGGGAGACCTCGCAAGGCCAGCTTGGTGGCCAGTGTTGGTCTGAAATTACTGTGGCATCGGCCCCTGTGTCGACTAGGCCTTTAAAGGTCTTTCCATCTAATTGTAGGGTTAATAACGGTCTCTCTGGAGTAATCTGCTGTACCCAGTAGGTATCAGATGACCCGAGGGCGGATTCTTGTCTGGGGCATTGGGAGTGACTCTTATTAGTAGGTTTTAGGGGGAGTAAGATAAGTTGGGCTATTCTCTTTCCCTTAGGAATATATATATATATATAGGCCCGGATGGGGCTGAAGCTAGGAGGGTGATTTGGCCTGTATAATCGTTGTCTATGACCCCAGGGGTAATGTGGAGGCCAGCTAATGTGGAGCTTCCTCGGCCTAATACTAAGCCAAAGGTCTCGGGAGGTAAGGGTTCAAACGTCTCTGTAGGGAGGAGTTGAATGCCTTGATCGGGAATTAATATTGACTCGGCGGCAGCACAGCACAGAGGTCCAATCCTGCACTGCCAGGGGTGGCCCGGAGGAGGGAACTGACTCCTGAGTGTGAAGGATCTGTTGAGGGGGTAGGGTCTGTGGGACGAATCGGATAGCCCCCTGATTCAGTCCCTGGTTTGGGGCCGAGGGCTGGCCCCTCTGGAAGTTTCCCTGTTTTGGTGGTAAAGGCTTGCCCTCTATATCCGTTTTAGAGTAGCATTCCTTAGCCCAGTGAAGACCGCGCCGGCAGCGTGGGCAAGGGGTTCTAGGGGGTTTTCGATCTGATGAGTTGTTAGAGGGGGGTTTCTGGAGGGTTGGCATCTGAGGCTCCTTTGTAGGACAGTCACGAGCAAAATGCCCAGGTTGTTTACAGTTATAACAGGCTCTTTGTTTTTCCGGGCCGAAGTTCTTTAAAGCTGCCCCTATAGCTAGGCCAAGAGAGTGGGAAGTACCAATCCCTGAACATAACTTGATATAATCAGAAAGGCTCCCACACTGGTACGGTCTTAAGGTTTCCTGACATATCGGGTTGGCATTCTCATAGGCAAGATGTTTAATAAATGTGCTCTCATTCTCGCCCTCGCCAATCAGCCGTTCCGCGGCATCAGTGAGGCGACTGATGAAATCGCTATAAGGCTCATCAGGGCCCTGTCGGACCTTGGCCAAGGAGGTTGTGGCTGAGCCCTTTGCGGGGAGTCGGCGCCAGGCCTTAAGGCCTGCGTTTTGAATTTGAGCTAATAACCCAGGGGGAAAGGCCGCCTGTGCCTCATTGGAGTCATAGGGACTCCAGCTGAGTAACTTATCTCTCCTCCAAGAGCGCGAGGTTTTGCTTTCACTATTGCGCTGGGCGGTTTCTCGGCAGTTTTCAACAAAATCTGTTCTCCAGAGGACATATTCACCCCCCGAGAGTGTTGCTCGGGCTAGAGAGATCCAATCATTAGGAGTTAGCCAGCGGTCACTCAGGCTTTTGAGTATAGCTACTGTATAAGGAGCCGTGGGCCCATAATTAGTAACCACCGCCTTTAAATCTTTTATGTGTTTAAGGTTTAGGCGACGGTATTTCTGATTCTTGTGTTGGGGCTCGGGGTCTGGGTCTTCTGTTTCAGAGTCATTATCTGTAGGGTCTTGATCAGGATTTTGGGAGTCTGGGGGAGTATCATCTTCATCAGGGGAGTTTTCTTCCTCTTCCCCTCTATCTTTTGAGGGGGGTTTAGGGCTGCGACTGCGGGTGACCGGGAAGGCAAGGAGAGGGGGTTTGTTTTTAGCCTATAGGGCCTGGGGCGGGGCTTTAGTTTTAGTTTTTCGTCTGTTGGGGGGTGATTTTGTTGAGGGAGGAGTATTCTGTTGGGTAGGACTTAGGGTGGAAAGCTCAGCCTCGAGGGCTTGAATTTCTTTAATAAGTTGGACATGCTCTTGTTTCTGCTGTAAAATTTCCTTTAAAGAAGAAACTTCTCGAGCAAGGGTTATTTTAGCTTGTCTGATGGGGTCAGATGGACGGGAGTTAAAATGTGGAAGAGGAGAAGGATGAACTAGGGAATTGGGATTATAGGGGGGGGTCTATGAAGCGCTGGGGCAGTTAGGCACCAAGGGTCATCATGATAGCGAGCCGCCTCCTCATCTAAGGTTTCTTGTTCTTCGGGGGTTAGGTGATCTGAGTAATCTTTTTTAAAGGTAAGCGAGGGGTAGATATTGGGGATTTTTTCTTGTGGTTTTTCTGGTTCTTTTTTAATATTTAAAGGTTCTTGGTCTTTAGGGGTCTCTGGGGGTTCTCCTGGGAGATCTATAACGACTGAAGGGCATGTTGAGGGGGGACGGGAGTTCTCCTTAAGAATCTCCTCTCCTGTTTTGATGACCTCTTTAACATCAGGGTCCTGAGAATGGATTTTTAGAATGTCATGAATTAGGTTCCAATAAGAAAAGGCAGTAACGGGAATCTTCTCAGGGCCAAAGGCCCGATAAAAATCCTGTAGGGCATCTCCTACCCGTTCCCAGCGTTTTTGATTAATAGTTCCTTCTAGGGGGAACCAAGGGCAGGTATCATGAACAAACTCAAAGAACTGCCTAAGGTCTTTTCTTTTAACCCTTATTCCTCGCACTCTGAGGGACATCTTGAGACCGTCAAGGAACATTTCATGGGTACTCAAAGAATTCCCCATTATTGGTCGACTGGATGGCTCTCCGAGTGACTTCCTCCCCCACGTAAGCCTCCGGGACGTATAATCCCCGTTCCAGGTCAGCCTGAATTTTCCCGTCAACCCAGGGATTCAGGCGGAATTACTCTCTTTTCAACTCTACCCTTTATTCCCTTGCTTGCGTGAAACAGTCGGTAGGTATAATCCACCTACACAGATCCACACAGACGGGAAGACCCCTTTTGCCCTTTTCAGGGAGTAGGAATTCCCTTTGTTGAGTCTGTGAGGTGAACGACCTTTTGTTCAAAGCAAGCTCAAGGTTTTAAGAGTAGATCTAATTGGAGAGAATTCGCAACAAGAAGGCCGGGCGACGGTACTAATTCAAGTGAATCAGAGTTCTCACAGCCGGAGATGGGTACCCTTCACTCTTCCCCAAATCGACAAGTGAGGGCTTATTAGTGGGCAGGAAGGAATCGACCAAGAGAGCCAATAATAGCAGTCGAGCAAAAAGGGGTGAAATGTTCTGAAATCTTGTTTGAAAAATTGTCTACCTACCTTACTCCGATCTGTCTCATGGCGGGTGGGACTGTGGCAATCTAGTGCTGAGTCTTCATTCGCGGGTTCTCGCGGCGACTCTGGGGGGGTGCCTGGCCAGGGCTTCTCCAGTAGACGTTCTCATCAGGGGTCCCCAGGGTGCCCCACGTTGGGCGCCAATTTGCCCCGGCCCGCGGGGCAACAAGGAGGGCACACAGGAACCACCTAAGAGAATGAAACAAACAAGGAATGCGAAGAACGGAGGCAAGACAGGGTTCTGATCAAGCCTCGTTTTTTATTCAAGCCTTGCGGTATATAAGCACTCAGGAGGGGAGGGGTAGGATAAGGAGTTGCCATGGGATGATTGGTTGGGGACTGGGTAGCTCATTGGTCATTCTGATGTGGGAGGTTCTTCTAGCTTTTTGCGCGCGCTGGCTTCTTTGGCGCGCGCGGGCTTTCTTTGTTCTTGCTCAATAGGGCTGACCAGGAAGTGAGACCGAACTCTGCTTTTTGGCTCCCGGCAAGCAGGAACCCAAGCAGCAGAAGCTCCCAGTTTGAACACCAGTCAGGGCACATGCACAGGTTGTGGGCTTGATTCCCAGTAGGAGCATGCAGGAGGCAGCTGATCAACAATTCTCTCTCATAGATGTTTCTGTCTCTATCCCTCTCCCTTCCTCTCTCTCCAAAACCAATAAAAGCATACTTTAACAAATCCCAACAACTGGCTTTTTAAGAAAATTGGTAATTTTATTTTAAAATTTGTATGTGTGGGGGTTAAAATATATTAATACTATTCTTCTCACCAGCTAGTTATTCAAACTGGACCAATAATCAAATTTTTTTTTCAAATTTTTATTAAGGTATTATATGTGTACATATCTTACCATTGCCCCCCCCACCCCACTCCCATACCTGCCCTCACCCCCCAATGTTTTGCATCCGTTGGTTACTCTTATATGCATGCATACAAGTCCTTCAGTTGATCTCTTATTTCCCCCACCTCTCCCTAACCTTACCGCTGTAATTAGACACTCTGTTTGATGCTTTACTGCCTCTGTAACTATCTTTTGGTTCATCAGTTTATAATGTTTTTCATTATCCCTAAATGAGTGAGATCATGTGGTATTTTTCTTTCATTGACTGGCTTATTTCACTTAGCATAATGTTCTCTAATTCCATCCAGGTGTCTACAAATGGTAGTAATTCCTTCTTTTTTATGGCAGCATAGTATTCCATTGTGTAGATGTACCATAGTTTTCTGATCCAGTCATCTGCTGACGGGCACCTAGGCTGTTTCCAAATCTTAGCTATTGTAAATTGTGCTGCTATGAACATAGGGGTGCATATATCCTTTCTGATTGGTGTTTCTGGTTTCTTAGGATATATTCCTAGGAGTGGGATTACTGGGTCAAATGGGAGTTCCATTTTCAGTTTTTTGAGGAAACTCCATACTGTTCTCCACAGTGGCTGCACCAGTCTGCATTCCCACCAGCAGTGCACGAGGGTTCCTTTTTCTCCGCATCCTCGCCAACACTTGTCGTTTGTTGATTTGTTGATGATAGCCACTCTGACAGGTGTGAGATGGTATCGCATTGTCGTTTTGATTTGCATCTCTCAGATAATAAGTGACTTTGAGCATGTTTTCATGTGTCTCTTGGCCTTCCTTCTGTCTTCTTTCGAAAAGATTCTATTTAGGTCCGTTGCCCATTTTTTTATTGGATCATTTATCTTCCTTTTATTAAGTTGTATAAGCTGCCTGTAGATGTTGGAAATTAAACCTTTATCAGTGATACCATTTGCAAATATGTTCTCCCATACAGTGGGGTTTCTTGTTGTTTTGTTGATGGTTTCTTTTGCTGTGAAAAAGCTTTTTATTTTGATGTAGTCCCATTTGTTTATTTTCTCTTTGGCTTCCATTGCCCTAGGGGCAGTATCACTGAAAAAGTTCTTTTGGCATATGTCTGAGATTTTGCTGCCTGTGGATTCCTCTAGTATTTTTATGGTTTCCCGTCTTATATTTAAGTCCTGTATCCATTTTGAGTTAATTTTTGTGTATGGTGTAAGTTGGTGATCTAGTTTCATTTTTTTGCATGTATCTGTCCAATTTTCCCAACACCATTTATTGAAGAGACTGTCTTGACTCCATTGTATGCTCATGCCTCCTTTGTCAAATATTAATTGTGCATATCGGTTTGGGTCAATATCTGGATTCTCTATTCTATTACATTGATCTATATGTCTGTTCTTGTGCCAGTACCAGGCTGTTTTGAGGACAGTGGATTTGTAATACAGCTTGAAATCTGGTATTGAGATCCCTCCTACTTTATTCTTCTTTCTCAGGATTGCTGTGGCTATTCGGGGTCTTTTTTTATTCCAGATGAATTTTTGGAGAGTTCTTTCTAGGTCTGTGAAATATGCTGTTGGTATTTTAATGGGGAGTGCATTGAATCTATAGATTGCTTTGGGTAGTATGGACATTTTGATGATGTTGATTCTACCAATCCATGAACATGGTATGTTCTTCCATCTGTTTACATCTTCCTCTATCTCTTTTTTTCAGTGTCCTGTAGTTTTCCGCATATAGGTCTTTTACCTCCTTAGTTAGGTTTATTCCTAAGTATCTTAATTTTTTTGGTGTGATGGAAAATGGGATTGCTTTTTTAGTCTCTCTTTCTGTAAGTTCACTGTTGGTGTATAGAAATGCCATAGATTTCTTGGCGTTAATTTTGTATCCTGCTACCTTGCTGAATTCATTTATTAAGTCTGTTAGTTTTTTGATAGAGTCTTTCGGGTTTTTTATGTACAATATCATGTCATCTGCAAATAAGGACAGCTTTACTTCTTCTTTTCCAATTTGGATGCCTTTTATTTCTTCTTCTTGTCTAATTGCAATGGCTAATACTTCCAGTACTATGTCAAACAGGAGTGGTGAGAGTGGGCATCCTTGTCTTGTTCCTGTTCTTAGGGGAAATGATTTTAGTTTTTGCCCATTGAGTATGATGTTAGCTGTGGGTTTATCATATATAGCTTTTATTATGTTGAGGTATGATCCTTCTATTCCCACCTTGTTGAGAGTTTTTATCAAGAAAGGGTGTTGGATTTTGTCAAATGCTTTTTCTGCATCAATTGATATGACTATGTGATTTTTATCTTTCAATTTGTTTCTGTGATGTATCACATTTATTGATTTTCGGATATTGAACCATCCTTGCATTCCTGGGATAAACCCTACTTGGTCATGGTGTATGATCTTTCTGATGTACTGCTGGATCCGATTTGCTAGAATTTTGTTGAGGATTTTGGCATCTACATTCATGAGGGATATTGGCCTGTAATTGTCTTTCATTGTGTTGTCTTTTTCTGGTTTTGGTATTAGGGTGATGCTGGCTTCATAGAAGGAGCTTGGAAGTGTTCCTTCCTTTTGAAATTTTTGGAATAGTCTGAGGAGGATAGGTTTTAGTTCTTCCTTGAATGTTTGGTAAAACTCTCCTGTGAAGCCATCTGGCCCCGGGCTTTTGTTTGCCGGAAGCTCTTTGATGACTGCTTCAATTTCTTCCATAGTTACTGGCATATTGAGCTGTTTAGATTCTTCCTGACTGAGTTTTGGAAGGTTATATTTTTCTAGGAATATGTCCATTTCCTCCAGGTTGTCCAGTTTGTTGGAATAGAGTTGTTCGTAGTATTTTTTAACAATCCTTTGTATTTCGGCGGGATATGTTGTTATTTCCCCGCTTTCATTTCTGATTTTGTTTATTTGGGTCCTCTCTCTTTGCTTCTTGGTGAGCCTGGCTAGAGGTTCATCAATCTTGTTTATCCTTTCAAAGAACCAGCTCTTGGTTTTGTTGATCTTTTGTATTGTTTCTTTGGTCTCTATGTCATTTATCTGTGCTCTGATCTTTATTATTTCCTTCCTTCTGCGTACACTGGGCTTTTCTTGTTGCTCTTTTTCTAACTCTTTGAGTTGTTGGGTTAGCTAATTTATTACCCCTGTTTCTTGTTTTTTGCAGTAGGCTTGTAGAGCTATGAACTTCCCTCTCAAGACTGCTTTCGCTGTGTCCCATAGATTTTGGATTGTAGTGTTTTCATTGTCATTTGTTGTCATGATGTTTTTTATTTCTTCTTTGATCTCTCTGGTAACCCAGTCATGGTTTAATAGCATGCTGTTTAGTCTCCATGTGTTTGATTTCTTTGGGTTGTTTTTATTGTAGTTGATTTCCAGTTTTATGCCACTGTGGTCTGAGAAGTTGCTTGATATGATTTCTCTCTTCTTGAATTTGAAGAGACTTTGCCTATGTCCCAACATATGGTCTATCTTTGAAAATGACCCATGTGCACTTGAGAAGAATGTATATTCTGTGGCTTTGGGGTGAAATGTTCTGAAGATGTCAATTAATTCCATCTGGTCTAGTGAGTCATTTAGGATTGATGTTTCTTTGCTGATTTTTTGTTTACAGGATTTGTCCAATGGTGATAGTGGGGTATTAAAGTCTCCTACTATGATTGTATTGCTGTCAATCTCTCCCTTGATATCCTCCAGGAGTTTTTTTATGTATTTGGGTGCTCCTGTATTGGGTGCATATATGTTTACCAGAGTTATTTCTTCTTGTTGGATTGCTCCCTTTAGTATTATGAAGTGGCCTTCCTTATCTCTTGTTATGTCCTTCAGTTTGAGATCTAATTTGTCAGATATAAGTATTGCTACCCCAGCTTTTTTTTCAGTTCCATTTGCCTGGAAAACCTCTTTCCATCCCTTCACCCTCAGTCTGTGTGCGTCTTTTTTTCTGAGGTGGGTTTCTTGTAGACAGCAGATATATGGGTCATGTTTTCTTATCCAATCCATTACCCTATGTCTTTTCATTGGGGCATTTAATCCGTTTACATTTAAAGTTATTATTGATAGGTACTTATTTGTCGCCATTCCTATTCTTTACACCTGTGTTCCTTCTTCGCTTCCTATTTCTTTTTTTTTTTTTTTTTACAGCAGACCCTTTAGCATTTCTTGCATTGCTGGTTTGGTGGTAATAAATTCCCTTCGTCCTTTTTTGTCTGTGAAGCTCCTGATTTCACCTTCAATTTTGATTGACAGCCTTGCTGGGTACAGTATTCTTGGATTCAGACCCTTCCTTTGCATGACTTTGTATATTTCATTCCATTCCCTTCTGGCCTGATGAGTTTCTGTTGAGAAATCAGTTGCTAGTCTGATGGGGGTTCCTTTGTATGTAACTTTCTGTCTCTCTCTGGCCGCTTTTAAGATTCTTACTTTGTCGTTGCTGTTTGCCAATTTAATTATAATGTGCCTTGGCGTCGGTCTTTTGGGGTTCATTTTGCTTGGGACTCTGTGAGCTTCTTGGATTTGTGTGGGTTTTTTCTTCTCTATATCAGGGAAATTTTCTGTCATTATTTCTTCAAATAGGTTTTCTATTCCTTGCTCAGCTTCCTTTCCTTCTGGAACCCCTATTATGCGGATGTTGTTTTGTTTCGTGTTGTCCCAAAGTTCCCTTAGGCTCTCCTCCTGCCTTTTAATTTTTTTTTCTAGAAGTTGCTCTACTTGTGTATTTTTTCCCATCTTGTCTTCTAGCTCACTGATGTGGTCTTCTGCTTCTTCTAGTCTACTCTTGATGCTTTCTATTGAGTTCTTTACAGCAGCGATGTCATTTTTCATTTCTTCTTTGTTCTTCTTCATTTCCTCTTGGTTCTTGCTCATATTGTCGAATTTGTCTTCCATTCTTTTCAGCCACCTTATGACCATTTCTCTGAATTCTTTTTCTGGAAGGTTGCTTGCTTCCATTTCGTTTACTTCCTTTTCTGGTGATGCCTGCTTTTCTTTCATATGCGGGCTGTGTCTTTGTCTCCCCATGGTCTCTCTTCTCTGGGTGTCTGGTTATGTAGTTCTCTCTCTCCTGCGTCGATTTAAAGGCACAAAATACAGCACTACCTGGTACAACACACAAGGCACTTAACAGAAATGTATTCACGATATTAATAACCTCCAATAAAAGTGACCACCAGAGAAAGGCAAATTAAGGGATAGTAGAGAAAGAAGAAGAGGAAAAAGAAAGAAAGAAGGAGAAAAAAAGGGGTGTCAAAATGAAATTGGGAAAAGGGAAAAAAAGAAGAAAAAAAGTAAGAGAGACAAGAAAGAGACTAAGAGAGAAAGGGAAACAGACTATATATATTGGGGATAAAACTCCAATAGAACAATCACTTATCCCAGCAAATGCCAGCAACAAGTACCTGGGGATTAATACAAACTACAACACCAACTAATATTGAGTGAGGCAAGGGAAAACAGAAGCACTAAACAAACAAAAAAATAAACAAAAGAAGAATAAGCAAAACAATCTCACAAAAAAGCATAAAAATTCGATATAATCTACATTCAAGGGAACAACAACAAAAGGACAGAGAGAAAAACAATTTTTTGGATAGTTACGACAGCGAAGAGAGAGGTGTGTATGGACTTGGAGCAGGGGATTGGAGATTAGATATATAAGTTGGGTGAAATTTTAAAAGGGGGTAAACAGAAAGAATAGGGAAAATCTAAAGCAGGAAAGGGGTAGATAAACAGGACACTGAAAAGGGAAAAGTGAGGAAGAGAGTGATGGCATAAAGGTAGATTTGAGATAGAGTAAAATGATGCTAAAGGAAAGATAAAAATAGAGTGTAGAACATTAATCCCAAAACAAAATGAAGAGAAAATAAAATGACACTTAAAAAAAATAGCAGTAGTAATAATACGGATTGAAAATAAAAATGTAATAATTAAAAAGGTAAAATCAAGTGAGGAAAAAAATTAGTTTCTTGAGTAAAAGATGCAATAAATGAAAATAAAAAAATAAAAAATAAAAATAAAATGTGGAGTAGTTAAGGTCATTCACTTCCTCTGTTGTTCTGTTTGGCACGCCTGTTTCTCAGTCTGGACAGTATTGCAGTTCCCTGCGTTCCACTGCTCTTCAGTGATGTAAGCCAGTCCTGATTTTAAACAGGCGGTGTGTCTTAATTCGTATTCTTTTATTTTTGATTACACAAGAGTCAATTTGTGATTCAGCCCCTGGGTGGCAGTGTTTCTGGATTGACTTCCGGGTTTATCTATGGCCTCTCTAGGGATTGTTAGAGCCTTCTTTCCCTGTGGCACTCACTACCGGTTTGTGGGAGTGGGCTGCCTCAGAGCTGGCTCTCCGATGGTCGCTCCCCGCTCCGATCCCCAGGTTCCAGAAAAACAACTTTCCCCTGCAGTCTCCCAGGGTGTCCCCAACTGGGTGATCCTATGTATTGGGCTTAGTAATCAGAAGCAAGAATTTCAAGAGGAAAAAGCCCAAGTGTGCGCACTCCGTGGCTGCGCGTAAGTCTAGCACACCCCTGAAATTCTTAGGGTGTCCCTGCACTTCAGATCAAAATGGGTTGCTTTTTAGAGAGCCCTTCTGTTAGCAGCTCTGAGGACCCCCTTCCACATTCACAGATCACGCCAGCCCTAGCAGCCACTGATTTTTCTAGGCACAGACTTCCCTGGTCCTCCAGCTCCAGCAAAACGCGCGTTCCTCTCTTGCGCTGGGACCAGAGACCTCACCTTATCCTAGGCGAAATCTGACCTTTCCGTGGTGGAGTGTAGAGCTCCTCTGAACCCGTGTGTTTGCGCCAATTGGGGAGTGTTGTTCTGGGGCTCGCTGCTGTTCCGTGGGTGCCGCAGTTGTGGATTCTCAGGCTTCCGATAAGCTCCACTTTCCGGTTCCAGATGGCGGCGACTCCGCGTCCAAGCCCGCAGCTCCGGGAGGGGACCCAGCCGCAGTGGGAGCTGCCAGGTCAGGGGAACCCCGTCTAGCAGTCTCCCACCTTCTTCTGGAGTTCAGCTGTCCCCCAACTTGCCAACAAACACTCCTAGTGCGACCCTCAGCTGTTCTTTCTTTCTGCTCCAGGACAAGGCTCGGAACACGTCTGTCTATTCCGCCGCCATTTTTCTCCCCCTCAATAATCAAATTAACAGAGACAAATTAACAGGAGAATATCAACATTTTGATGCATGGGGAATTCATATAAGCATGAAAATTCCAAAGATAGTGAGACAACATTGTGTATATAAGACATTTTGAATAAAGGAGAAAAGGGCAGTGGGTGGAAATGGGGTCTTAGATTACAGAAGTGAGAGGAGGTGATTTACAGATAGTTGAAGGAGAGCAGAACATTAATGACAGGAAAATTCTTACTAGACAACTCAGAAACAATGGGACACAGGGGGTATCTAGCTAATAGGCACCTGCCTGAAACCCTCCTGTTTACCATACTTATTCCAAATTAAGCTATGGCAAACATCCTAAAAATCTCCTTCCCGAAGCAGGTTTCTCTGTCTGAATCTCTTGGGCAGGAAAGGTGGGAGGTCAAAGATTCTTTCTGAGTCTTTTGTTTCCTAATAAACAACTTAAAATCAGTATTTCAAAAAGACAGCTTCAGGGGGCAAAATTTTGGTTTCCTTCATATAAAATAACAAAAGACAAAGAATATTCAAGATGCTGCTGAGGAAGCAAAATAGTTGGGTTTACACACACTATATATTAACAATAGCTATTAAGGCAATGTGGCCCTGGCTGGTGTGGTTCAGTTGGTTTAGCATTGTCCTGTGCACCCAAAAGTCGCTGGTTCTATAAAGGCAGCCTGAGCCCCTCCAACCTGCAATCTAATGCATATGCTTGCTAGCCCCAACCCCCTTTCCGTTTGTGTCATAGCTATCCTTGCAGAACCTATTTATCTGCAGGGGCCATAAAAAGCCCCCACAGAAGATTAACTGCTGGCACCAGCTATCCTGGGCAGTTGGTCATAATCTCACTTCCCCCATTTCAACCCAGGGGGGCTGCAAAGCCCACAAAAAGTCTGCAAGCCTGGTCCATATTTGGGAGACAAAGAAACTAAGGGGATAAAAAGGGAAAGCCACCCTGCATTCGGAGCTCAGGCTTTGGAAACTAACTCCCCTGAGTAACTGCACTAGTGCATCTGCAAATAAAGGGTTTTCCCTGAATCTTCTGAGTGCCCATTTTGTGTTTTCTGGTTGCCTGGTAATTTCTGCAACAGTTCAATTCCTGGTCAAGGCACATACCCCGGTTGTGGGCTCAATCCCCAGTAGGGGGTATGCAGGAAGTAGCTGATGGGTGGTTCTTGCTTATTGATTTTATTTTTTTATCTCTCCCTCTTCCTTTCCCTCTCTCTCTCAAGTCAATAAAAACATATTTTTTAAATAAGGCAGTGCAGTATTGGTGGTAGATAGGGGGAGAGAGAGAAAGAGAGAGAGATTGGTTCATCAAACAAAAAATAAAAACCTGGAAGGAGACCCAGCTCCACCTCATCTTAAAGCTTGTGCACTTAACTTTTCTGTCTGCCTGGAGAGCTCACTTTGCAGATTATTCCCTCATTTTCTACAGGTCTTTACTCACTTTCTCATGTGAGACGTTTCCCGACTGCTCTAACTAAAATTCACCTCTCCCCATTATCTCTCCTTTCCTTCCTCTGTTTTGTTCTGTCTGTAGCATTTATACAACCCGTTATACTATGCATTTTACTTGTTTTATTTGCTTTCATCCTCAAAAATAATTTGAGCTCCTTGAGGTCAAGGATCTAGATCTCTCTTATTCACTCCTGTATCCTCAGTGCCTAGAACAGCATTTGGCACACAGTAGCAAATATTTATTGAGGTAATGGATAAATGATTGAGTGAATTTCCTGATTAGTTTATAAAACTTCCAATCGGCCTCAAACCACAATCCCACAATCCCCCAATTCTGCTCTTGAATCTGATACTAAATGTTCTTCAAAGTAACTGTGCCTATATAACTTAGAGTATTGTTCTGTATTTTATTACAGTTGCTAAAGTACTTTTGAAAGAGTGGGGTATATAGGCATAAATTTTTCCTTTCTCTTCTAGATTATTTGACTGTTCTAATAAATTGACTCAAAAGCATTTAGGCAATTGAGTCTTATATGTCATCCTGAGCTAAGAAGAAGCCTTATTATCTCTGGTAATAGCTCTCTTCCTGGTACAGGCCCACCCTCTAAATTATTTTCGGCAATTAAGGAAGAGATAAAAAGCTTTTCCTGGGTCTGCTGGGTCTAAGTGCCTTCACTTCAAAACAATTTGCATGCCAAAGTGGCACATTTTGGGGTGATGTATTCTACTCCCACTCAGGGAAAAATGCACTTTCCTTCCCAATTCAAGAAGGCAGTGAAACTCTGTGTTTTGGGTGTTTGCTTTGAAGGGGAGCAGAATTTGCCACCTCAAAATACATGTCTTTGACATTAGCATTATTTTAGGCTGGTTATTTTGAGAAACCACAGACATTGGAAGAGCTCTGAAAACCAAGTAGAAGTTATTCTTTTGTAGGAGACATCTGTATTTATGGGGGAATTCTCCATTTGTAAGGGTGTCTCCTTCTCATGGCCAGGAAGAGAATGATGACTCTGATCTCTAGAAACTCTTATCAATGGAGAAGGCAAAGACCTAAATCTGCATAACAACCTTACCCCTATTTACTGTGCCTGAAAATCTCAGAACTGGCTCTCCCACTCCTAACATCTTTCCTCTGTCTTTAGCTGGAGATGGTGTTTAAGCTGGTGTCTTGGGGCATTTCCAGGAGTTATACAGTTTTCCCTGAGTTTTTTTTTTTTTTTTCATATAAACAAGAGGTAGCCATGTTATTAAATGTGTGCTTGTTTTTATCCTGTTAATCCGTCTTTATTATAGGGGGTGTCTCAGCCAAGAACCTTGAAGGGTAGAGGGAAAATTATTTTTCCTCCTCTACAGCTTATTTGTTAGAGGACAATCTTGTTACTGTGTCCACTAGATTAAAAATACAGAAGTTATAGAATACCTATAAGACACTCACATACACAGGCTTTCCTTTTGGATTTGGGTCCAAGGAGAGAGACTGGCATTGAGACCCCTTTGAGCTTGGAGACAGAAGATGAACTTTTCAGAAAGAAGGAGAAAGGCACATTATTCTTTCCATTTCCTCTTGTACAGCATACTCCACAGTACATAATAGAAAATATTAATTAAATAAAGTCCAGTCCATACACATATAGACCTAAAATCATTAAAGGTAAAATTATTTCTTTCTAGAAACTCTAGAGAGTTGTTTTTTCAAACAGATTTTGAACAATGTTGGTCTATATTTTCCTACAAAACTTACTTCAGTATTAATTAGTGAAACACAATTTGATATTATAAGCATAATAAAATACAATGGTAAAAAAAAATCACCCTGAAAAAAATAACAAATTTTAAAAAGACAAAGAATTTATACAAGTTACAAAAAAAGAACAAGAATTTCTAAAACTGAACAATATTAAATTCTTGCCATCTGGGCAGGGGAGAGGAGGTGCTCAAAGTTAGATTTAATTTGATTTCATTTGAAATTAAGTTTTTGTTTCATTTCTTGCAACAAGAGTTATAGAACACATTTATAACTGTTTTGTTGTAGGTGGCAGGAATGGCAACAGTTGTATGACCAGTGGAATCAGACCAAACATGGGTTCAGCAACCTCAGTACTTGGGCTCTGGCTAGGAAAGAATTCAGAGCCAAGATTCATATTATAAGAGAATATTTGTTTATAAAATCACAGAGGTAGAAGAAGTAATTCATAGAAGAAATGGGTTTAGGAAACAAGTTCAGAGGTAAAGGAAGAGCCCTTGGAGCTTGGGAGTGAGGAAGGTAATGGTACTATGACTGGGGGAGGAGGAAAGGGAAGGGAAAGGGAAAGCCATGGGCATGCTCCCTGGAGGGAGAGAGATCTAGGTCCTCTGTCCTAAGGGTGGAGAGTTTAGGGGAGGTCCCAGGGAAACATCTCAATCAAATATTCAGCAGCTTTCCAAATGTGTCCTTTCAGGGTCTATGTCTCCACTGATTGATTGGTAGGTGCCAGGGCAGGGTTCATTATTCAATGCAGCTGGTCCTGAGGTCAGCTGGGGCTGGTTTTGTTGATTATCTGGGCCTGGAGCTGAAATGCAACTGAGCCCTAGATGTTCTCTCTAGGGAGGAAAGGCCAGGGGGTCCAAATTTCATGACCAATGATATTCTGGGTGGTGGAATGGTCACCCTGGGGGTGGGGGGAGGTCCCACCCTACAATTGATTGTCCATTGCTAAGCACCAGGGGCTTTCCACCCTGATGACCTTCTGTACCTGTCCCATTATCATTGCTCTGCTCATGTCTGTCTAATTGCCTACAACAATTTCATACACCTGATTACTTTATTCCTCTTCTTAAAACACTCTAAGGATTCCCTAGTACCCTCAAGATAAAGCCCAATTTGTCAATGCATCAAACATGCCCCTTCATGATCAGGCTCCTGTAAGTCTTTGCCCTTGCAATAACCTGAATATTCTGTTTGCAGTCATACCTGCAGATTCCCACATAAGCCATCTTCTCTCTCACCTCTTACATTTGTTCATGATGCTCCAATGCTTGGGAAAGACCACTTACTTCCTTATTCTTCACAAGAAGAACTTACTCATCCTTCAAGTTTTTGTTCCAGAGTCTTTTCTTACCAACCAACCCCCATGCAATGCCATGTTATCACCCTTTTCTGTCCTTGTGCTGCCGGAGGGATACATGAGTGGGGGCCCCTCCACTGTTTGTGGGGTTCTTGGGGCATGGCTGAAATAAGAATTTTCAGAAACCCCCATGAGAGAATGACAGGTGTTAGAAAATTTTATTGGCAGAGAGTTACATTCCTCAGTTTCCAATGTCCCATTTCCCCCAAGCCAGTCCTTAAAGAGGGGCATCTGGGAACTCATCAGAGCCAGAAACAGGGTCAGGGGCCAGAGTTTCTGATCCATGTTGCAGCCACGTGTGGTTCAACATTGAGGCCAGATTAAAGTCAATTAGTTCATGTGTGGAGCTCAACATGGCCGTGTGCCATGTGCGCATAGGACAGAGTATTTCCCTGTAGCAGGAATCCCAGGAACTAGGTGCCCTGGAGCCAAGAGAGAGAGGAAGCAGGACCAAACTTTCTTTGTCTAGAAGTTTATATATTTTGATTTCCGGAGCTTGCAGTGGACACACCCATCCTGGCCAATTATCTATTTCCAGGTGTGAATGATTGATAAGCATTTCCCACATCACTCAGAGCTTACTGGGCATGGTCTAAATTGCCTTTGTCTAGTCTAGTGGTTGGCAAACTGTGGCTCACGAGCCGCGGTTTGCCGCTCTGTTGACTAATGAGTTTGCCAACCACTGACCTAGACTCTCGATTCCAATAATTACAGGCTGTTGTTGTTCCTTGTGATTAAGCCCCTATCCCAGTGGTCGTCAAACTCATTAGTCAACAGAGTGGCAAACCGCGGCTCATGAGATGCATGTGGCTCGCGGGCCGCAGTTTGCCGACCACTGGTCTAGTCCCTTGACCCATCAATGAGTGGGGGAACAGATCTGGAGCATTAAATGCAGCTTTTTGCCAAAGCTGAACAAATGGCATGCCTGTACTATTTGGTCTCCCCTTTCACTCCTTTTCTGTTAATAACAACCAGGTTATTACAACAGTATCACTTGCACAACCTCCTATGTCTACCCATCACAATACTCATCACACTTATGTAATTGTGCATATATATATATGTGTGTGTGTGTGTGTGTGTGTGTGTGTGTGTCTATCATCTTCATGAGGCCATGAGCTCTAGAAAAGCAAAGGTCTATCTTACCTTTTTATCCACAATGCTTGGATGAATGAAGTAGAAATTGCTTCTAAAAGGTTTTATTAAACAATGAAGTGAAATGCCTCAGAGAGCAGTGTCTTCATTTATTTAATATGACCTTTCCCCCTTTCTTTCCTTTTGATTCAAAAGACCTCATCCAGCACCCTGACTCACCCACCTCCTTCTCCCTTGCATGTCTGCTCCCTTAATCATTAAACCCTCAGGACAATGGGGCCCTGGTCAGCATTAGACAGTTATAGGAACAAAGCCTCAAGTCCACTGATCACAGAGACAGAGTTTCAATCAAACTAAATATCTAGGTCTCAGTTGTGTTTTACCTTCAGACCCAGAAAAGCAGAACAACCACACTGACACATCCTTGTGGAACTACACAAAGTGATGTCCTGGCCAACATGGGGACCAGATGCAATAATCAACTACCACTTATTCTAGCACTAACCAATCAATACAGACCATGACCCTAAATTCACCATGATTAATAATCCCCCCTATTTAACCCATCCCCTGAAAGCCATCAGGGGTCAGGTCTTGAGTATGGCCTCACCTATGATTCCTGGTGTGGCACTACTTCTTTAAAAATAAACCTTACTATTTTGGCTGGAAACTCCTATTCACATTTGATTGGGCTTTGATGCACACAGGCAAATGAACAACTTTAGTTTGGTAACAACTTGAAGCAAAGTAAATCTCTGCAATACCAAATTTAAAAAAAGTAATTCTCTCACTTGGTTTAAATCTATCATGATTGAAATCAAATTTATGTTCAATTTATAACTAACATAAGCCCCTGCCGATGGCTAGACACTTTCACATACATTATCTCATTTTATCCTAGCTATTATGTGAGGTACATGTTGCTGTCGTCATCCTACAGATCAGGAAACTGAACCTCAGCAAGGTAGTCACAGAGTCAAGGTTCAAATTCTGATCTGTTTGGCTCAGCGTTCAGGGACCTCTCCATTACATTCTGCTTAAATGACCTCAGTCAGTGCCAAGATTCAGAGAAAGTTGCATGAACTTCTTGTAGAAGGTCTGACACTTGGTAAAAAAGATAGCCTAAAGGACAGTTTACTAAGTAAGCCTAAGTGTTTGGTATCCTCCCCTGGTTCAGATTTCTCATGACCCCTTTATGTTTTTCTTTTGTCCTCAGATTGGTACTGGAGATATATGTGTTTATATATATATATATATATATATATATATATATATACACACACACACACATACATACATATGAAGCTAAGTGACTGACCGTATGTTCATCTGACTGGCCAACCAAACAGTCAGTACATATGATGCACACTGGCAATTTAAAAATAAACATTGACTCACGCATGTGCAATACATGTAAAGCTCCCGCTGGCGCCAATTGCACGTGTGTGTTTCTTTTCTTTATTTTTATTCTTTCTTTCTTTCTTTCTTTCTTTCTTTCTTTCTTTCTTTCTTTCTTTCTTTCTTTCTTTCTTTCTTTCTTTCTTGTTTGAAGTAGTACAAATAGTAGTACATATGTCTCCTTTTTTTTCCCAATTGACCTCCCCCCAGCCTCCCCTTCCCCTCAGTACATGCCTTTACCTGCCACCACCCCCCAGTGTCTTGTATCCATTGGTTATGCTTCTATGCATGTGTACAAGTCCTTTGGTTGATCTCTTACAGCCCCCGCCCCGCCCGCAGCCTCCCCAGCCTTCCTGCTGTAGTTTGACAGTTTGTTCAATGCTTCTTTGCCTCTGTATCTATTTTTTCCCCTTTTCTTTCCTTTAAAAAATCTTGCCTCTGCAGACTAGAAATAAACGTATAATAACAAAAAATGTTTGAGTCCCAATTTCAATGTCCAACAGTTCTGAGTCCCCGTTTCAATGTCAAACAGTTCCTTAAGTGTACATGTCAGCAATGATATCTGGATGGTGGGCACATGGTGTCAATGCAGGTCCCACCCTCTCTGGTTTGGTCCTAGGCAACCTGCTGCGTCGCACAGCTGCTGACTGCTAGCGTGGCAAGGCATCGTCAGCGTCTCCCATCTCTGGACTGTTTCTCCTCTTGTCTTCGTGGTTGGAGCAGACCTGTCAATTCCTCTCTGTTGCAGGAATCCACATGGTCTTGGAGTTGTTTTCTGAAAATATACAAACATATTCTCGACCAAAAGTTAATAAAGGAATCTTTTCTATATAATTGATTTGGGATCCTTTTTATTTTTGCCCAAACAATTTTCCTTTGTCTTATTTAGACACAATGTGTGTTTTTCATGGGTGTCTTGCTGTTAGCATTACAAATGAAAACTAATTTTGTAAAGTAAAAGTTTTCTAGATGTAATTTACTTATAGGATATTTTTCCTTACATGATATTACCCTAGTATCCCCCCTTTTTTGATTAATGGAGGCTTTTGTAAATTTTATAATGCAGTCTTGATAACTTTAAATTTTAATTTTTTGCACAAAAATATGACTGCTTTAGTTTCATTGCATGTTCAGGAATTTTACCATGAGATGAACTACCAATAGAAATTTTAGTTACCACATTAGGAACAGCTTTCTGTCCAGTACAATTAAATTTTCTTGAATATTCACTTATTTCAATTAGCCTATTTAAATTAATCTGAAAACTTGATTATTATTTTACTGTCAAATTTAATACTATACCAACAATCTTAGTTTACCCTGTAAATATTAGTGGAAAGGATTATTTGCATTCTTAAGTAGGCCCTGAGCATTCCTGGTGCTAGGCTGGATTTAGATATAGGGCAGCTGCTGTCTGCCAAGTCTCAGTCTATTACCTGGGTCCCAATCTGGGCTGGGCCAAGTCACTGTCTGTCACCTGTGTCCCGATCTGAGCTGGGCGTGGGAAGCAAAGCAGCCATGCGGGCAGGAGACCTCCCTCAGACGGGGTGAGGGTTCAGGCCCCTGCAAGGTTGGGGGGGTGAGGGTCTGTGCCCCACTTCTGTCATCCCCAAGTTCTCTCCTGATGGGCCCTCTGTGACTGTGCCTGTCTTAGGTTGTTCCTTCCCTGAGGAATCTTATCCATCTCTGGCTAACCAGTCATCCTCTGGGGCCAAGCAGGGTGATGTGAGGTTCAGTTCTGTCTCCTTGGTAGCCTATGCCCCGTGGCCTCCACGCACGCGCGTGTTTCGATCTGTCATTGTCAATCACGGATTTGGTTGTTTTGTTGCATTTGGTGGGAAAGTTCTCCTTCCTGGAGGGGATTCTTGACAATGTCTCAGTGTTGTGCCACATGCTATGCGATCACCCATAGTACAAACGAGTACAAAATACTATAGTGTTTGGGGATGTTTCAGACAGTTATCTCTTAAAACAAATATGAGATCAGAGGGTTCTGCTTATAGTGAATGGTTAGTAAAACTTGGAGATGGCAAACTTGATAGCAGTTTTCATTTAGGAATGAATATTATTGAAATCCTCCGTGAAATAATTTGTAACAGATCTATTGTTGAAGCTACCTTTAGAAATAGTGTATCTATAGATAATGTTACAAATATATCTAAATGTGCGATTCTTTGTCTTAAAAATGAGCACGTTCATAAATTAAATAAAGAAATTTTGGATATACTCGATGGAGATGTCCACACCTATTTGAGTGATGATTCTATCGATTCAACAGATGATGCCAAAGAGGAAAATTTTCCCATCGAATTTCTTAATACTATTACTCTTTTGGGAATGCCGTGTCATAAATTAAAATTGAAAGTAGGTGCACTCATCATTCTACTGACAAATCTTAATAGTAAATGGGGTCTTTGTAATGGTACTAGATTTATTATCAAAAGATTGTGACCTAACATAATCAAAGCTGAAGTATTAACAGGTTCTGCGGAAGGAGAGGTGGTTCTGATTCCAAGAATTGATTTGTCCCCATCTGACACTGGCCTCCCATTTAAATTGATTTGAAGACAGTTTCCCGTGATGCCAGCATTTGTGATGACTATTAATAAATCACAAGGACAAACTCTAGACAGAGTAGGAATATTCCTACCTGAACCTGTTTTCGGACATGGTCAGTCCTATGTTGCTTTCTCTGGAGTTCAAAGAGTGTGTGATATTAAAGTTCAAGTTGTAAATACTTCATCACAAGGGAAATTAGTCAAGCACTCTGAAAGTATTTTTACTCTTAATGTGGTATACAGGGAGATATTAGAATAAGTTTATTCAATTTATCAGTCATTGTTTGTATCAATATTTTTATATCATTTTTTGTTTTTATATCACGTTTTTGTTGTTTTTATATCATGTCTCTGTTGTTATATCATGTTGTTATTGTTTATTTATTAATCAATTTATATATTATTTTCATATACATTTTACTAATTTTCTTTCATCTCTGACACTTTTATTATAGAGAAAGGGCAAATAGCGATATTAAAATATTTATTCTAATTAATTTCCTTCCAATGTGCACGGATCCATGCACTGGGCCACTAGTCTTTAATAATTGAAATAAAGTCATCCACTACTAAAACACAAATGAACTAATTACTGTAAATATTAATTAGTGCTGATGTTCAAATAATTCATTAAGCCTGCTTTGGAATTTGAGAGACTGCTTTAGGAATCACTAAAAAATAAAATGGAAAGTTCTGAATGGAAAACAGTAGTCATATTTGATGAATCTGGCTATATTTTGGATTTTCTCTGTGGGAACTTGGGGAAACTTTTTTAGGCAAAATGTATCACAAATTATGCATGTGCTGCTTCAGAAATTAATGATGAGAACCATGAATACTGCAATATTGAGAATTTCAATTCTCCAAGAAATATTTCATCTTCACTCACAAATACATGCAGAAAACAAGTTGACATTGAACTTTTCTTTTTTTAACATATGACATTTGAACACTACTTTACTAATATTTTTTTTTTCAGAAAAGGAACTGTCTTAATTTTCATTTAAATTTTTTCCCAACATCAGCCATGAAAATAAATCACACAAAAAATATATAGTTACACCTTTTGTTAATCATTTTCCCCTTTCACATCTCTTTCCACTTGGCCAGGAAATGCAAGATGAAGCAATAATGGAGAAATGGAAATGCCTGTCCATCTAGAGCATTTAGATTTTCATAGGCTAAAGAACATCTTCCTAAAAAAATGTAAAACTCAATGTTTTACTTGAAACATTTATCCTAAACTTAAAACTTTATAATATTAATTTTTATATCCCTCAAATAGTTATAACATGGTTATTAATTTCCATGAAAAGAAAAAATGTATGTGAAGGGCAATTCATAAAATGATATATTGAGTGACAAAAATGTTACTTTAATGTTAAAACTTTGTTTCTTCCTTTTCAAAATACTAGCAGAATTGTGTTGGATGAAAGAAGTTGAAGGGGGGCAGAATTTTTTACCCCCAAATATACCTTTTGGCATATTGATTATTGTGAGCTGGTTACTTTTAAAAAAACAGCAGACACAGATGATGAAGTTTGGAAAACTGACAATAAGTTACCCCTTTTTTTAAGGGACATTTAAATTTATAAGGGAAATCTCAATTTGTAAGGGTTTCCCCTCTCTGTACCAGGAAGGGTATGATGACTCTAAATCTCTAAAAATATTATCAATGGAGAAGAGTTAATGATTTAAACGGCAAATGCATAAAAGCCTTACACCGTGTTTTTTCTGAAGACATCCCGTAATTGTCCCTTCACCCTCCAACATTTTTATTTTGTCATTACCTAAAGATGGAATTTAAAATGGTAATTTGGGGCATTTTGAGGAGTTATTCAGTTTTCCTGGGTCTCTTCCATGTATACAGGAGGTATCCATGCTATTAAATTTCTGTTTGTTTTTCTCTTGTTAATGTGTCTTTTATTACCAGGGGTCTCAGCCAAGAATCTAAAAAGGTAGAGGTAAAATTATTTTTTCTGCCCTACATAGCCTCAGTTTTCAAATGTAAAATTGGGATATAATATTGCCTACTAAAATGGTTGTTATATGAAGTACATGAGATAATTAAGCATTTAACTTAATGCTTTAGTTTACAATGACTGCTTAGTAAATGCTAAGTGGATGAATAAATGTTTGCATGTGTTATAACAGTGAGGAATTGTAACCCACTCCACCATTTTTTGAAATTTCTTCTGTAAATGCTGACTCTGACTAATATGCAACCTGTAGATAAAGAGCATATTTATATTAGAAACTTAGGAATTAACATCAGAAGATATAGATTCTGACTATCACTAATCTGAGCTCTAGGAGAATTGAAGACCTGCAACCTTAAAACCAGGATGACATAAAACCAGGATGAAGCACACAAGGCCACCACTTGACCAGTTTCAAGGTCTTCACTGGAATGGCCTCTGCTGGTCTGCATGGAGAGAACTTTCAATGCCCGCCCCTGATCTCTTTGATCTGCTTTCCCTCTCCCTCCTTATAAAACCCTCTTTCTGCACTGAGATGTTAAGATAGGCTTTGGACAAGAGTCACCCCTTTTTTCAGATAGCCAACCCTTGAATAAACCTCTTTCCTTTCACACCAACACCTATATCACAAGTTTTGCTTTTGTTGCATCAGGTAGCCGAACCTTGGTTTTGGTTACAGTGTGAGGACTAGATACCATGGAGAGGACTAGGAAGGTACCTTTGAGGAGTGACAATCTAGTTTGCTAGACAGAAAGCATATATATATATATATATATATATATATATATATATATATATATATATGACTAAGTGTCCATCCATCTGACTGGTAGCTATGATGTGCACTGACAACCAGGAGGCAGACACTCAACCTAGGAGCTGCCATGACATGCACTCCCATTTAAAAATAAACAGCACCATGGAACTGGCACAGACAAACCAACACTCGGCTTCCCCCAAATGGGACACAGGCCCCACCACCAACCCACAGCAACACCCCACCAAATTGCAGCCAACCCTGCCAAGACCCCATGGTGCAAAATGCGGTCCAGAGCCCAGCCCAGCCCTGAAACAGTCGCTGTGGGCACTGGGTAATGACGTCATAAAGCAACACCCAGTTTCCTCTCCCTAGCAACTAGCTTCCTTGGAGTTTCTTCAGCCCAGGAACACGACTTGCTTTATAGCCAGGTGGAAACATTTTACACTTTAACCAAATGTCTGTGAAGCATTTTCACCTGCCTCATCTCATTTGATCCTCAGGGAAGTTCTGGAGTAGGTCAATAGGAGACTCTGTAGAATCCTAATTTCTTTTCATTAGCTCGAAAAATGGAGATTTAGAAAGTTTAGGAACATGACCCGACTGAAAAGAAGTAAGAAATGGTAGACTTTGAAAATGACTTCAGGTTTTCTCACTGTGCAGAATATAGTCAAACACTGCTACAGTTAAATATTTTACCCTTTGTTCTCCCTGCATGATCTACAATAATAACCTGCTTCATATTGATATTTACTGCTGTGTTGCTGACAATTACCTGAAAGAGAAGTTGGGGTGCTTCACTGGGCTGGAAAAAGTTTAGCTACATCAGAAAGCAAGTCTAATTAAGCAAATTTATTCTATATATATAAAAGGCTAAGTTGACTCGCGCATGCACAACACATATAAAGCTCTCACTGATGCCAATTGCATGTGTGTGCTTCGATCTGTCATTGTCGATCATGAATTTGGTTTACACTTCTATTATAGAGAAAGGGCAAATAGCAATATTAAAATATTTCTTCTAATTAATTTCCTTTTAAGTGCACAAATCCATGCACAGGGACACTAGTGTTGCAAATAAAAGCCAACCACATTACATATTCCTTACCAAGAGCTTCTAAATGGTAAAACCTGCAGAATAATTGAGGACTAACCAGATTGGGTAGTACAACATGATAATCTCGGCAGACTGCTGATTTTGTAAATATCAGCTTAATGACATGAGAGTGGAACACTAGGGACAAATTAAAGATTCTTCTACACTAAAGTTTTATTGGACAATGTATAAATTTTCTCAGGGTTAGAATTCCCAAAGAACTAACTGGATACAAAGCATCCTGTAAGAAGCACAGTTTTTGAAACTTATGTCCAAATAGTCTACTTTTGACCCTAAGTGTTTAGTTTAAAAATAAGTCAAGGGAGTGGTTGATATAGTTGGAAATTTCCCACTACCCTTTCTGTTCACATAGACTCAATCATGATAATAGCAGTAATTCTCCATGTCTATGCCTTTTTAAATTTCTAGAGTACTTTCACCAATTATTTCTACATTTCCACTGCAGTTCTCTAAGATTAAAACATTTCCCCATTTTTTGCCCTGGCTGGTGTTGCTCAGTGGTCAGAGTGTCAGCCCTGGGACCAAAGGGTCACAGGTTTGATTCCTGGTCAAGGGCACATACCTAGGTTTCCAGTTCAATCTGCAGGCCCAGCCAGGGAACATGTGGGAGGCAATCCATTGATGAGTCTCTCTCACATTAATGCTTCTTTCTCTCTCTCTCACCCCTCCTTCCTCCCACCCTTCCATGCTCTCTAAAAATGGGGGAGGGGGGAGATGGATATAAACTCAATAACCAAAGTGGATACCTTAAGAATGAAAAAAAGAAGAGCAAACTGAACCCAAAGCTAGAAGAAATAAATAATAATTACAAAGGAGATAAATGAAACAGAAGATAGAAAAACAATAGAGGAACTCAATGATACTATAAGTTGGTTCTTTGAAAAAAATCAACAAAATTTATAAAACTTTAGCTGGACTAAGGAAGAGAGGAAACTCATACTACTAAACAACAACAACAACAAAAAATAACACATTTTCCTCATTTTCGATGTATAGAAACTGAGACTCCAAGAAGGGAAATGACTTGTGCCAAATTTAGATGCAGTTTTCAAAATATTCCTTTCTTCAAGTTCCAATTGCATGTTTAGAACTTTGGGTGATGGATAGATCTTCCATGTGCTAAACAAGAAACAAACTTGATTAACTTTATACACTCTCTATCAGACCAGGGAGAGATGTATTAGCCACTGCCAGGTAGCTCAGTGGGTTAGAGCATCTTGATACACCAAAGTTGTGGGTTTGATCCTCAGTCAGGGCACATATAAGAATCAACCAATGAATGCATAAATAATGGAACAACACATTGATGTCTCTCTCTCACACTCTCTCTCCTCCAACCTTCCTCTCTTTCTCTAAAATGAATAAATTAAAACAAAAGTTTTTAAAGAATTCATTTCTCTAAAATGTAACAGTTTTATACTTTTGGAATCTTTTATCACATAGGCAAATTGAAAAGCAACATTGATCACTTCACATAGACATGTTTGTAACAGACAAATACCTAAATATACCAGTCATCCCTCATCATTAAGAATATAAAAAGGCAACCTATTAGCTGGGAAAAATATTTCTAATACATATATCTAATAAAGATTATTATTCAGAATATATAAACTACATATACAGCTGAGTAATAAAAAGGTAAACAACTCAATTAAAAACCACACAATAATTTGTACACTCTTCACAAAGAAGATATATGAGTGGCCAATAAGAACATGAAACAATGCTCAACATCAACAGTAATGTCAATTAAAACTATAAAAGACACTATTACAGTACTTGCTTCAGCAGCACATATACTGAACTTGGGATGATACAGAGAATATTAGCATGGCCCCTGCTCAAGGATAATGCACAAATTCATGAAGCATTCAGTATTTTGTGCAGTGCCTTGGTAGGCATCCTCACACCCTTTGATTAGCTCAGAAGAAATATGCATCAAAGCACAATGTGGTGCATTCAATAGTAAAATCGTAACTTTTCACAATTAAAAACAAAGACACCATTACATTCACACTAGAATAGCTAAAATTAACTAGTGATGACAGAAAGTATTTGTGAGAACATGAAACAACTTGGGATTTTCATGATTCCTGGTAAGATTGCAAAATGGTACATCCACTTTGGAAAACAATTTGGCAGTATCTAATAAAGTTAAATATACCTACCATATGACCCAGTCATTCCACTCTTAGGCTTACCCAAGAAAAATAAAAACATATCTAGATAAAAACCTGTGCATGAATGTTCATAGCAGTATTATTCACAATAGCCAATGTCTAGAAACATCCCAAATGTTTTTCAACTGGCAAATGAATAAAGAAACTGTGGTCCATCCACACAATGGAGTACTACTCAATAAAAAAGAAATCAACTATCAATTCACATACAACATGGATAAATCTTAAGCCTCCGCTTAAGGCTACAAAGTTTCAATTATAGAAGATACATAAATCCCCCCCAAAAATGGCTGATGCCACGGAGAGAGCAGGAGGTTTGGCTCTGCTCCAGGCTACAAAGTTTCAATTGTAGAAGATAAATAAACCCCAGATACCAGGGCCTCCACTTGGGTCGCCAGGGGGTGTGGCCGGCCTGCAAACCACCACAAGGCCCTCGCCCAGGCCACCCCATGCCCCAAGCGAACCCCCACACTGATCCAGGACACCCTTCAGGGCAAACCAGCTGGCCCCCACCCGTGCACCAGGCCTCTATCCTATCTAATAAAAGAGTAATATGCAGATTGACCATCACTCCAACACACAAGATGGCTGCCCCCAGGTGGTTAAAGATCCTGCCCCCATGTGGACACAAGATGGCCACCACAAGATGGCCGGCAGGGGAGGGCAGTTGGGAAGGACCAGGCCTGCAAGGGAGGGCAGTTGTGGGCGATCAGGCCAGCAGGGGAGGGCAGTTAGGGGTGACCAAGCCAGCAGAGGAGGGAAGTTGGGGGCGACCAGGCCTGCAGGGAAAGGCAGTTGGGAGGGACCCAGGCCTGCAGGGGAGAGCAGTTGTGGGGGAACCAGGCCTGCAGGGGAGGGCAGTTAGGGGTGACCAGGCCTGCAGGGGAGGGCAGTTAGGGGCAAATAGGCTGGCAGGTAGCAGTTAGTCATCAATCAGGCTGGCAGGGGAGTGGTTATGGGGTTATCAGGCTGGCAGGCAGAAGCTGTTAGGGGCAATCAGGAAGGCAGGCAGGCGAGCAGTTGGGAGCCAGCAGTCCTGGATTGTGAGAGGGATGTCCGACTGCCCATTTAGGCCCTATTCCACTGGGATTGGGCTTAAATAGGCAGTCGGACATCCCTCGAGGGGTCCCAGATTGGAGAGGGTGCAGGCTGCGCTGAGGGACACCCTCCTCCCCCCTGCACGAATTTCATGCACCGGACCTCTAGTTATATATAAATTATAATGCAATAAACTTAACAGAAAAATTAAAATAAGAAAATATTAACTTAAAAATAAGAAAGAACATATGATTTAAACCATAATCTGAGATATGTTTTACCAGCAGCCAACAATAGGTCTCAAAATTCTTATTTGTGGAAATAAATGAATAAGTAGACTATGTAATAGAGGCTGAATCTGTGATACAGCAGCAGACAAATCTTTCTTTTATACTGCTACCTCTAAGTCATGTTCCCAAATTGCCCTAACAAGTTACACTAATGAAAATCAGCATGAGGTTGGTGTTCAGCAATCCTTGTCCTACTCCAGATCCCTGGCCTGACACATAGTACACATTCATCAAATGGTCCAAACTTCTTCATAAGACACTGTAGGGAATCTAGTCAGAATGCTGCTTGGAAGTCATATCTTTCGCGGACAGGGTGGCGGTGGTGGCAGCTCCAGAGGCCAGGGCCCCAGAGGGTTGGGGTGGGGGCCTTGCTCAGCTCCTGGGGCCGCATCCTCCTGGGCTTGGGCTGCTGGGCCCCACCGAGGCCCACACTGCACGCCAGGGCCCAGGTTGTAGGCTTTGAGTGGCGGGTGCAATGCGGTGGGAGAAACAGCCAAGAGCATGGGCAACCGTGGGAGGGTGGGCAGCACATGAGCTTAGAAGTGGGAGAGGTGGGCCACCTGCTCTGCACCTCTAGAGGGGTTCAGCCAGCATGGAGAGTCCGAGCTCTGTTTGCTTGTGGTGTCCATCCCTCCTCCCCAAACTGCAACATATACCTGGAAGCTTAGCATGTAACTTAGAAATAATTTCTAGAAATATGCACATATGCCATATATGGGAGACAAAGAACCTAGGGATGTATATAAGGGAAAAACCCCACTGCATTTGTTGGGCACTCAGCCTCTGGAGGGGACTCTGCTGAGCCAGCACCGGTGTGAATAAACAGTCCTTTTCTGAACCTGTAAGTGTATTTGGTTTGTCGCTTCCCACCGACCTGATTTTTGCCATGACAAACTGAAAAGGAATTTCTGAAGAATCATGAGATAAGCTGTGTATCCTTTGGGATACTAGAAAATAAAGTGTTAGGTAATTGACCAATTTCTTATTTAGCTCAAGAAGAGTTGCAGATATATGTGTAATAACCCAATTAATAAACTGCAGTAGGAAAAACATAAAACAAATGAAATAGCTATATATTTCAAAGTTTTTGAACTTTGGTTTGTTTCCCACTTTCACTAATTGCTATTTTGACCCCACATTCAGGACAATTTTTGAGTAAAATAAAGTCTATAACTAGTACTTGCTGAATGTTCCAAGAGTCTTCTCACTGCATTTTCTTTCTCTTTTTTTTAAAGAATTAAAAAAATATATATATATATATATATATATATATATATATATATATATATATATTTATTTATTGATTTCAGAGAGGAAGGGAGAGGGAGAGAGACAGAAGCATCAATAATGAGAATCACTGATTGGCTGCCTCCTGCACACCCCTCACTGGGGATAGAGCCCACAACCCAGGCATGTGCTCTGACCAGGAGTCGAACCATTGTTGTATTGTCAATCAGCAAGCTAGATACAAGACGCCTTAACAAGCCAATTAATTAGGAGTCGTTTATTGCATGCAGGTTCAGAGCAGAATACCTCTGTCAAATTGTGAACAAGCACAGGAAGGAGTATTCCCTTTTCATATCCTTCAGGGGTGGGCAAACTTTTTGACTCGAGAGCCACAATGGGTTCTTAAACTGGACCGGAGGGCCGGAACAAAAGCATGGATGGAGTGTTTGTGTGAACTAATATAAATTCAAAGTAAAGGAGCAGAGGGGTGAACAAGAGAACCCTCCGCTCTTTCGGCTCCACGGGCCGGATAGAACAGCCGAACGGGCTGGATCTGGCCCCACGGCTGTTCTAGGTCTTTGTGTAAGTTATTTTTGTAAATAGCTTGTAACCTTGAGTATATATCATATCTAATAAACACCTGTCATATCTATACAGACAACTTGTAACCTTGAGTACATACCACATTTATACAGACACCTGTAACCTTGGATACATAATGAACAAACACTTGGCATGAGAATATGGGAATTATTATCAGTATCAGCATATCAGCCTCTTTAGTAGATGGCTAGCTTGCAAGGTCAGACAATTAAGTTTATCTTTTCTATTATTCAAGCTAAAAAAAAAAGTTATTTTTACAGAATAAGAGACACTCTAAAAATAACAAGGGACTAGCAAGAAATAGCAGAGAACTTCAAAACAGCAGTTTCAAATAGCAGTTTTCCCTAAGGAGGGATCATTACTATGCTTCACCATGACCTCCTGGTTCATAGGTTAATGCTCAACCACTAAGCCACACTGACTGGGATTACTGCATTTTCTTTCACAGTGCAGCAATAGCACAAATTGGAGATTGCTTCCTATACAGTAAACAAATATTATTTTCATGAAATTAGTTAGAGTAGTAGTAAACTTTGACCTTTGCTAGCTTGAGGTAGAAACCTAGAGCTATGGAAAATTTTTTCTTTTATTTCCTTAGAGTAACGGAGAGGTCACAGTTGAATATGTACCCAGGCTACACTTAAAGGGAATTCAATTCTAACTGCTAGAAAGAGCCTCCTAAGCTTCCTAATCATGACTTCTGCCCACCCCTCCACAATCCTTTGATTCAGTAAGCACTGATTCATATGAGAGCCCCATCTCGTTCTGATTTGCCTAGTTGTTAGGAATTTCACTGTCAGAGGCACGCTTCAAGACCTTAGAGCTAAACCTAGTCAAGACTTTCTGTACACAGGGAATAAGATTTCCTCAAAAAGGAGAAACACAAGAGAACACACAACAACCAGTACCACCAATATTTCAGTGACTCCCTGAAGTTCTGAAACACTCAATCCACATTCTAGGCTTAAAAATCCAGAATCTCACACTTCTGTATGCTGTCTAGCCAACATTCGTGATTTTATATGGAGTATTATAACGTGTGTGTGTGTGTGTGTGTGTGTGTGTGTGTTAGAACAATGTAAGTATACAAAACGTATTAGTATTGGATAGATTTTCACAAGAAAGTTGTCTCAGCCTTAAAATTGGGCCTATTCTTGAGCTTTGTTGAGGCCTAGGGTAGGTTGTCCCAAAATATCCCACAAAAGCATATTGATTATTTTAAAATTAAGGTTAATTAAGAAACGTCCAATGCAATAACAGGCTGACCTCTCTCTTTCTCCATCCCTCTGAAAGCAGGAGGTAAATTTCCCATGTAAAAAGTGCCCTCTCTGCAACTGGAGACACACCCTTAAAACTAGAGTTAAGGAATCCAGAGCCAAAGTGCCTGTATAAACAGAACTTGTTGCTCTTTTCTAATTTACTACCCAAACCTAAACTTTGTTTAGATTCCTCACAATGGAATACTACGAAGCTGTAAGAAAACCTGATCTCTTACCCTTTTTGACAACATGGAGTGACTTGGAGAGTAAGATGCTAAGCAAAATAAGCCAGTCAGAGAAAGCTAAATATCACATGATCTCACTTATTTGTGGAATGTAATGGACAAAATAAACTGATGTACAAAAAGAGATCCAGAGACATTGAAACATGCAACAGACTGATGTATATCAGAGGGAAGGGGGTGGGAGGGTGGGAAGAGATTAACCAAAGAACTTATATGCATATATGCATAGCCCATGGATAAACAATAATGTGGGGAAGGCCTGGGTATGGGGCAAGGGTTGGGTAGATGGCGTCAACAGGAGGGAAAAAGGGACATCTGTAATACTTTCAACAATAACACACACACACACACACACACACACACACACACGAGATTTTCATGAGCTTTTCAGGAACATGTTATGAATGAAATACATTGTCTTAGATTCCTATTGTTGCTGTAATAAATTATCACAAATTAGTGGATAAAACAAACAAATTAAAGTTCTGGAGGTCAGAAGTTTGAAATGGATCTCAACAGGCTAAAATCATCTTGTCAACAGGGCTGCATTCCCTCTGAAGCCTTTTTCAGCTTCTAGAAGCCATCTACATTCCTTTTCTCATGGCTCCTTCTTCCATGGTCAAAGCCAGCAGTGTAGCATCTTCAAAGTGCTCTCCTCTAATCTATGCTTACATCCTTACATCTCCTTCTAAGACCTTCTTGCCTCCCTTTTATAAGCACTTTTGTGTAAATTCCATTTATCCAGATAACCCAGGATATATTCCTTTATCGGAATCCTTAACTTAATCACATCTGCAAAGTCCTTTGTGCCATGTAAGGTAAATAGGTACAGATTCTTTGGATTAGGATATGAACATCTTTCTTAAGGCCATTATTAAGAATTTAGAGGGATTGGTCCATACCCAGGCCTTCCCCACACTATTGTTTATCCAATAAACTAATTCATAGTTAACTGTTCTTGTGCATGGAGCTGCAGTGCTAGAACAATTGATAATATTTATATATAATCTAGGATTAAAATAATGCCAATGTCAGAGGATAAAAGGCTGAAAACATTAAGTTCCATTGAATTAAACTTGAGTATGCTGAATCCAGTTAGAATTTTGTGACAGAGCAATATACATTTTGAGTAATCATGTACTTATTTTGTCAAACTCCTGTACAGCATTTAGCTCCCATTATATCTATGTGATATAGAACAATGAATAACATGTAGATAATTCTCTTTTACGTGCTTTAGTTGCCCAAATAAATTCCCCAACTGAAAGAAGGAAGTGTATATTCATTCTTTAATAGCTGAAACTCTAAACATAACTTTTAGCTATTTGGAGGTCACTTAGGCTTTAAGAAGCTGTTCTGTCATTATTGAGTCATAAAACTTAACAGCCCATGAATGCTACCCAAATTCAACACCAAAGGCTAAATAGAATAAAACAATGCATTAATTACAGTCTATTATCATCAGCACTTGGTTAGGGGAAATGTGGTTATATGGAAACTTCAAAATACGGTAAAAATAAAACACTTTCATAACAGTAACAGCAAAAACATTTTTAAAATAAAAATTTCCTATTCTGCCACTCTAAGAGCTTATCTGTGTTCATTGTTCTTGCTCTTTTCCAATTCCCATGTATATACATAACTTGTTTTAACATATTATGCATTTGGCTTTTTACACACTAATATATATTTTTTTCAGATAAGAATGTAATAGTCATAATTTTCATTTTACTTGCTACGATGTATTTCACAGCATGAATGTAACATGATTTTCTGGATTCTAAAAGGGTTCAGAATGAGCCTCCACAAAATGTGTTACTTTGGCATGTGGATTATTTTGAGTTTAAGAAAATCAAGACTCAGAAGACTCAGGAAGAGCTTTCTACCTCCCACTTAACTGCCTAAAAGAATTTAGAGGGCTTGGTCCAGAAAGAGAACTATCACCAGCGATACAAAGAGTATATATAGGCCAGGTGTGGTGAGCTCAGAGGGGCTGGTAGGCGTTGCTTGTTCAAATTCCATTTTGTGTCTCGTTGTCTCTGCATGACATGGCATATATTTGGTTACTAAACATTTATTCTTTCTATCTTCCTGTGAATTGTCTCCCCTTGCTTTGAAGTCACAGACCCCCATCCCCTTCTCAGCTCAAGATGACATATAAGGCATGCTTGGCTGGAGTGCCTCAGTGGTTGAGCATCAACCTATGAACCAGGAGGTCAGGGTTTGATTCCTGGTCAGGGTGCATGCCCGGGTTCTAGGCTCAATCCCCAGTACGGGGTGTGCAAGAGGCAGCCAATCAGTGATTCTCATCATTGATATTTCTATCTCTCTGGCTTCCTTCCTCTCTGAAATCAATAAAAATATATTAAAAAAAAGACATATAAGGCTTTTTTGCCTGACTCTCTGTAGGCCTCATATTCTCATGGGGGCCCCTTACATAGACAATTAAATTTGTTTTTCTTCTGTTAATGTATCTTAAGTCAGTTTAACTATTAGACCTGACAAAAGAACCTCAAAAGGTAGAGGGAAAAATTTTCCTTCCCTACAATTTTATGAATTGATATTTATGTTGGTTCCATTTTTAACTATTATAAATAAAAAAATGAACATTTTTCTGTACATTTTCTTAAGGAATAGGAGATTATTTTCTTGGGATAAATTTTGAATAGTCTAATAGTAGTCACAGAATTTTAAAACAAATAATGGCAGGTAGTGCTCTCTGTACACAAAGAAAGTACCACTGGTGATAGGGAAAGTATTTATTTATTTTTTATTTTATTTATTTATTATTTTTAAATATATATATACTACAGGTCCAGTGCACGAAATTCATGCATGGGGGGTGTGTCCCTCAGCCCAGCCTGCACCCTCTCCAATCTGGGACCCCTCGAGGGATGTCTGACTGCCTCTTTAAGCCCGATCCCAGTGGGATAGGGCCTAAACGGGCAGTCGGACATCCCTCTCACAATCCAGGACTGCTGGCTTCAAGTGCGCGCCTGCCTGCCTTCCTGATTGCCCCTAACCACTTCTTCCTGCCAGCCTGATCACCCCCTAACCACTCCCCTGCCAGCCTGATTGATGCCTAACTGCTCCCCTGCCAGCCTGTTTGCCCCCAACTGCTCTCCCCTGCAGGCCTGGTCCCTCCCAACTGCCCTCCTTTGCTGGCCATCTTGTGGTGGCCATCTTGTGTCCACATGGGGGCAGGATCTTTGACCACATGGGGGCAGCCATTTTGTGTGTTGGAGTGATGGTCAATCTACATATTACTCTTTTATTAGATAGGATAGAGGCCTGGTGCATGGGTGGGGGCCAGCTGGTTTGCCCTGAAGGGTGTCCCAGATCAGGATGGGGGTTCCCTTGGGGCATGGGGCGGCCTGGGCGAGGGGCCTGTGGTGGTTTGCAGGCTGGCCAAGCCCCCTGGCAACCCAAGCGGAGGCCCCGGTATCTGAGGTTTATTTATCTTCTACAATTGAAACTTTGTAGCCTGTAGCGTAGCCAAGCCTTCTGCTTGCTCCGTGGCGGCATCCATTTCTACTGGGATTTATGTATCTTCTATAATTGAAACTTTGTAGCCTTAAGCGAGGCCTGGGCCGGCCAGGGTGTGCGGAAAGCTTGGCTTCCTCCATCACCGGGGGCAACCCTAGTCTCCTGCTCTTTCCCGCTCCGTGACTGCCGCCATTTCTGTTTGGGTTTATGTATCTTCTATCATTGAAACTTTGTAGCCTTGAGTGGAGGCCTAGGCCGGCAAGGGCAGGCAGAAAGCTTGGCTTCCTCCATTGCTGGGGAAACCCATGCCTCCTTCCTGCTCTCTGTGGCCGTAGCCATCGTGGTTGGGTTTATTTGCATATTCGCTCCTGATTGGCTGGTGGGCATGGCTTGTGGGTGTAGAGGAGTGGTGGTTAATTTGCATATTACTCTTTTATTAGATAGGATAAATTTATATATTTTTATTGATTTTTTTTTTTTACAGAGAGGAAGGGAGAGGGATAGAGAGTCAGAAACATGGATGAGAGAGAAACATCAATCATCTGCCTCCTGCACACTCCCCACTGGGGATGTGCCAGCAAACAAGGTACATGCCCTTGACCGGAATCGAACTTGGCACCCTTGAGTCCGCAGGCCGATGCTCTATCCACTGAGCCAAACCAGTTAGGGCTAAAAATATATTTTTATTGATTTCAGAGAGGAAGAGAGAAGGAGAGATAGAAACATCAATGATGAGAAATAATCATCGATTGGCTGTATCCTTCACACCCCCTACTGGGGATCGAGCCCACAACCAAGGCATGTGCTCTAATCAAGAATTGAATCTAGAACATTGCAATTTGCAGGCCAAAGCTCTATCCACTGAGCCAAAACGGCCAGGGTGTCAAAGTATTTTTTAATGCCAGTAATACCTTTATACCAACATTTGTATTATGCCTAAAGTAATTTTCCTGAGGACAGACATAACAGTGAAGAATATGCCAAATAAACACAAAGGTTAAGTTATACTCAGATTATTGTTGATAATGTAGGAAAGTTATATATATAGAAGAATTTTGGAGGAATAAAAGGAACAGTGGTTTTAAAAAGACGATTTCTACATGTTAATGGAGCAAATTATGAAATAATGTATGCAACTCATATAATGGTTTATACTAAACTAGATGCCCAGTGCACGACATTTGTGCACTTGGGGGGGTGCCCTCAGCCCGGCCTGCACCCTTTCACAGTCTGGGAGCCCTCAGGCGATGTCTGACTGGTGGCTTAGGCCTAAACCGCCAGTCGGACATCCTTAGCAAAGCTTAGGAGGCGGGGGAGGTTCCCACCACCTCCGCTGCACTTGCCAGCCATCAGCCCGGCTTCTGGTTGAGCAGTGCTCCCCCTGTGGAAGTGCACTGACCACCTGGGGACAGCTCCTGCGTTGAGCACCTGCCTCCTTGTGGTCAGTGTGCTTCATAGCGACCAGTCATTATGCAAATCATTTGGTCGATTTGCATATTACCCTTTTATTATTAGGATTGCATGTTACATATTTAATAATTATTGCTCTTTTTATGAGCATTAATTCTTAAAGTGAAGGGCATTAAAGTTCTGTTTATGTTGTATAAGCTACACAATCTGAGAGGTAATAGAGACATGTTAGACTTTTCAAAGTACATATATTTTAGTGTCAGTAATAGATTGTAAGGCAAGAGGTAGATTTGGTTTTATCAGATGATGGAATGAAGGCAATTCTAATACATTTTTCATGCTTCTTGTCATTTTACTCTTAATTCAAATGTACAAAGAAGAAAGGCATGTTAAGAATGGCAGTAAAGCCAAAACCGGTTTGGCTCAGTGGATGCAGCGTCGGCCTGAGGACTCAAGGGTCCCAGGTTCGGTTCCGGTCAAGGGCATGTACCTTGGTTGCGGGCACGTCCCCAGTAGGGGGCGTGCAGGAGGCAGCTGATCGATGTTTCTCTCTCATCGATGTTTCTAACTCACTATCCCTCTTCCTTCCTCTCTGTAAAAGATCAATAAAATATATTTAAAAAAAAAGAATGGCAGTAAAATACTTAATAAAAGAAATGAGCAATGTGTTAAAGGGTCTGAGGGGAACTGCAATAAATTGAGACCTCTTCCAGCATTACTTTATTTTCATTATGTAGTTGCACAATGTTTACCTAAGAAATTCACAATCATGTGTAATTTGACTTTTAAGCAGGCAATATGACCAAAATATACCAAACGTTAAAAAAATGTATGTGCCTGTTCAGTAATGTGAAAGAAGTTAAAATTCACACTAATGAGAAGGATTGTTAGTTAGCCTGACATAAGAGAGTATCTTTTTAAAAAATATATATGTTTTTATTGCTTTTAGGGATAGGAAGGGAGAAGGATAGAGAGATAGAAACATTAATGATGACAGAGAATCATTGATCATCTGCCTCCTGCATGCCCCACACTGGGGATCAAGCCCGCAACCTGGGCATGTGCCCTGACTGGGAATCAAACCGTGACCTCTTGGTTCATGGGTGGACGCTCAATCACTGATCCACACTGGCCAGGCAAGAGAGTATCTTTCAATGGGGTAGCTGTTCCTGACCAAAAAGAGTTAATCGACCAGGAGACCAATTGCTCGCTATGACATGTGCTGACCACTAGGGGATGGTGCGGAACAAAGGGAGGCCCCTGCTGGCATCTAGAAGGCCCCAATTGGCCCTAATTGCTGGCCAGGCCTAAGCACCCTACCCATGCATGAATTTCATGCACCGGGTCTCTAGTTGCTTAATATAAGAAAATACTGATATATTCAAAATTTTAAATGTACTGGCTGAAGATTCCATTATGTAGCCCTGATAATAAGTGACAAAAATAATCTCTGCTACAGAGCTATTGAAATGATAATAATGAGCAATTTCCTGAATGGAGAATCTTTAGGATATGAGGAACTACTACTAATTTGTATACAATAGAAAACTTACTAGTATACCATGTGGCATGACTAGTATTGGTGAATAATGCTAAGCTTTGCTTGAGAAACTACTTTTTATTTCATTCATACTTTAAACATATAACTTTTCATTCATTCATTCATTCATTCATTCATAGTATTAAGTGCCAGAAACTATGGATATGCCAGTGAGCCAAACAGACACAAAATTCAGGCTCTATTGAGCTTACATTCTAATAGACATCTTTTTATGGTACATATATATTTTCTAGTATGAAACATCAAAGGGGCCCATTATCATTGGTAAAACAAGAAAAAACAACACAGTGGTATAACTGTTAAATGAAGTTGCAGGGACTTATTCTAGAATTATAAGGAAAAGTATAACAAATAGCAATATATTTCAATGAATACTGGATAGAAAAGAGATAATGTTCACTTAGAAAGGTATTAGAATTTATACCATTTGCTTTTTAAAATGTCTGAATGAGGTTTGATATGAAACTCGCCTTTCTGCTTTGGGTGGACTCAGCCTGAAGAAAAAGGTTTTACATGCTTCCCTTTGCCACCAGATCCTTTTCAGCCTCTGGTGCCTCATAACAATAGCACTGGTTGCCACACAAGAAAAGGCAGTAGCAGTAGTGAGTTTTAATCACATATATTTTATTTTCATACTAGGGGCCCAGTGCACATATTAGTGCACCCTGAAAGGAACTGTGGGTTGTGAGGCTGCAGTGGGCACAGGGGTGGGTCTTGGCCACCCATACTCTGTGCCCCTGCCCAGCCCCTCCCGCCATGGCCCCCAGTCCCCTGTCTGCCAGCAGCCCCGCTCCCGCTGCTGCTCCCATGGGCTGACGGTGTGGTGTGGAACAGGAGCGAGTGGGGCAAGTGCCAGCAGTGGGTGCAAGCGGGGCTGGTGCCAGCAGGTGTGAGCAGCTGCTGCTGCCCCAATCACCCCTCAGGAGCAGAAGAAGGTGGAGAAGCCCTGCTCCAACCGCCATGAGGCCACTGCACCACCCGAAACCAGCTTTTCTAGGCTGTGAAGGGAGTTGGAGCAGTAAAAAAGAGTTAAAACCTCTACTGGAAGACCCACTGACTAGCTAGACTAAAAGAAGGGGAATGATTTGAAAGTCAGCTATGGCTATCTTGGAAAGGGAGCACCTTTCCCTTTCCAAGATAGGTTCTGAGTCCCACTGGTGTGCTTCCAGCATATGTAAAATTTCCAAACCCAGTGGGACTCAGAACCAAAATAAGGCTTTCAATATTCAGCAAAGCAAAGAAGAAGGGCCTTCCAAATTTTACAAAGACTAAAAGATCAAGTGAGAAAGTACTCTGGGCCAGACCCTGAGGACCTGTTGGGCCAAGAAATATTATAAATTACATTTTGTCACCAATAGTTGGCCTGACATCTTAAGAAAACTGCAAAGCTAGAGAACTAGAAGGACAGAAGTACAGAATAGCTGTTAAAAAAGGCTCAGAAGATCTATGTACATAAAATAAGAAAGGCATAAAACAAACAAAAAAACAAAAAACCCAAAAAACTCTAACATAATGTTCACAACTGTAGAACAAGTGGCCTAGGAAAGGGCTGGCCCAGAGGGCCAGAACCAGAAGCCACAGCAGTAACCTTAGATATTATCTATAATAAAGAATGTAGTAGTTTAAATCCAAGCAGCTAGAGGCCTGGGAACAGGCTGTGTGCCTGCTCCCTTCTCCCCCTGCCTTTTCTTCAGCCTCATATGCCTATACATAATTTTCCAAAGTCCTTGGTAACTTAAAGACTTTAGAGCATTGCTGGGTTAAATAATAAACATCTAGAATATTTAAAAAAAAACACACCTGAAACATTGATTGCTAGACAAGTTTTAATTCACCTGCTCTTAGCTTTTATTACAGAAGGTCTCTTGTACTTTGTTGAAGGTATATTTTTTTGAAAGTAAGAGTGTGTTTAAAGTGTGTTAATAAACATTAATCTAAGAAATGCTGGCAGTTTACTTTTTGGTAATCATTGAAAAATTAAGGTTTCTAAAAGTGAAGAATTTTAATACATTTTAAAGAAAAAAAAGAAAAGGTCTGTACAAGTTGCTGATGGTATGACAGAAATAAAAAAATGTTAGAGTATAAATACTAATGGAAGGACTGAGGCATGGTTATGCATTTTGAAGGAAAAAGAAGGTGGTTTCTAAAGGTAGTTATTTATGGAAGTTGTAAAAATGTTTTTGAAAGTTGTAAGAATGTCCGTGGAAGTTATAAGAAATATATAAAAAGAAATGTTAAAAGGAAATTGATTAAATGATACAGACCAGTAAGCCAGGACAAGCAGAACAGGGAACCTGAGATATTAAAACAGCAGTTTGCAACCATCTAGAAAACTGTCTTCCCTAAACCAAGGACACTTAAGAGTCAGTGATTTGCATTTTGCCTCCCTAAACAGAGGGTAAATAGCTTATGCCAAAGTACTCAGGGAGACTGATGGGAGAAATCCAATTAGTGTCATTTGCTGTCCATACCCAAGGACAAATGAAGTTAGAAAATAAGCCTTATTTTGGTTAGTTCTTTTCTAGTAAAATAATTATGTTATACTAATCAGGTATTTAATAAATAAAAAAAGACTATCTTTTAACCATAGGAACCGAAGTTTGCTAGCCTATGTTCCTGTCTAATACACTTCAATATTTAGTCTTTTGGTAAAATCAAGTTTGACAATCCTTCAAGGGTTTGAATTAAAAAAAAACAAAAACAAAAACTTTCTCTTGATCTAGAATTGACTTTAGATCATCCTAATAGGCTCTGAAATGCCTCAAAGGTTTGTTTTCTTCTCTCATGAAGGAAAGTTTTATACCAAAGATACATAGGAACCTTTGTCAAATAGTTATAACTAATGGTTATTAGTTATAATATTATAGAATGTTAGGTTTTACAGAAAGGACAACATTCCATGTCATCTGCATTATAATGAAATCCATAACCGTGTCATTTTAAATTTCCTCTTGTCATTTGGAGACAGTTACTATTTTGTTATAATGCATTTGGAAAAATATTACATCTTCTGAAGAGTCCATGGATAGGACTGGCAAGGAAAATCAGATCTTAAAGCAAGTTAGTGTATTTTCCTCCCTATATGATCCCTCTGAAATTTGGCAATTCTTAATGAATGAATCATGGCAATGCATTTCTTTGCATAAATTCAATAAGCCCGGTTTCCAATGGTGGTTTTATTGACCAAAAACTTTGACTGGAGTGTCATGTTTTAAAGAGTTCTGTCTGGACTCTGAAGACTTGAAGCCAATAAGAGTGCCATGGAGAAAGCCTGGTATCTTTCTTGGTAGCCCTGAAAATGGATGGCGCTGGAGCATCAGGCCCATACCTTGCCATCACTGGTGGTTGGCCAGAGTGGAAGGGGAGCAACGAGGGCACCTCTGTTTTCCTGCAGAACCCCTATGCACTCTAGGCCACAATGAGTAGGAGGGCTGCTGAGATGGACCTTGAATCCTAGGGCGCAGGCCCAGGTGGAGCCACTCAAGGTGAGGAATTCACCTAACCCAGCAGATACTGCAGGCCGGTCTGATGGTAGCTGGATGGCTTGGCTTCCCTGCCCTGTGGGACACACTGAAACTCAATCATGAAATTCCAGCAAAGGCAGTCAGTTACCATTCTTGTGTTTATGCAAACAATCTGGCCAAATTGAATGCAATAGATAAATTGGTCTTAATTGGGCTCTTTAATAAACATAAGCGTGATTTTAAGGAGACTAATTCTATTTCAATAGGAGTTATTAGAATTGAAATATTTTCTTTTCCTTCCCCCAGACCATTTGTTGTAACTCTTGCTGTTCTAATTGCTCAATAATACTAAACTAGAGGCCTGGTGCATGAAATTCGTGCACTGGGGGTTTCCCTCAGCCCAGCCTGCACCCTCTCCAATCTGGGACCTCTCGAGGGATGTCGAACTGCCCGTTACCAGGATCTGGCCTAAACGGGCAGTCGGACATCCCTCTCACAATCCAGGACTGCTGGCTCCCAACTGCTCGCCTGCCTGCCTCCTGATTGCCCCTAACCACTTCTGCCTGCCAACCTGATCACCCCCTAACCACTCCCCTGCCAGCCTGATTGATGCCTAACTGCTCCCCTGCCAGCCTGATTGCCCCTAACTGCCTTCCCCTGCAGGCCTGGTCCCCCCCAACTGCTCTCCCCTGCAGACCTGGGTCCCCCCCCCAACTGCCCTCCCCTGTAGGCCTGGTCCCCCCCAACTGCTCTCCCCTGCAGGCCTGGGTCCCTCCCAACTGCCTTTCCCTGCAGGCCTGGTCACCCCCAACTTCCCTCCTCTGACGGCTTGGTCACCCCTAACTACCCTCCCCTGCTGGCCTGATTGCCCACAACTGCCTTCCCTTGCAGGCCTGGTCCCTCCCAACTGCCCTCCCTTGCTGGCCATCTTGTGGTGGCCATCTTGTGTCCACATGGGGGCAGGATCTTTAACCACATGGGGGCAGCCATCTTGTGTGTTGGAGTGATGATCAATCTGAATATTACTCTTTTATTAGATAGGATAGAGGCCTGGTGCACAGGTGGGGGCCAGCTGGTTTGCCCTGAAGGGTGTCCCGGATCAGGGTGGGGGTTCGCTTGGGGTGTGGAGCGGCCTGGGCGAGGGGCCTGTTGTGGTTTGCAGGCTGGCCACGCCCCCTGGTGACCCAAGCGGAGGCCCTGGTATCTGGGGTTTATTTATCTTCTACAATTGAAACTTTGTAGCCTGGAGTGGAGGCAAGGTGGCAGCCATTTCTGTTGGAATTTATGTATCTTCTATCATTGAAACTTTGTAGCCTTAAGCAGAGGCCTGGGCAGGCCAGGGCTGCAGAAGCTTGGCTTCCTCCATCGCCGTGGGAAACCCTAGTCTCCTGCTCTTTCCAGCTCCGTGGCTGCCGCCATTTCTGTTTGGTTTTATGTATTTTCTATCATTGAAACTTTGTAGCCTTGAGTGGAGGCGTAGGCCGGCAAGGGCAGGCGGAAAGCTTGGCTTCCTCCATTGCCAGGGAAACCCAAGCCTCCCTCCTGCTCTCTGTGGCCATAGTCATCTTGGTTGGGTTTATTTGCATATTTGCTCCTGATTGGCTGGTGGGTGTGGCTGGTGGGCGTAGCTTGTGGGTGTAGTGAGTGATGGTTAATTTGCATATTACTCTTTTTTAAGATAGAATTTTATAATACAGTTTGTCTCCACCAGGTCACAAGCCCACCTCCTTCTGCACCCAGGCCTCATCATCCCTCTGACAGAGAGCAAGGATCTCTTGGCTCTGAAAGAATACTTAATCCCTCCTCAGCATGGAAGTACTCAGGGGAGCTCACCGACGCCCATTTTCCCTGAAAGGATTCAAAGCCAGAATCCTTGAGGGGATGTGTTAAGCAGTTAGACAGACATGAGCAGAGCAAGGATGATGGGCCAACTGTAGAAGAAACAGATGGGACCCTGAGATGTGCTTCACACCACTCCAACTGCTCCAAAGCCGAAAATGAAGAAACCTGTGTAGACTCCCTCTCCCTTCCTCTAAGAAAGCCAACAGGTTTTAGAACAGCTAATAGAGAGAATCAGTAAGCCCTGAAGTCCCAGATGTTACTCCAGACCAGATCTCTGGACTGCCATTACAATCCCTTGGTCAATGAAGATGAAAAATTACTTGAGCTGCTGAACACCCTACTCCCTAACTTTGAGTCTTCTATTGAATCCCCAAGGCTGAAAATCAGCTTGAGGATCAAGGAGGGGGGGTGATGGGGAAAATAAGACATTTGGGGAGAGGCTAGCAATCTGAATCTGTGCCAGTAACCTAATGCACATTCTTGATAGCCTATAGTCTAGTCACTGCCCCTTCTTTAATTATCTGGTCTTGCAAGACCTGTTTACCTAAATACTCACATTTTTCAGAGGCCATAAACTATGAACAATACACAACCCCTGGAGGGAATTATCAGCACTGGCCCCAGGCCAGACCTTTAGGTGTGGTCTCACAGCCCCCATCCCAACACACGGGCCTTTTTGCAGAGCCTGCAAAAGGTCAAAAGGTCCTGAAGTCTGATCCATATATGGGATACAAAGAAATCAAAAGGTATAAAGAGAAAGCTTCCTCCATATTGGCTTACTCAGGATTTGGAGAACTGACCCCCTGAGTCTCTGTACTAGTACGTGTGAAACATCTGAAAATAAATGGGTTTTTCCTGTATCTCCAGGTACTCCTGTGTATTTTTCAGTCACCTGGCAAATTCTGTAACAATAGCAATCCCATTAAAAAAAAAAATTGTGGCAGTCACTGACAACAGCTTTCTAGGTCAAGAGCATAGGATCAGACTTACTTGTTTGGTAAAGGCATCTTTGTTTCACTATGTCTACTATTAAATAGCTAGTTAATAGATTGTGTCTGCTCTGACACTACTAATTTTAATCCCATTGTTGAACTGATGGCTTCTGTTTTTCAATAGGAATGGTGGGCATACATTAAGACTGGAATCATGATTGACTCTATCTACTTTCTCATTTTTCAAGGGAAATTTAGAAACGTACACAAGACAACACCTCTTTGATGTGCTAAAAGGCCCAGATGAGTACATTTAACCAGTGTCAGAAGTCACACTTTTTTCCATTTAAGTATTTGTTATATGTTTTATTGTCTTTATAGCACTTATTACCATCGGAAATTCCCTTGCTTATTGTGTCTCCTGCACAGAAATATGAGTTCTATAAATGCCAGGCCCTTGCTGTCTTGCTCACTGCTGTGTCCCTGGTATGTAATAGATATTCAATAAATGTTGTTGAACAAATAAGTGAATGAATAAATGGGCAACAAGCAATTGGAGGAAACATTCCTATTCTAGTAACAAATCCTTTTGGAAAGTTCAATCTCAAATTATTTTACCTACTCAGAAATACCATGTTATCTGCAGATTTATTTGTCAACCTGCTCTGTGTTTTGGAAGTGTCAGTAATTGTGTGAACAGAGGCTCTGAGGATTTCTCAGTGAACCACAAATGAGAAAAGCACAATGATTTCCTCAGTCCTGATACCACCCATTAAAGACTGAATACCAGCCTGAGAACTAGAAGTAGCATTAGTGGTTTGGGTTTAAAAGACAGACCATGGAGCAAAGTAAGTAATGAGGAATTATGACTTTACCTGCCCTCATACAATTAAATCTTGACCTCCAGCTGTATCTAAATAGGAAATAGAAATTTTTTAATTTAGATACTGCTGTGGAGTTCTACTTTTGCCAGATACAATGCATGGGATTAACACCTCTTACAGAAGAAATCATTGCACTAATTAGATCCCAGGAGCCAACACCTACAACAATGAACAGAGAATAGTAGGTGGAGAACCATATGTATGACTAGTTCAGTGCATGACTAAACACTAGCAGTTTAGTATCCATCCTCTGTCCAGCTTCCTCATAGTAAATATCCTAGATCTGAGAATCTGTGGTATGCCACCAAAGTAAAGCCTGGTAAAAGCAAGTAAATGCTTTATGTAAGGGAAAAATTGCATCAAAAACATTATTTTGGCTGACATGGCTCAGTGGTTAGAGAATCGGTCCACACAACGAAGGACTGCAGGTTTGATTCCTGGTCAAGGGCATGGCCTGGATTGCAGGTTCAATCCCTGGGCCCTGGTTGGACACATGAGGGAGGCAACCAATTGATGTGTCTCTCTCACATCTCTCTCTCTCTCTCTCTCTCTCTCTCTCTCTCTCTCTCTCTCTCTCTCTCTTCTCTCTTCCCTCACTCTTTCCAGTCTCTCTGAAAATCAATGGAAAAAATATCCTCTGGAGAGAATTAACAATATTTTGAAGCAGGAATTCACAGTTGGGCAAGGCAAGCTGTGAAAATTCTGCTTCCTTAAAAGGAAGAGGGCTCCAATAAATAAGGAGCTCATAGGATACAAAAGATTCAACTCAGTTCTTTTAAAATTATGCTATTGAGGGGCATACTACTGTAGTTTGCTCAGTTTTGCTGTTATGCTTAGGCTTTACTTTTAATGAATCCATATAATAGTTATTTTCCTTAATGAAGAAGCATTTTAGGAAATGTCTTTGAATTGCCAGAATCACTGTACAACTTTAGACTATTTCTGAAAACAAATAACAAACTGTATTTAGTTTTAAAATATAAAAGATGATGTGGGTATAAGGATTCAAGAACTCTTTCAATTTAAGATGTGTTAAGTTAAAGAAGAGCATCAATAAAAACTATGATCTTCCCCACTCTTGAAAAGAACAATGATTTTAACATATCGGTTAAGGTTTGGCTGGTGACGTGGGCTGTGAAAGAATTCACAACTAAAAGAAGAGATGCAGAGAGGAAGTTTACTTTACTCTCCACAAAGATAAAGGGCCAAGTATTGCTAGTTAATACAGGGAAGGGAACAAAAAAATGGCTTCCATGTTTAAAGAGTGATGGCTGCTGTTGGTAGGTGACAAGAAAGGGAGGAGGATTTGGGGCTGAAGTTGAGCAGATACCAGGGGGTTTGTCTAGAAAAGTTAGTTTGTTTGCTTTACAGGAGACAGGCAGCAGATGTCTTAGGGAGGTGTCTTATCAGTATTTTTCCAAAGCCTATTAAGCATGCTTAGAGCAGAGGTTATGAAGAGTTTGAAGGGGAGGGGATGAAGAGAACTTTCTACTAACTAGAGATTCCTTTGTGCAAATTATCCCTGAGTTCTGAAAACAGCTGGGAGGAGGGGGAATGCAAGAATGTAGCCTTGTAAGTAGCTTATTTTGTCTTGCAGTTTGAACAGAGGGGCTGTTTGAACAGAGGAGCTAACAGACTTGGGGTTTAATTACCAGGTGCTTCTCATAAATTGTGGAAGGCCACAACAAAGAAAAAGAAAGGCCTTTTTCCTGTCCTTATAATACCTACTAATACAGAAAGAACAAACTAAATAGGAAGACAATTTCAAATACAAAATCTGAAAGCAAATGTCAATCTCATTTATATAGAGCTCAGTAGCTACTCTGTTTCTTTTAGGGGCACGATACTAGAGTACTTTAGGCATCCTTTCTTGACTAACAAAAAAGAATATAGCTACATATGAGTAGGCTTTGAAACTAGTTTCCCTTCTGTATCACACAATTTCAAGTTTTCTGAAACTCCAACATGGATTCTTCATTAATATCTTAGCAGTTTGGTAACTATCTACGCATCAGCATATGATTAAAATCTCCAACAAAAAAATGGCACAATGCCTTAGTTATAAACAGTAAAGTAAAATAACCTCTTTCCAAGAAAAAGGAACACTGCAATGCAGTGCTCAAATGTTCTGGAATAAGTTATGCTTGAACCATTGTTTCCTTCATTTGTAAGTAGTCACCTTTCATTTATACATCATAAGAATGAGCAGTGGCAAAAGGGAACAGATTGAATTATAAAGCCATGACTCAACAAAGGAACTCACAAACTACAGACTCAGCTATCCTCTATTTTTCACTCATGTTTAAATGCATTAAGGTCATCAGTTAATTCAAGGGTAGAGAAATGTCAGGTTATTACCCAAGTGTCAAATGCTCACAAATGTGGAAATCACTATAATTTGCTAACAAAATGAGATTTTTAAAAAACTTTCAGAGACAGGTGTACAAACCTGGTGGTCTGTGATAAGACTTACATAGAAAAAGGACTTTGGAGAAAGGCAAGACCCTAGCTCTCCTTTGGACATCTTTTTTCCTTTAATTCTCCTCTTACCTTTCTCAAGTTACTTCAGTAATAATGTAGTAAACATGGCTAGTTGCTAAGTCAATATCCATTATTTTTCTTCCTTAGTAACAGAACCCTAAACTTGTTGGGTGTGTCAATGTGCTTCACTAAATGACTGCATTTTTGAACCTCCCTTGCAGTGAGAACAAGTGAGAGGACTAAGTTTTGGCCAATGTAATGTAAAAGAAAGTGGTGTGTGGGACATTCAGGAAGTCTCCTTAAAGATAACTGACTTCATTGACTAAGCTCCCTTCTTCCTTTTAATGAGTGAAACACAGATGGATGGGCTAGAGCTTCAGCAGCTACCTTAGACCACTTTGGGAGAATGACAAAGAAAAAGGGAAAGATTCCTGGTGCCTTTAGAATGGTAGTTCCAGCCCCAGATGTCTGGTCCTGGAATTATTATTATTTTTTTAATATTATGCACTAAAAGTGAAAATCTGCTTGGACTCTTACTGGTTCTCTTTTGCTTAAAGCATAAACTTTGTCATCCAATGGTTGCTGGTGCCAATTCATTGAGAATAGGAATCCCCAATGTGTGGTGCAGTGAAGAAGGAAACTACTAATATATTCAGTGTAAAATAACTCAATTGTGACAAGAATTGACTATGAACTGTGAAAACAGCAAGACTATGAGGTGGCCCTGGGGTGAGGGGGCCATGGGGCCAGACAGCAAGGGCCCTCTCCAGCTAGATAACACTGTTCTGCTCTTCACAGGTCTGCTTTGTCCAGCACTGGTCTGCTCCATTCTGTGTCAGTCTGCTCTGGCCCACACTGGTCTGCTCTGCTTTGCTTCCATGAGACATCTTCAGTATTTTAGCTCCAGCCAGGGTAACACAATCTTTGGTGGAAAAGAAAAGTGGGCCTAGTCTTGGAATTGTTTTAGATGAAAGAAAAAATAAACTTCCCTCTTGCTTAAGTCAGTAGTAATTTGGATTTTTGTGTGTGTTAGGCAGCTGAATCAAATGCTAATTGATATAAAACACTGATAAGAATTACCCAAAGCTAAAAAAGTGAAGGAGATGTGGGTAAAATAAGATGTAAGGGTATTAAAGAAGTGAAAGGGAACAAAATCTGCTCTATTCACAATATGCCTCTTTAGAATAAAGATTATTTTAGGCTGATTTATTATTATCATTATTATTATTATTATTTTAAAGCAGACATTAGAGAAGCTCTGAAAACCAAGTAAAGTTGGTTACCCTTTGGTCAGAGACATTTGCATTTATGGGAGAAATGTCATTTGTAAGGTTGTCTTCCTCTCTGTACAAGGAAAAGGAAGATGACTAGGTCTGGAGAAACTCTTATCAATGGAGAAGGCATGGACTTAAAACTGCATAACAAACTTGCTTCCTTTGCTGTACTTTGTCAGAAAACCTGGGTCTCCCCTGCTCAATGTCTTTATTTTGCCATTAGTTGGTGATAGTATTTAAGGTGGGAGCTTGGGCTATATGGGAGGAAGTTACTCAGTTTTCCTGAGTCTCTCCTATGTTTACAGGAGATATCCATGTTATTAAACATCTGTGTGTGTTTTTCCCTATTAATCTGTCTTTTATTATAAGGGGTCTCAGCCAAGAACCTAGAAGGTAGAGGTAAAATTATTTTTCCTGCTATACACAGTCTCAGTTTTTCAAATGTATAATGGGGATATGATACTGACTACGGATTGTTATATGAATTAAATAAGCCTTTAGCTTAATGCCTTAGTTTACAATGAATGCTTAGTAAATGCTAAGTGGATGAATAAATAAATTCATGTGTGAGGACTAGCTATCATGGAGAGAACTAAGAGGGTATTTCTGAGGAGTGGCAATCTAGTTTGGGAGAGAGAAAAGCATATGTTGCAAATAAAAGCCAACAATATTACATAGTCCACACCAAGAGCTTCTAGATGGTAAAAACAGACAAACAAACAAACAAACAACAAAAAACACACAAAAAAACTGCAGAATAATTGAGGACTAACCAGATTGGATGATATCTAGGCAGACTGCTTACCTTGTACATATCAGCAGAAAGAGATGAGGATGGAGCACTAGGGGCAAATTAAAGATTCTTCTAGACTAGAGATTTATTGGACAAAGTGTAAATTTTCTCAGGGTTGAAATGCCCAAAGAAATAACTGGATACAAATGTATCCTGTAAGAAGCACAATTTTGGTAACTTATGTCCAAATATTCTACTTTTGATCCTAATTTTTTAGTTGCAAACAAAAAAGAGGGTTCTGTGGAAAGTAACCTCACAGGGTGAGCTGATCATAAATTACTACCTGGGCATTGTCTTGGTGAGTAGTCATACCCCAGATATATAGCTTTTATGTTTACTTATCTCTTTGCTTTAAGAAAGCCCTGTCCATTGTTTCTGTGTATCTAGGTTAATACCTCTTTGAAATGCCTCTTGCAGATCCCTCCTTCTAACAGGTGACCATCCTCAAGAGAACTCATAAGCTCCTTTACTATCCTGTCAAGTAACCCCTGATTTGCTTTTTCCCACCTTCATATAATCTTCCCTTCCCTCCTTAATTTCAAATGCATAAAAAAGGCTGCCAAACTGTTATTCTCAGGAGCAGGTGAGATCTTGCTGTCCTGCACATGTTGTCATTTTGGCCCAAATAAACTCTTATAAAAATTCTCTACAAGTTTGGGACATTTCTTGTGTAGACAAACTGAAGTCAGAGCAAGTCTCTTCAGATAAGGAGCTGAAATAACAGCCTCTTTCTTCGTTAGAAAGTGAAAATGTTGTTTTTGCAGAAGCTTACCTACTCCATTGCAAAGAGGGATTTTGTATCAGCTACTCATCACACCTGGGTCAAGGGCAGTATATTTGAAGATGATTGCTTGGTTTCATTAAAAACAAAAAAGAGTTTGTTGGATCCCAATTCAAGCTTAAGTTAGGAGCCTTCAGGTACAAGTATCAGCAGTGCCTCACTTAGATCTATTTTCCCAGTAAAATAAGGATCCATCTGTTCCAGGCACAAAGAGGCAAAGGGTAGCATGGACTGTGGTGGGTTTGAGGCCAGACAGAATTGGAATCAAGATCTGATTGTATTACAGTGACAAAGTTGTAAAATTATAGCATAAGAAGATTAGAACATCATTTATTTTTACTTCTCTAGTTTACAAATGATGAAACTGAAACCAATAATGGGGAAGAGACCTGGCCAAGGTTATGAAGAAACACTTAAAGGGAGAGTCAAAAATAGAAAGGGTTCATTCCTTTAAACTGATGACCTTTTTACAAATCATGTTCTTTCCTTGAGCCTCAAAATCCTTGTTTATAAATTAAGGATAAAGATACAGGTTCAGCATACCTAATAAGGTTATTTGGATCATCAAATGAGATAATATACATGAAAAATCTAGACTTTGGGCCAAACACTTCCTTATCTCTGGGTCTCAAGTTCAACTACTTTCAAATGAGGAAGTTGTACTAGCTGATTCCTCAGTGATATCTGTTGTTTCTATGTGTTTTGTGAAGTGTAAAATGGTATTCTGATGTATTCTACTAGTATTCCCATATTTCCATTGAACTGTACTTCTTGATTCATTTTATTTTGCCAACAGTAAACAAAGTTTTTGAGGTCAAATAGAAACAAAACGTTTCTATCCCAAGGGCATGCCATATTATGCATACCATTAAAGACTATAATTAAATGAACACATGCAAAAAAATTCTGCTACATGATAAAAAAAAAAAAAAAAAACTACAGTCAAGAAGTAGTACTCCTTTCAATCATTGTTTGTACCATTTTCTTACACTTCTAATTTTGGTTCAAATATACTTGTTTCTATTTAAATTGCACTATTTCTCAGGAAATTCTATTACAAAAAATATTCATTTACTCCCTAAGCAATAGTTGATTTAACACTCTATTTGTGAAGGTTAAAACATACAAAAGAAATAGAGATTCACATAACTGTGGTTATTTCCTACCCAGGTGCAAGACTTTAGTGGTGTGGGGAAGCACAGAGGAAAATAGGAGGAGATTCTTTTCCAATAGACATATGTTGTATCTATTTTCAAATATAAAGAAGGAGTTGAGATGGGAGTATTTTTGAGGGTCAGAAGAGAGAAAACTCAGAATTGTAACCAATACCCCTGATGAGTACTTTTAACAGTTTTTAGAAAAGCAATTTAGAGGCATGTATACAATATTCAATTGTCCATATCTTGAAAGGAAGAATCTGCTGTTACCATTCATCTATACATTCAATTGTCCAGCCATTCAACAAGTAATGTTGAGTGCATACCAGGCACCATTCTAGGCTTTGGGGGTAAACAGTGAAAAAAAAAAAAAAGACAAAAATTCCTGCACTCATGGCTTACTTTGCAAGGGGTGGGGGAGGCGTAATTAGACAAAAAACAAATAAATAAGAAAAGTATATAATAAGTTAATTGGTGAAAAAATTACGGAAATAAATGAAGTAAGGAAAGGAGGGAAAGAAGATAAGGAAGACTGGTGGTAGGGTTAAGAATTGTAATATCTGCAAAGATCTGCAGACCGGGGAGTTATTCATGAAGATACCCAAGGCAAGAGTGCCTGGGCAGAGGTATCAGCAATTGCAAAAGCCCTGAGGCAGGGGCTTGCATGGGGTGTTCAAAGAAGCCAGAATGACTGGAGTGAGGTAGATGAAAAGCAGTAGGGGATGAGACCACAGATGTTAAGGAATGGAGGAAATTTCTTGGGAGCATATAGCCCACCAAACAAATGTTGACTTTTACTCAGAATGAGATGAGAATCCATCAAAGCTTTCTGAGCACAGAAAAATATGGTTTTTAGGATCAAGGTGACTGTTCTTCTCAGAACAAACAAGAACAAGGATGGAAACAGGGTGGCTGTAGAGGTTATCCAGGTGAGAAGTGATAGTGACTCAGATCAGTATGGTAGGATAGTAGCAATAAGGTTATGAGAAGTGGTCAAATTATGGCTACATTTTAAATATGAATCAAATAAAAATTATTTCAGTCATACTATGTAAAACACTAACATTACAATCATCCTTCATATTCAGGCTAAAGAAATTGCAAACCTCAGAGTGCCATTTTATATTTTCCAGGGTACCAGGAGTAGTAAACCTGATTACATGGCTTTTAGCCAAAGGAAGCCACTTACTCTTAAATCTTAGAAAAAGAATTTGTGAAAAAATATCTATTCTAAAAATATCTTAATGTACCTAAAACATTTTTTTAAAATCCTCACCCAAGGACATGTTTTTGTTGGTTTTATTTTATTTATTTTATTTTATTATTTTTTTTGTTAATCCTCACCTGAGAATACTTTTATCCATTGATTTTTATTTTTTTAAATATATTTTATTGATCTTTACAGAGAGGAAGGGAGAGGGATAGAGAGTTAGAAACATCAGTGAGAGAGAATCATTGATTGGATGCCTCCTGCACACCCCCTACTGGGGATGTGCCCACAACCAAGGTACATGCCTTTGACCAGAATTGAACCTGGGACCCTTCAATCGGCAGGCTGACGCTCTATCCACTGAGCCAAACCTGTTAGGGCTTTTCCATTGATTTTTAGAGAGAGTGGAAGGGAGGGAAGGAAGGAGAACGAGAGCAAGACAGATTGGTGAGAGAGAGACACATTGGTTGCCTCCCACATGTGCCTAGGCCAGGCCAGGGAGGGAACCCACAATCGAGGAACATGCTCTTGACCAGAATGGAACCCGTGACCCTTCAGTGCACAGGCTAACACTCTAACCACTCAGAAACATGGGCCAGGGCTGTTTTGATTGACTTTAGAGAGAGAGGAAGAGGGAGAGAGAGAGAAACATTGATGTGAGAGAGAAAACATCCATCGGTTGCCTTCCATACCTGCCCTGACCAGGAATTGAACCCACAACCTAGGTATGTGCCCTGACTGAGAATCGAAACTGCAACCCTTTGGTGCATGGGAAGACATTCCAAGCAGCTGAGCCACCCAGACAGGGCAGTACCTAAAACTTCTTAAGAGGAGTTATACCCCTGGTATGTTTTTTCCTTTAACATTATTAGTTCAAGTTTATACTTTTATTGGCCTGGTATTGAAATATGTGCCCTGGGATGGCACAGGGTAACTGAAGGGAAAACAACTGTGAGGGGCTTAAAAATTAAAGATTGCAAGAACATAAAGTAAATAATAAAACATGTGTGGCCACACTGACTGATGTGCAGATCTTACTTTCCAGCTAAAATCAGATGCATTGCTAAAAAGTCACAGGTGTACACACCATGTTAAAATGAGAGAATACCAAGTGAAGAGATTTATATCCAATACAATTTCATTCATTTGAGAGGCTGGGCACCACTTAAATATAGTTTGGAAATACTGGAGGATTTAAGAAAGGGAATATCAATAACTCCAAAATCTAACTAGGGAAGTAGGGATAGGATAGATTAACAAGGGTCATGGGAAAACTTCTGCTAACCAGGTTTTGTTCTTTGTTCCTTTATGAGGTTTGAAGATTCTAATGTAACTGAGCTCCATATTTAAATAAAAATAGCTATCAGTATTATTGTTGACATGAATGGCAATTTTACATATACAAATTATTCCTCCCCAAAAATATTTTCATTGATTTTTGCTATGCACAGAGACACCTGGCCCAGGGGCTCACTGGTAGCTGAAATTTCATTATTTTTTCACTTCTTCCAAGTCCTGAGTCCAGTTATAGGAATGAAGGGCATCTATAATTCTCCTATAAGCTTCTTTTCATTCTTCATTGTGCTCTGTTCTTTCAATCTGGAACACCATACTCTTCAATTCTATGAATTTATTTACTTTAGAAATTCCCTTTTTTTTCTTCTTTCTTTCTGAAATTCCTAAATTTATTCCAGAAATTTCTAAAAATTATTTATTAATCTCCAAATATCCCCTTTTTATGGAGGGTATGTCTTCTCTTATCTCTGAATATATTAAGGGTCGTTTTATATTAAGTGAATGTTTTCTAGTGTAACATTTTAATTCCTTAAATGATTTTTTTCACAATATGTTTACTGTTTTCTTAGCCTTAGGGCTTACTATAAACATTTTAACACTTCAGAATCTACTTAAATTTATGGTGACTTAATTCTAGTGAAAAGTGGTATAACTCTATAGCTCCATTCTCTATATAATTATATAGCTCTATTCTCTTCTCCCCTTTTTGTACTATTAATGATAGCTATTAATAGATCTACATGTATACAATACTAAGAATGCATTATTTTAATTATCTATATATATCTATATATATCTATCTATATCTATCTATATCTATCTATCTATATCTATATCTATATCTATATCTATATCTATATCTATCTATCTATCTATCTATCTATCTATCTATCTATCTATCTATATATGAAAGCCTAAGCGCCCATCGCAACTGAACGGATGATCGAACAGGCTGCATGGGGTGACCAGGCCGGCAGGGGGGTTGGTGAGGGGTGACCAAATGATCGAACAGCAGGCTGCATGGGGCAACCAGGCCCACAAGGAGGGGCAGTTGGGGGCAACCAGGCTGGCGGGGGGGCAATGAGGGGCAACCAGGCCAGCATATGGGGGCAGTGAGGGGTGACCAGGCAGGCAGGGGGGCATTTGGGGGCAACCAGGCCAGCAGGGGTGCAGTAGGGATGACCAGGCTAGTGAGGGGCCAGTTAGGGACAATCAGGCAGGCAGGCAGGTGAGCAGTTAGGAGCCAGTGGTCCTGGATTGTGATAGGGATGTCCAACTGCTGGTTTAGGACATCCCCCGAGGGGTCCTGGATTGGAGAGGGTGCAGGCTGGGCTGAGGGGACCCCCCCCCATGCATGAATTTCATGCACCAGGCTTCTAGTTACTTTATAAAATTTTATGTAGCATAAAGAAACTGAGAGAAGAAAAGAGTAAGAATATATTTATAGAGTACATTATATTAATCTTATTTACCATTTTTTGTTCTTTTCATTTATTCCTGTGGATCTGAGTTCTCATTTGGTCTCAATTTCTTACTCAAATACAACTTTGCATTTACTACCTCCTTTGTGCTATTGTTGTCAAATATATTACTTTTATATATGTTATAGGTCCAACAATACAGTCAAATACATATTATTTATAGAACTTTAAAAATCGTTTAACAGAATGAAAACAAATATGTATTTATATTGTTTTTTTTATAAGTATACAATTGCCTTCACAAGTTCTCTTTGATATTTTGTGTGGATTCAAATTTTTGTTTGGTGTCACTTGCTTTCAGCCTGAAAAAATTTTGTATTTTTTGTAAGGCAATCTGCTAGCAAGAAATTATCTCAGTTTTTATTTATTTGGAAATGTTATTTCCCCCTTCATTTTTGAAAGATCATTGTTTTGGATCTAAGGTACTTGGTTGAATGTATCTCTTGGCTTCTGTCTGCTATACCACGGGTCCCATAGAACAATAACAATCCACTCAGCTCTATATTGTTCTCAGAGGTGTCTAGGCATCTAGAGTATGCCAGGTCCCATCGGCACTTCAAGACAGGTGAGTCAGAAACCAAAAGCCCCCAGAAAAGCTGGCATATTGGTTGCAAATTCGACTCTTCTCTTTCCCCTTGAAAGAGAGGCTGCTAAGCTATATGGGCTCTATCAGTCATACCATAGGTCCTTTGGAGCAGCAGTACACTGCACAGGGGCCTCCAGACATCTAGAGTATGCCATATCACATCAGCACTCTGAAACAGGCAATACAGAAGCCAGTCCATCAGGCAGTCCCCATGAAAAGTCAGAAAGTTGGACTAAGATCCAATCTTGCCTTTCCTCCCCAAGGAGAACCAGGAGTTGGGAGTTTCATCCCAATTATGTAGCACTGTGCCGGGTTGGGGACTATTGAGAGGGAGTGTCAGGAGTTTTCCTACTGGCTTTGATGGCGCTGGTTTTGTATTTGCCTTGGGTATAAGAACCACTTAAATGGTTCCTAGATTTCTCACAAAGGAAATTGGTTCACACATTGTTGCTAAATTAGTGTCTCCACAGAGGGTCTGGGACTTCCCATTCTGCCATCTTGCTGTCCTTCTACCAGGATCTCTCTGGCTTCTGTGCTGAAAATAGTTGATGGAAGGAAGAAGCAAGAGACCATATAATAATTCAAATGTGAGATGATGGTGATTTGGACCAACAGGGTAGCACCAGAGGGTGTGAAAAATGGTGGGCTCTAGGTATATTTTGGAGACAGAATCCAGTGTTTGCTGGTGGATTGGAAGCAGGAATTACAATGATATGACAATGGTGACTCAAGGATTTTTTCCCTAGCACGTAGTGGATATAATTTTTTTTTTATTGAAATAGTGATTTCAAATGGAACACATTGGGTGAGTGGGGAGGGGAAAGATTAGATTTTGCTTTGGAAATGCTAATTTATATTTGTCTATAATGCAACAATTAGATAAGTCAAACAGGCACTTAGATATGTATGAGTCAGGAGTTCAGGGGAGGACTGCTTGGGTTTTTACTTTTTGAAAAAACATGAGAAAGGAAACATTATGATGGTAAGTAATTTTGCCTGTTCCTTTAATTTTGTTTTGTTCACTTCCTAAATCCATCATTGGCTCATATAAGAACTATAAATATTTATTAAGTAGAATTTTAATAGCTTCTGTAAGGTAGTATAGATTTAAAAACATGTGGTCAACCCACCATGTTGAATCAGAAGTTCATAGTGACAAATCTTTATCCTTAAATTGTATATTTGGCCTTAACCGGTTTGGCTCAGTGGCTAGAGCGTCGGCCTGTGGACTGAAGGGTCCCAGGTTCAATTCGGGTCAAGGGCATGTACGGTGGTTGCAGGCACATCCCCAGTAGGAGGTGTGCAGGAGGCTGCTGATCAATGTGTCTCTCTCATCGATGTTTCTAACTCTCTATCCTTCTCCATTCCTCTTTGTAAAAAATCAATAAAATATATTAAAATAAATAAATAATAAATTGTATATTTGGCTTCCTAGAAGCAAAATAGATATTTGAACCAGATATGGTAAAAAGGGGGTGACTATATGATTTTAGGGTAAACTTGTTATTCAGTTATAAAGACAGTGATGAATTTCATCATTTGAAACCTAGCTTTGAAAGCAGCTAGAAATGTCACTCCAAATCCTTTATAATAAAAGCCTAATATGCAAATCGACCAAACAGCGGAACGACAGGTCAGCGGGGGGCGGGGCTGGTAAGCAGGCAGTGCCAGGCCAGCCAAGGTGGGTGCCAGCGGGCCGAGGGAGGGGATGGTGATTGGGGGGTGGTGACAACCAGTGGCAGCGGAGGGGTGACATGGGGGCAGGTCCGGCCGCTCGCTGGCCTGTAGCATCCCCCAATTGGCCCACCGGTCACCTCCTGCAGAGGGAGGACACTGGTGGCAGCTGCAGGATGATGGAAGGTGGGGCTGAAGCTTCCCCCTGGTGGTCAGTGTCCTCCCACAGGGAAAGTGCTGCTCAGCCACAAGCTGGGCTGATGGCTGGCGAGCGCAGCGGTGGTGGCAGGAGCCTCTCCCCACCTCTGCAGCAGTGCTAAGGATGTCCAACTGCAGGGAGCGGGCCTAAGCCATCAGTCAGACATCCCCTGAAGGCTCCTGGACTGTGAGAGGGCACAGGCTGGGCTGAGGGAGCCCCGAGTGCACGAATTTTCATGCACTGGGACTCTAGTGTGTTTAATAAAATGACAGCATTGTGGATGAAAAAAGGCCACATGCTAACCTGACTAGCTCAGAGAAGGCCTGTTTGACAGTTTTGCAAGTGCAAAGACCTAAAGTAACAACAAAGGATGGTCTGGAGTTAAAACTCTAACTAAAAGCAGTTTATGGTGGGTAATCACATCCTAGGCCAGTATCTTCCCTGACAAAGGTGAATCTTTACCTTAACTGAGCCTATGGTCTTTTTGCATTTACAATAACATATCATTGGAATGTCAAAGTAATTTCCCTTTTTCTGGACCCCTCAAAGCACAGGCACCACTCTGCAGAGACCACAAATCCCCTCATTATTATTGAGTTAAATGTTGACGGTTAACTTTCCTGCACTCATCTAAGTAAAAGAAGTGTGTGTCTATCATTTTACTTTTTATCCAATCCCAGAGGTTTCCCCAGCTTTGCTTTCTCCCACCTCCCTAACCTATCACCAATGGATTTCATGTAACCCATTTACATCTCCTCCTTTGATTGTAATGCATAAAACAAGGTGAAAAACTGCCATTCTCTGGAGCATTATCCCAAATACGTTGAGATTCTGCTCCCCAGCAATTGTCGACAATTTGGCTCAAATAAACTCACAAAAATTCTTTACAGGTTTGAATGTTTTTACGTTAATAGCATCCTTAGTATAGTTACAAGGTATCAAAGGTTATCAGTTTTAGCCCAGCCGGTGTTGCTCAGTGGTTGAGCAGCGACCTATGAACCAGGAGGTCACAGTTTGTGTTGTGGGCTCAGTCCCCAGTGTGGGGCGTATAGGAGGCAGTTTATCAAAGTTTATCTCTCTCATCATTGATATTTCTGTCTCTCTCTCCCTCTCCCTTCCTCTCTGAAATCAGTAAAAAATTTATCAGTTTTAAAAAGCTCATGAAACATGAGTATTAGTAAGGTACTTTTGAATAAGACTGCTTATTTAGAAACTATTCATTATATTGTTTGTAATTATTTTAAATACTTAGAATAGTATTTAAAGAGTGTGATATATATATATATATATATATATATATATACACACACATATGTGTGTGTGTGTATATATGTGTGTGTGTATATATATATACACACACATATATGTATATATATACACACACATATATGTAAATATACACACACACAAACATGCTTGTGTGTATAATTATTTAATCAATTAGGTATCTCCTCCATTAGGTAATTTGTTAGTTTGAATCTAGTTAGTTAAATTAGTTAACAATTGAAGCTTTAAAGCAATCCAGGGCTGGGTTTTTATATTGAAAACACTAAGATCAGAAGCTCACACTCCAGTGCCCATCTACAATCCTTCAACATGTTTCATGTCAGATCTGTAATAGAGTGTGTACTAATCAGCACAACAAATTTAAGACATGAGTTTAAAACTGGAAATAAATAACATTCCAACTACATGAATTGCCTGGAAATAATTTACAGGCCTGGCTGCCTTGCATAAATAAAATAAAAGAAAAAAGTAGGACCAGTAATTTACATTTTTTTGCAGTGGCTCCCTCCACTGAGAATTCGATCCTATTTTCATGGGATTCTACTGCCTGATACTACTAAAAGCATAGCCGAGTTCTACACTAGATTTTGCCACATCTGGTTTAAAACATCTGATGTGAATGAACCTCTCCTGTAAGATGCTTGTGGAATGTCCAAAGAAATAGCATAGCTTACAGATAGGCTGAATGACTGGAGAATTTACTGCTAAAAATGTATATGTGGTAAAATGCAGACTAAATTTTGCTTGTATTGTAACATACCACTCTGCAGTAAGGTTGTGGGAGAGGATACCTATGAACCTCACTTGGCAAAAGAACATACCAGTTGTGGAAAAAACAATTTGGTTTATGTCTATTTGCAACTCTACATTTTCTGTAATTTTTTGGCACTTACTCCCCATCTTATGTTATAGGTTTCTAAAAATTTAATTCTTATCTGCACTAGACTGTGAAGTCCTTGGTGGCAGGGGCAGTGTTTAATTTGTTCACTTTTATGCTCTTCTAGCCTTAGTCCCATGCCTTGAACATAATAAGTACCTAGTGAATACTGATTGAGCAAAGTGAACTTGTGAGACTATGACCTAAGCTCAACTGAATTTGACCCCTCACCCTGAATCTAAGTAAATGCATAACCATGATTGAAAGCTGTATAAACTGTTCAAAAAAAAATAAGCACCTTTCTCTTTAAATGGTCATTCCTTTTTATTTTTAAGATCTTTGTTACATTAATAAAAAACAAAAACTCAATTTTAAATAGTACCAATTTGCATCTAAATAATTAAAGAAGAATCCTAAAGGAAAAGATTTAATTGGCATGATAGGTGTTTTAAAGTCTTATGAGGTAATTTATTCATAAGTGGTACAAATTTACGATTTTCACCAGTTTTAAAACTAATCTTCTACATTTTCTATTAGCTTCATTAGACCCAGTGTTATTTCTTTCTGAATGTTCAAAACATGAACAAGACACTTGTCAAACTTTGCCTCAAACCTTATATATTTTATTACATCATCCTAAATACACATTTTGTTTGGATATAAATTTATTTTCTAAAAATAAAAACAAAAAGATAAAATTTTCACTAAACAGAAAAATAGTCCTTCTAAACAGTAGACTATCTCTAAAAGGATATAGGTATAACAGATAACTGTGACACTCTTTTTGGTAGAAGGAATCTCAAATTAAGAATAATAGAGGAACACATATTTATGGAAGGCTTTTTTATTTGCGTTTGCAAATCAACTTTAGACAAAACTTTTTTTGTTGTTACCTTACTGCTGAAGAAAGGAAACAATACTATGCAGTACCTTAACAGATAATTTTGTGTTTGAAATTTAAAATCAGTAACTCCAAATTTTATATGCTGTATGACTTATTTTAAGCAGTATTTTCATCCCTTCTAAAGAAAACATATATAGGTAATTTTTTCTGCATTTTTGTTTTATAACACACTCAGAACAAACAAAATTTGACTGGTTTAACAAAGCCAAAAAAAATGAATCTTATCCATAGGTCTTATTAAGGATATTTTTGTGAGCAGTGACTTGAAACCACCCACACATGAAAAACAGAGTACAGAGCTGGTCTAAAACTTTTATATTACTCAAATATACCATGAGTTGACTGTGAAAAAGGTAACCTGGCTAATGCTATTTAAGCTCTGTAGGATGCTTACTGAGAAAAGAACAGTTCTGAAATACAAAATCACTTTTAAATGAGAAGTTTTAGCAGTACTTTTTTTTAAAGCTCTTATCTACAAATATTTATTGTAACAATTGAATAGAACTACAGGAAGCCCTTGGCACTGACAGAGAATATTGATTCTCTGTTAGGTTACAAAAATTTATTCATAGCAAAATTGAATGCTCTTTACATAAAAATATTAGACTACTTAAAAAACTAAAAATTCTGGTAATAGCTAACAGAATTAGAAAAGTAAAATTAAACATTAGATATTGCCTATTCTAGAACACTGGACTATAACAGCACCTCCACTGCTCTAAAAAAATATTTAAGTCTCTCATGCAACAGGAAAACAAGAAAACAAGATATTCTGTAGCAACTGTTCCACTCAGAGGAGAACTTCTCCCAGTTAAAACAAACAAACAAACAGGCCTTGGATGCTGTGGCTCAGTCAATTGGGAGTGGTCTGGTGCACCAAAAGGTTGCTGGTTTGATTCCCTGTCAGGGCACATGCCCGGGTTTCAGGCTTGATCCCTGGCAGTGGGCAACCAATCGATGTTACACTCTCACATATATGTTTCTGGGTCTCCTTCTCCCTTCCTTTCTCTCTAAAAAATTAATAAACTATGCTTAAACAAACAAAAAACTCCACCACCAAAAAAAATAAAATAAAATACCAAAAACAAATAAGCACCTAGTCAAAATCCAAATAGGCATTTTTAGGTGTCATTAACAACAATAAAAAGATATCCAGATGAAATATTATACTTGCTGTTCAGTCTTAATAGCCTCTTGATAAAGGCATGCTTCCTTTCATTTTAATACATTTCTGCACATGTATATATTTTATAAATCAGGAAACAGCCAAAACACAAGATAATTCTTAGCATGAATATACATAGTTAACCATATATTATGCATTCCCCTTTAAAAAAACTGATGCCCCCAACATTTACATGTATCATTTCATAAAGAACAACACAATATCCAATATCTATATAGTCACTTAATGTTCTGGAATACTGAGATTGAGAACTCAAGTTTCTTTTGAAAATAGCTTAAAATCAAGGCTCAGTGGTTTAGCATGGAACCATGAACCACGAGGTTACCAGTTCAATACCCTGTCAGGGCACATGTTCAAGTTTTGGGCTCGATCCCCAGTAGGGGGCCTGCAGAAGGTATTTCTTTCTTTTTGATGTTTCTGCCTCTCTATCCCTCTCCTCTTCCTTACTCTCTAAAATCAATACAAACATGTTTTTAAAAATCAAGTGTTGTTTTATGTTTTTGGGATTTTTTTGCTGAACATCAAACTTTATTATTCTAGGAAACTAAGATTTAGATTAAATAATGACATAAATTCCAACTCTAATTTAAATTACTTAACTATTCAAGCCCATAAAAGTAGACTAGTTGTCTATTTGCAATTAGGTTTTAGATAGTTGGTATAAAACTATATGTAAACTCACTATTCAGACTATAACTACAGAACCTGGTCCTATCCTATTTCTAACAAGACCTAGAACCAAACTTTAAACCTTGGATACACCACTTAACAAGTAACATTGGTGTTAATACAGCCCTATACTTGCTAACAGACTTGATGGTGTGAGTACTGCGTGGGTTTTGTTTTTGAACGTTCTCATTCTACAGGCTACCTATAAGTCAGGGGCTCAGACACAGGGGCTCAGTGCAACAAATACACTCTTAATAGTATATTGTGGATAATAGAGAATACCGGCCCCACCTGCTCACCTCGGGTGGGTTGGGAGCTGAGTGATGGAGATGCTGGGCAGGGATATGTGGCATGACAGGGCAAGATGCAGAGGTGACAGAGGCATTTGAATGATGCAAAGTCTCTGGCCAAGGCCCAGGCTTTCAAGGCTGAGGTGCTAGAAGAAGTGGTGGCATAGAGCTATGATCAAAGTCTCACATACTACATGCTAACAACATGGGTTGGGTAACAAGTTCTCAGTATGGATATCCCAAGTCTGGTGGCTCACCCGGCAGCCCTGGGGCCAGGCCAATGTACCACATGTCCTTCTCCAGGTGGTCCTCATTCAGTGGGCAGAAAAGGTGGTTTTTTCAAACTAAAATTGGACCAGTCTATGGACAGTCTTTGTCGGGTTTGTTTGGTGGAATCCAAGCAGAATCTTTTGAAATACTCCACTTCCCTCTCTGTCTCATCCATCTCCACATTGTCTAGGTCGATGTCTTTAGGCATAAAGACATCTTCGAGTGAGCTGTCATCTCCATCTCCCTTTTTCTTCCTGTTTTTCTTGCTCTTGCCCTTGGGCTGAGGGGTGTCTGCCAATACCAGCTTGCTGTGGTGCACCTGCTTAGTAGGGCAGGTGGGCTCAGTGGGGCCTGAGCTTGCCTTTCCTGATTTGACCTGGTCCAGCTGTTTCTTGTTACTGTTTCTATTGACTTTTCTCTCCTTTCTCTGCTGCTCTGACATCGAAGTAAGATCAAGCACTTTAGCCTTTGCTTCAGTCTGGGTCTGGGGTCTGGGTTGGACCTCTGAGGCTCTGGAGAACTCCGCAGGCCTCCTCCTTGGCTCGCTGCTGGCCTTCCATGCCTGTTTTGGCTTTTGTTTGCCAGTCCCCTCCTTGTGGTGATGTGTTGTGTCCAGGAGAAAAGAGAAGGGCTCCTGCTGCTTCCCACTGACCTCCTTTGTCAGGACGAACTTGGAATCCCCATGAGCCCCTGACCCTGTGTGGGCTGCGTGTCTGGAAGGTGAGTGAAAAGAGGTTTTTGGTTCTTCAGTTTGCTCTAGGGAACCACTGTGTAAGTGTGCAGAGACAGACACATACTTTGTTGCTGCCCTGACATTTCCACCAGGCATGTCCAACTTGGGAAAGTCTTTTCTTGGTTTCTCCTTCTTTTTCACAACTTGGAGCTTCTGAAGCTGCTGAAACTCCTCTGGGAGCCGCTCCTTCATCTCCTCCTGTTGTTTCTGCTCCTGTTGCCTCTGCTCCTCTTGGAGGTGCTCTTGTTCCCGGGCCTTGGCCTCTGCTTCAAGGCGAGACTTCTCCTCCAGCTTTTTCTGTTTATGTCTTGCCCGCTTGGCTGCCCGTGTGCTGCTCACAGGCTTGGTATCTGAACTGTTTATGAACTGCAGCAAGTCCTCCACTGTGCGATGATCCACCACAGTTTCCTGTTCTGAGAGCTGATCTGTTTTCTTCGATTGCTCTTCTTTTCTCTTTGCCAGCCGGAAACGAAGCTTTTCCCTCATGCCTTCATAATTTCTACCTCTTGGTGCAGCTGAAGACCAGTTGTGCCTGAAGAATTCACAGCAGTAGTCACAATACTTGCCCTCCTTCTGGCCAGCATAGGTGCAGGTGCAGGCGCAGCTGCTGGTGCTGGTGTTGGAGCTGTGCTCAGAGCAGCTGTCTTTGTCTGCACTCTTTTCCCTGCCTTCCTGCTGTGGGTCATAGCCACCTTTCTTGCTACCCTGCCCTTCGTAGCGGGGGCTGTAACAGGCTGGCACAGTTAGGATCGAGCTGCTGAGGAAGAGGCCGGCAGGGTCCCCCCGGGCATCAGACCTCTTGTTCACTACCTCAGTATTGTTGTTATCCAATGGATAAATATCAGCAAATTTAGCTGACAATGAAGCCACATCATCATCACTGCAAAAAGGTGGTGTAGATACATTGTCTGTGTGGATGAGTCTGGGATGCTGCTGGATTGGAATGGGAGAGCTGGAACCTGACCCCAAGCTTGCTAATGACATGCTGGGCAGGTGACTCTCAGAGAGACGGTCAGGAGCAGAAGAACCCATTTGGTGTGGTGGCGGGCGGACGTGGGTGTTGCTGGGGGTGGGAGGGCCCATGATGCTACTAATAAGGATGTGTGAGTGGCTGGAGTCATAGCGGCGATCAGGTGATGACAGCACATGCCTCATGGCATCGCTCAAGTTCTCACCAGCGCCCGCTCTCCTACGGGTTAACTGCTTTTCATGGAATTGCCTTTGTTTAAAATGCTTGAAGTCTTTTGCTAGCTTGGCTTTCATTCTCACCTTCTCCTTGATGTAAACACTGACCCTCTTCTGGCACTCCAACCACTCCTTGGCAACACTGTGCAGCTCCTCCTCCAAGTGCTGGTACTGTTGCAGCAAGGTGATGTATAAGTCCCTGCTGCAGGTGTCTTGCATTTTAGTTCCCAGCCTGATTTGTGACATCAGTGCTGGCAAGTTGCTCTGGAGAAGGGGCTCTGAAAAAACCAGATTTTCAAACAGGTGCTTATTATGCAGTTCCCATGTCACCTGGAACACATTCAAGTGTTTATTTTCTAGAGTGACGAGGAAGGTGCTGATGGTGCGTGCTGCCTGGCAGAAGGTGCCATACTCCTTGAGGAGCAGGGAGATGAACCGGTAGGCCTGTAGAGGACTCTGCAGGCAGGAAGGCGCTCTGGATGTGGCTGACAGCCGTTGCAGGAGGCTGATCTTCATCTCCAGCAGGTAATCTCGTGCTTGTTGATCCAACCGCTGGTATAGCTGGGAGGGGTCTGACTTACAGAGTCTATCCACAAGCTCCTTCATCCACTCCTTGTCGGGCACCACTGTGGTCCCTGCCTGGCGGTATATGCAGCGAACAAGGTAGCGCACTTCAGCCCAGTAGTTCTGCAGCTGCTGCGACTCGGGGTCTGTCTCTGGGGAGATTTCTCTGGGCTCCTTGCAGACCTCAAGGGAACGTGGGGTCTCTAAGGGTCGGGGCAACCTCCCGCCGCCTGCCTCTTCTGGGGACTCACTAAGAGGGCCTTGGACAGGGACGTCTTGGCCCGGTGCTGACTGGTCCAAGCCGCCATAAGTCCTCAACTTCTCTAAGGTCCACTGGCAGTGTAGACACACCCACAGAGTCTGGTATGGCACACCGCTACCCACGGGAGCCACAAAAAGGCCCAATTTTCTCGCAGCCTCAATCCCACTCTCTAGGGAAGAAGAATCTTTTCGCTCGATTCTGCACAGAACACAGTAATCAACAGTGGGGGAGAGTGGAGTTCTTTGAGTCTCCCCAAAGTTTAAAGAAGTCTCCAAGTAGCCTCCGGAAGCTGTTCTGCCCACACACTCGCTCGCGCTGAGTGATCTGTTTGCCGCCATTGTGGCGCCCGGGACCCCAATGTCAGTGGCCTGGGAGCTGCCCAGCATGGCACTGCTTACGGCCCTGTGGTCCCCGCTTCCACCGCCCCGCTTGTTCTTACGGCGCTTGGCCCCTCGTTTGGCACTGGCCCGGCTCATGGCTAGAGGGCAGTTGGCGGCCGGAGCAGCAGTGGGCACAGGGCGCGGGCAGTGGCTAAGGGCAGGGAGGTTGAGGGTGCCGCGGTGGCTAAGGGCAGGGAGGTTGAGGGTGCCGTAGGTCGCTCTGCTTAGCCTGGCCAAGGGCTAGGGCACTGTACGTGGGTACCTTGTCACCTTGTGAGGGCGGGGAAGACCTGGTTGATGGGAGCTGCTGGGATGGCTCTAGGTGCGAAGAACTGCAAGTCCGCCACGGCTTCGTCGACCAGAGTTGGAATCCAATATGGCGGACATAAGGGGACAGTGACCCCAGTTTCCCAGTTTCCCTTGCGGGTGGGGTGGGTGGGAGTGAGGGGGTGGGGGGAGGAGGGGGAAGCTGCCAGGAGCGGGGAGGAGCTGTGGAGTGGTGAAAGGAGGGGCACCCCACCCCTCCTGATATTAGCATTTCTTTTTTTTTTTTCAATTACCATTTAATTCAATATTGTTCTGTGTTAGTTTCAGATGTCCAGCAAAGTACTTAGGAAATCGTGTACTTTATAGAGTGGTTTCCCCCAATGTTTCAAGTACCCATCTGGCCCCATTCATTCATAGTTATCACAGTATTATTGACTGTATTCCCAATGCTATAATCTATATTTCTGTGACTGTTCTGCAACTACCCATTTACACTGGTTAATCCCTTCACCTTTTTCACCCAGCCCCTCAACCCCTTCTCCTCTGACAGCTGTCAGTCTGTTCTCTGCCTCTATGAGTCTGTTTCTATTTTGTTTGTTCATTCATATTGTTCTTTCTTTATGTTTTAATCTTTATTGTTGAAAGTATTACATATGTTCCCCTTTTCCCCCCAATGACCTCTTCTAGCTTGCCCCCACCCTATATTGTTCTTTAGATTCAACATATAAGTGAAATCATATTGCATTTGTCTTTTTCTGTCTGACTTATTTCACGTAGAATAATACCCTCTAGGTTCATCCATGTTGTTGCAAATGGTCAGAATTCATCTTTTATAGCTGAGTAATCTATTGCATATATATATATATATATATATATATATATATATATATATATATGATAACATATCTTACATTATCCACATCTTCATTATCACAATCATCTACTGATGGGCACTTGAGTTGCTTCCATAGCTTCACTATTGTAAATAATACTTCAATGAACATAGGGGTTCACATATTCTTTTGAATTAGTGTTTTGAATTTCTTCAGATATATATCCAGAAATGGAATTACTGGGACATAAGGCAATTTCATTTTTAATTTTTTGAGTAACCTCCATACTGTTTTCCATAGTGGCTGCACCAATTTGCATTCCTACCAATAGTGCATTAGAGTTCCCTTTTCTCCACATCCTTGCCCACACTTGTTATTTATTGATTTATTGATGATAGCTAATGAAGTATATAATTATTGTCTTAATTTGCTTTTCTCTGATGATTAGTGAAGTTGAGGAATTTTCATATGTCTATTGGTCATCTGTATATCTTCCTTGGAGAAGTGTCTATGCAGACTTCTGCCTACTTTTTAATTGGATTGTTTCTTTTTCTGGTGCTAAGTTGTCTGAATTCTTTATAAATTTTGGATATTTACCCCTTATCAGATGTAGCATTGGTGAATATGTTCTCCCATTCAGTAGGTTTTCTTTTCATTTTGTTTATTCTATGAAGGATTTTGGGTTTCTTATTATAATGTAAATTCTTAGAAATTTAAAGCAAATATTCATTAATGCAGAGCTGACATTTCTTAAGAAGAATGATGACAAGCAAGCCATTTTATTAAAATGAAGTAAAATTGATTTTGGAAAACTTGTCAGTGAGTCAGAATCCAGCTTCTTCAATGGTATGTGTAGCAAGATTATAGTGGCTCATTTTAGCATTATTGAAAAAAAAAAAAACAAACAGATTTCTGCTTGGGTCAGAAAATTAGGGGGGTCACTCAGCTAATTTAAAAAAAAAGGTTAATTTTAAGTATCAGATTATCTTTGATGAACCACAGTTTAATAAATGTGAGCTGTCAGAAATGGAAATTCACACCAATTTCATGTTATTCTCTGTTTAAATGCATTTATTTGAGGCTAAATGGCATACGTGAGTTTATGGTCACATTCCATGATGCTGGTACATCACAGATTTCTATCAAGGAATATGCCATATTCCCATTGCCTGTGTTGGTAGCACTGTTCTAGCAATAAATGCCAACATGCAACAAATTTCAAAAGGATGAATAATCATTATTTCAAAGTGTTGCCTTTTAAAATAGTTTATATGAAACTTTCAATGTCTGTGCTAAAGAAAAAGATTTACCTCTCAGCAGCTTGAGACCATGAAGTGTTTGTACTTCTACATTAGGTTGTTTGGTGGGATACATATCAGTACTGCAGGGCAGCTGTCTGTCAGAGCTGTAAATTTGTTGGCTGAAACTCTCTGGCAAACATTTGTGTGTAAAAATTGAGTTGTTTTTTGACCATGACTGAATATCTTACAGTTCCTGTTCTTCCTTTGCTTTGATATCCTAGTAAACCTGCATTTTTCTTTCATCCTTTAAGAAATCCCTGTTAGAAGACAGTCTCATGAGGAAGTAGACCAGGGAGATGACAGTGGCACCAGCTCCCACACATGCCACAATGAAAAGGTAATAGGTCATGTAGAACCCATTTGTATAGCAGATGTTCTAGGACACAGCCACATATTTTTCCTGGGAAAGCATTTGAAGGAATGATGTACTGTAATGCTGATCTGCTCCACACTGACTGTCCTGTTAGTCTGGATGACTTTGATGACTTAACAAATTAACTATATTTTATAGAACTTAAACACAGCACCCCAGAGAAACCAAGCACTCTCAGTGAGACCATTCCCACCACGTAGATAAGGAAGACCAACATTCCAGGGATGCAATGGTCACAGACAGTTGTTTAAAACTCTCTGTGCAGTTCTTTCACTGCCTTTGTGCTCAAAAGCCTTCTCCCAACAGAATGATAACATACAAAAAGAAAAGGAACACAATTCCATAAATAATATATTGTGTGAGTGGTATTACCTCACTTAGCAAGGCATAGCCACTGGTATTGGTGGAGAAGGGTTGCTCAAACTGAAAGCTTTTTCTTTAAGATCAGAAACAAGACAAGGGTGTCCCCTTTCACTACTTTTATTTAACATACTATTGGAAGTTCTAGCCACAGCAATCAGATAAGAAAAAAGAAAAATAAATAAAATGCATCCAAATTAGAAAGAAAGAAGTAGACCTAATTATTTGCATGTGACATGATAGTATATTTGGAGAACCCTAAATAATCCACCAAAAAACAATTAGACTAATAAATGAATTCAGTAAAGTAACAGAATACAAAATTAATATTCAGCAATCAGTTGCATTTTTTATATATATGAATAACAAACTGCCAGAAAGAGAAATTAAGAAAATCCCATTTCCAATTGCATCAAAAGAATAAAATACCTAGGAATAAATTATCCAAGGAGGTAAAAGACTGATATTCAGAAAACTGTAAGACATTGAAGAAGGTACAAATAAATAGAAGGATACACTGTGCTCATGGATAGGAAAAATTAACATTGTTAAAATGTCCATACTGCCCAAAACAATTTCCACATTCAATGAAATCCCTATCAAAATACCAATGGAATTTTGAACAGAATAATCTGAATATTTCACAGAAACATAATTCTAAAATGTATATGGAATTATAAAAGAACCCAAATTGCCAAAGCAATCTTAACAACAACAACCCCCCCCCAAAAGTTGGAGGTATGACACTGATATCAAATTATGCTATTAGGGTATAGTAATTAAAACTACAGAGTAATGACATAAAAATAGGAACATGTCAATGGAATAGATTACAGAATCTAGAAATAAACTAATGACTACATAATCAATCTATGACAAAGAAGGCAAGAATATACAATGGGTTAAGGCAGTCTCTTTAATAAATTGTGTTGGGAAAACTGGACAGATACATGCCAAAAATGAAATAGGATCACTTTTACACTATATATAAAATAAACTCAAAATGGTTTAAACACTTAAATGTAAGACCTGAAACCATAAAACTTTTAGAAGAAAATATAGGCAGTAAATTTCTGATACCACTCTAAGTAATATGTTTTTCTTTTTTCTTTTTTTTTTTTTTTTTGCTTTCTAAAACTTTATTTCAACGTAACTACGCTTACAGAAATACACTCGTATTGGTTAATAGAATGCAATTTATGTTTAACTTATTTTACATGATTTGGACCAAAAACTTGGTACATGGTTTAAAAACAAAAAAGGTTTGCGATGTTTTATTTTTCATCTATTACAAATGTATATAAAAGATCCTCCAAAGGCTGCTAAAGCAGGCAGCGAGAACCTTGAGAAATTAACCTTTGGTTTGTCTCTGAAAAATAACACCTATTGCACTATAAGTTTATAAAATTGGTACAACAAAACAGTATTGCAATGTTTCGATGCCAGTTTACAAAGTTCAATAACTAACTAATGGATGCTGAAAAGAGTGGGGAAAACCTATGTATACATGTGAAACTGAAAAGGTATTTGATTTAGTTAATATTGCATGTAGATTGCAAATCTACACAAACCAATATTCACATAATTTCCTGAATCTGAATTAACACTATCAGGTCAGTTTATCTGCTGAGGTCAAGAAGGAAACTCCACACACTAGATATTTCTGATTTATGCAAAAAAGAAAATTATATTCCTTTCCCAGCTTTTCAGTCTAGAACTGCTATACCACAGGCAAGGTAGTCCCTTCCATTGTCAGCATTCATAGGGTAATATGTAATGAGGTCTACTTGGGTATATATCCTATATAATAAAAGGCTAATATGCAAATTGTCCCCTCAACCAGGAGTTCAACCAGCAGGCAGGCTGGCCAACCGCCCATGTCCCCTCCCCTTGGCCAGGCTGGCTGGATCCCACCCATGCACGAATTCATGCACCAGGCCTCTAATATATATATATATGCATTATGCATTCAGAGATCATAATAATATGGCCACTCAATGTAGTAATATGTTTTTTAATCTGTCACCTCAGGCAAGGGAAACAAAAGAAAAAAAACACAAATGGGACTACATAAATTATTCAAAAATGGCACTAATGTTTTTCCTCAAAACCATAATCTGACTTCATATGTGCTTTCAGAAGTGCTTTATGTGTACTTCCCATTATGTACTTGCATATTAAAAACACATGTATTCCAGGGTGGAGAATGAATTAAATTAATAATCTTTTCTGTTTAATAAAGAACTTTTTAAAATGAAACTAGTTATTTGTTTTAACTGATTAGAGTGCATGGCAGTGAAATATACAATGATCACTTATACAATTTGATGCCACTTCTTTGAGTTGTGCTGAGGCAACAGCAATTTGCCCACCATTGATTTTACACCATCTGTACAAATGTCAACACAGTGAAAATAAGTATTTACCTCACAGACCCCCTGAAAGTTTCATGGAGAACCCTAGGTGTCTATGGACCACACCTTGAGCACCATTGCTATGTATATTCCAATACTGCCCCTCCAAAATATGGGAACATAGATCTAGTAGCTTTTTCGTGGAGTCTAGGGTTTTCTATGCACAATATCATGTCATCTGTAATAATGACAGTTTTATTTCCTCCTTTACAATTTGAATGCTTTTTATTTCTTCTTCTTGTCTGACCACTGTGGCTAGGACTTCCAGTACTATGTTGAATAAAAGTGGTAAAAGTGGACATCCTACCTTGTTCCTGATCTTAAGGAAAGTGCTTTTAGTTTTTGCCCACTGAGTATGATGTTGGCTATGTGTTTGTCATATATGGATTTTATTACGTTGTGGTGTGATCCCTCTATTCTCACTTTGCTGAGAGTTTTTATCAGAAATGGGTGTTGGATTTTATCAAACACTTTTTCCATGATTTTTATCCTTCATTGTGTTTATGTGATGTATCACATTTATTCATTTGCGAATATTGTACCAGCCTTGCATCCCTGGAATAAATCCAATTTGGTTATGGGGTATGATCTTTTTGAGAATTTTTACATTCTATTTTCATCAAGTTTATTGGCCTATAATTTTAGTTCTTTGTAGTGTCTTTATCTGGTTTTGGAATTAGGATAATGTTGGCCTCATAGAATGAGTAGATTAAAAAAGCTGTGGAACCCACATTCTAGTAACCTTGATTTCCTAAACCATATCACCTTTAAAGCAGAAAACATGAAGAGGATTGATAACTGTGTCATTTTCACTGATTATTTATTGATTAGCTGAAGCCCTGTCGTATATGCTTTGCAGCTACAAGAATGTAGAACACGTGGTCTTGTCTACCAAGATCTTAGTATAAATTTAGAAAACTTGATGTATATAAACATAGAAATAATAGTACAAAGCAGAACACTCAGGACATCAAAAGAGAGTTATAGAAGTTTGTTTTCAGGTTTTAGAGGCGGGAATACAACGACAGACTTACATCTGAAATTGAAGAGTGAAATAGAAAGTTGCAATAAAAATAAAAGCAATGTAACTAACACAGCATTGAAATGTGAGGGTGTGTGTTTTCCATCCACTGAGACACAGTGCGGCCTCAACTGCTTCACTTCCACTGTTATTAAGATGCCAAGACATTTACATACGGAAATTCATTAAGTAATATTATTTGGTTATTATTATTGGTTAACAAATGCCAATTGGTTTACTAATGTTATTTAGTTGTTATTGGTTAACTAATGCCCATACAGCATAAGGAAAATCCACTCCATAATCATAGTGATGTAGCAGAGTGGTAAGGATGGGCTCAAAAGTCAAACGGCCTGGGGTTGAAGTGCCAGCTTTAGCAGGTGCAAACTTGGACCTGTTTTTAACCTGCCTGTGTTTTCATGTCTTAATTTTAAAATGATATGACAAACGTAACTTCATCTAAGGCTTATTGTGAAGATTGAATGAAATAAACTTTGTGAAGCCCATGAAAGAATGTCTGACGTATAACGTTTAACACATGCTGATTTTTAAGAATAATAAAAGCAAGGGTGTTGATAACAACAACAGAAAAGCTGTGGTACCTTTACACAATATTATGTGGCCATAAAAATCAAGAAAATTGTACATTTTGCAGCAGTATGGTTGGACCTGTAGATTATTATGTTATGTGAAATAAGCCAGTCAGAGAAAGACAAATACCATATGATCTCCCTTATATATGGAAACTAATGAACAAAATAAACTGATAAACAAAATTAGAACAAAAGCATGGATACATGGAACAGACTGATAGCTGTCAGGTGGGGAGTGGAGGTGGAACTAAAGAAAATATATGCATAATCCAGAGGCACAGACAACAGTGTGGTGATGGCTAGAAGGAAGGGAGGGAGGGGGCTGGGTGGAGGTGGGCAAAAGAGGGCAAAATGGAGACATCTGGAATAGTGTCAACAATAAAAATACACTTAAAAAATATGGGAAGATACAGTCTTTCTCCTCTTACTTCAGCACCTGTTGTTTTAATAGCGGTCACTGAGGTTGTTCATGTTCCTATATTTACAATCTCCCCTGCTGTAATGGTCAGGTGTTAAGAACCAAATCCCAAAACAAGGTATGCAAAAGGATAATTTGGGGAGGGAGAAGGAGGTGAGGAAAACCTTAAAATTGTGTTTCAGGTCTTACACGTCTGAAAGGAAAGAGAGAAAGAAAGAGGCTTGAAGGAGGGTAAAAAGTATTACAAGAGACTTAGATTACAGGGCAAGTCCAAGAGTGATTTGGCCAGGTCAATGGAGAGACCTCAATCCAAAGCTCCATGTCCTTTCACAATGGGCCTGCCTTAGTACCTCTACCAGAGTCAGTCATTGCCTAGGTCAGTGGTCGGCAAACCGTGGCTTGCAAGCCACATGCAGCTCGCGAGCCGCGGTTTGCCGCTCTGTTGACTAATGAGTTTGCCAACCACTGGACTAGACTAAATGTTACCATGTAGTTGGAAGCTGTGAGGATTAGGCAATTGTGGCATATTGTGTGCAAAGAGGTAAAGGGTAGTATATGACAGTGGTCGGCAAACTCATTAGTCAACAGAGCGGCAAACTGCAGCTCGCGAGCCGCATGTGGCTCACAAGCCACGGTTTGCCAACCACTAGGATAGGTGAAACTTGGGCAATAATACCTTGGCAGTAGTGGTGGATCCAGAAGGGCAATGGCTGGAGCCATTGATCTATTATGCTCCCTGAAACATGAGAGCTGAGTGGCACATTTTTATGATCGCCCCCCCCCCCCATGGTTCACCCTTTGCACCAAACTGATCCACTTCTTTAAGCAGGTTTGGGAGTCTGGACAAAAAAAAGGCCACTTACTATACCTAAGAAGCTCAGGGAGGGCCTGCATGGCAGGCTTTACTCAAAGACCTAAAGTAGCCACATAGGATAGTCTGAAATTAAAACTTCCTAGCTAAATAGGAGTCTTAGTGGGTAGTCATGTCTTAGGCCAGTAGCTTCCTTGACAAAGGTCAATCTTTACTTTAAACTGAGCCTGTCTGTTGTCTTTTTGCATCTACCAAAACATACCTTTGGATTTTCAGATTAATCCTCTTTTTTTTTTTCCAGACCACTCAAGGCACAATTTCCCACCAGACCACAGAACCCCTCATTGTTATCTTGTCGACCAAATACCATCTCTAGTGCTATATATGTTAATTGTTAACCATCCTATACCCACCAATGTAAAAAAAGTATTTATTTCTTTATTTTACTCTTTATTCAGTCTCAGAGATTTTCCTGCTTTGCTTTCTCCAGCCTCTCTACTCTAGTACTAATGGATTTCATGTAACCATTCTTACACTCTGATTGTAACATATAGAAAAAAACTGCAAAACTGCCATTCCCTAGAGCATTTTTCTCAACTCGTTGAGATTTTGCTTCCCAGGAATTGTCATTTTGGCTCAAATAAACTTATAGAAATTCTCTACAGGTTTGGAAGTTTCTTACACTGGCAAGAACATTCCCAGTTGTCCCTGTGGTTCTATCTTCTTGAAGGGAAACTGAGAAACAATAGTTTAATGAACAGACTGTGGTAGGCAGTTAGATAGACATGAGCAGAGCAAGGATGATGAGCCAGGTACAGAAGGTCACGAGGGTGCAAAGCCCTGGTTGCCTAGCAATGGACAATTGTAGAGTAGGATCTCACCCTCAGGGTGACCTTTCCTCCCCTAGCATATTACTGGTCTTGGTTTGGACCCCCTGACCTTTCCTCCCTAGAGTAAAATGTATGCCTTAATTGTATTTAAGCTCTAGGCCCAGAAAAGCAATAAAACCAGACCAGCGACCCCATGGCTGACCTCAGGTCCAGCTGCTTTGGACAATGACTCCCTGCCCTGGAGCTCACTAATCAGTCAGTGGAGACCTAGAACCTGGAAGGACACACCTGGAAAACTGCTGAATATTCTATTGAAGTCTTCCCTGGCTATAATTTCCACCCTTGAAACCCTTAGGACAGAGGACCCAGTGCATTCTCCCTTGAGGGAGCATGCCCAAGCCTTTCCCTTTCCCTCCCCCCTCCCACCCTCCAGGCGTGTTACCATTACCTTCCTCAGTCCCATGCTCCAAGGGACCTTCCTTTGCCTCTATAACATATTTTATCAGCCTATTCCTCTAATTACTTCTTCCACCTCTGTGATTTTATAAACAAACTAGAGGCCTGGTGCATGAAATTCGTGCATGGGTGCAGTCCCTAGGCCTGGCTGGTGATTCAAGCATGAGTGTCTGGCATGGAAGGGCAGGTCCATGCTGACCACTGGGCCCTGGGCAAAACCTGGGCCCCCAGGCCCTCGCACACCCCCCTCTGTCTGAGTCACAGCACCCGAGTCCCCACGTGGAGATGTAACAAGTGTGGCTGGATGCCATGGGTCGGGTCACAGCGTGGGCCTCTGGGCCACCCAGAGGTGCCGCATGGAAACTGGGTGGGCAGTGTGCTCTCTCCTGGCCAGCCTTGCAGACCGTCCTCTGTGGTCCTGGCAGTTGTGGCCTAGCTCACCTGGAAGATGCTGTGCAGGTATGGGGTGGGCTCTTCGCGGGGGCTTGGCACCTGAGCATGGGGGCTTCCTCAGCGCATGAGCCCTGGCATCCTGGGGGAGGGTAGCAGGGAGAGTGAGAGCAAGCTTGGCGGACATCCCGCATTCTCACTGCACCTCCGTCCCCATCACCCCCCACCCCCCAGGTAGCCAGCGAGAAGTCACAGTGCATTGCTGACATACGCCACGTTCTGCACCGCCCCCTGGTGGTCAGCACATGTCATAGCGAGCAGTCGAACGAGCGGTTGAACTCCCAGTCAAACTCCTGTTCGAGGGGACAATTTGCATATTAGGCTTTTATTATATATGACTAGTAACCCGGTACACAGATTCATGCACATTGAAAGGGAATTTGGTGTGGGTGAACCAGATTCAGGGCTGACAGGGCCCCAGCAGCAAGCAAACCCATGGCTGATTCCATGAGGAATCGGGCTCCCTCCTCCCTCCTCTCTGGGTCCTGGGTGCAGGTGAACCAGATTCAGGGCTGACAGGGCCCCAGCAGCAAGCTAATCTACCGGTCAAAGCGTCTGCCTTCTGGTGGTCATTGCACATCATAGCTACCGGTTGGATGGTCAAACGGTAGAATGGTCGTTTAGGCATATATATATATATATATGTCACAATGCAACTGTACACTTAGAAGAAGGCAAATAATGCAAAGAAATAATAAATAACCCTATATAATAAAAGGCTAACATGCAAATTGTCCCCATGGGCCGGAGTTCGACCGACCGGGAGTTAAACATGTGCTCACCACCAGGGGGGCGGCACAGAACATGGTGGGTGGCAGTTACGTAGCACTGACAGCAGGCAGCAGTGCCACCACTGCTGGCCCCAATGGGCCCTGATGAGAGCAGGACCATGGCAGGATGGTTTAGCAGGTCATCAGACAGTGCCAGGCCAAGGTGGGTGCAAGCGGGGGCCCTGATAGCCCCACCAATCACGCCACAGATCAGCCCTGATTGCTGGCCAGGCCTAGGGACCCTACTGGTTCATAAATTTCATGCAGCAGGCCTCTAGTTAATAATACAATAAATTCCACATACTCACAACTGTAAACCTACTTTTGTCCACTCTGTAAGTCATTCAGAACTAAGGAAGGGAACATAAGACAATTTGCAGGAAGATGAAAAGAGTGAAAGTTTAGTAAACAAATATATATTGGGCCATCTTGAAACAATGGGACACAGAGAGAACTTCACTTAGGTCAAATGGGCCTTGCTAGGTTCCTTCCTGTCTATTATACCTAGTTTATAATAAAATAGTCATATATGATGATAGCTCCCTACCTGGAGCAAGTCCTTTGTCTAAATTATTTTAGGCAGTAAAGGGGAAGGTCAAAGGTTCTTTCTTAGCTTTCTGGGCCTTAATTGTTTTAAGCTCAAAATAATTTGCATGCCTGAGTGGCCACCTTGAGGCAACTGGTTCTGAACCCCTAAAACATATATATAAAACTTTCACTAGTATGCCCATTATACAAATAAAGATAGTAAAACTCAGTGAGGTAAGTTTTGTTTAAATTTATATAGCTAGAAATCAATGTTAGTGATACTTGAACCCCATTTTAAAAAATGTTTCAGCCATTCTAGTTTAGTAAAAGAAGACCTTCTTTGGGCAACCTGATACTTGTTTTCTCTATATATCACTCTACATGGTATTTCTATGCAGATAATGTAGAACAGTGGTTCTCAACCTTTCTAATGCTGCAACCCTTTAATACAGTTCCTCATGTTGTGGTGACCCCCAACCATAAAATTATTTTCATTGCTACTTCATAACTGTAATTTTGCTACTGTTAATGAATCCTAATGTAAATATCTGTGTTTTCTGATGGTCTTAGGCTCTACAGTAGCGGTTCTCAACCTGTAGGTCGCGACCCACAGGTTGAGAACTGCTAGCAGGTTCGCCTAAGACCATTGGAAAACACAGATAGTTACATTACGATTCATTACAGTAGCAAAATTACAGTTATGAAGTAGCAATGAAAATAATTTTATGGTTGGGGGTCACCACAACATGAGGAACTGTATTAAAGGGTCATGGCATTAGAAAGATTGAGAACCACTGATGTAGAAGAAGCAACAGGCATAGGCATAGAACAGTTAAAACCTCTGGAGGTGGTTCTTGTTCTCCTGATATCACAGTATTTTGAGGCATTTCTTTAAACTTTGATAATGTTAGAGCTGATATCTTCCATTAGATAATTCTATAGACACTAGTGGCCCAGTGCACAAAATTCGTGCACGGGGGCAGGTGTTCCCTCAGCCGAGCCTGCACCCTCTCTAATTTGGGACCCCTTGGGGGATGTCCGACTGCCGGTTTAGGCCCGGTCCCACAAGGCAACCCAGTACTGATTTCCAGTCGGTCAAGCCTTCAGTCATTTTGGATGTTATGGTCACTGGGTTTTTATATATTAGGATGGTATTTTATTAACTTGTAACCTTTCCTTTGTAAAGAAATATGAAAACTTACAACTAAAGCCTCATTAATAACAGTTGTTAGCTGGCATTTAGTATATGCTTAAAGGTTCCTGATGTTTCCTGAGAAGTAAATATAATCCTATAGCACTTAATTTTCTTCTGAGCCTATCATCAGGCCTCAAAAAGCTTCCCAACTAAAGGATAGTTAGGTCTTAACTATTTCCTTTGGTTTTCTTTTCAGTACCTTTATTTTATAAAAGAGAAATAGGAATTTTAGGGGGATATAGGCAGGTTTAGGAAATTTTAAAAAATTAAAGAGGTTCATGGAAAAAACACAGGGCTACAGACTGGGTGAAATTACATTTCCATAAGACAAGGGAGAGGCAACAGTTAACATTTACATGAGATAAGGGAACTGGGAGTAACAAAAGGTCTAAATCTACAAAATAAAAAAGGAGGAAGAAAGCCAAGAAGGAATAGGAGAACAATGAGGGAGGAGGGCCTCACGTGTTCCATGTGAGGTTTGACCTTTGAGCTCAGGAATATTGACCAATCAGTGGGGATATCAGGACACAGAGACTTGCAGCCTTTCTAGATGGTGGAAACAGAAACTCAGTGGGACTCTTTCCCCTTCTCCACATGGGAGTCTGTGCTGTGGGACTCTTTTCCTCTCCCCATGTGGGAGTCTGTACTTGTTCTTTAATAAATTTCAATCTTTGCTATACCATCTTCCGTCAAAGAATCAGGGGAACCATCCTGCCCAGGGGAACACTGAGTGTTCCAGTCCAAAAATCCCATATCAAAAGCATTAATGCTTCCTTTAAAACTTTGCTGTTCAGCCCTAACTGGTTTGGCTCAGTGGATAGAGCATCGGCCTGTGGACTGAAGGGTCCCAGGTTTGATTCCAGCTGAAGGCACATGCCAAGGTTGTGGGCTCGATCCCAAGTAGGGGGCGTGCAAGAGGCAGCCAATCAATGATTCTCTCTCATTATTGATGTTTCTATCTCTCCCTCCTTCTCCTTTACTGTCTGAATTCAATAAAAAATATTAAAAAGAAAAAGAAAAAAAAAACAACTTTGCTGTTCAAAAGTAATACCACTCTTTTAAATGGGGGTGGGAATATATAATTGAATCACATTTAAAAATATATTTTTATTGATTTCAGAGAAGAATGGAGAGGGGGAGAGAGAGAGAGAGAGAGAGAGAGAGAGAGAGAGAAAGAGAAAGAGATAGAGAAACATCAATGATGAGAGAGAATCATTGATTGGCTGCCTCCTATATGCCCCACATGTGCCCTGGCCAGGAATTTAAGCATGACCTCCTGGTTCATAGGTCTACCCTCAACCACTGAGCAACACAGGCTGGGCTGAATCACATTTTTTACACAAAATTAAACATATCACCTAATCCATAACCCCCCTCCTTTTTTTTCAAATCAGGAATTCCAGACCAAAAAGAAAAAAGAAGAGAGAGAGAGAGAGAGAGAGAGAGAGAGAGAGAGAGAGAGAGAGAGAGATTTTCATGGTAATAAAGTAATTTAATGGCAGAGTTGGTAGTAGATGGCTTTACCCTCAAAAATATTAGTGGTAGACAAAAGAAACTTAAAATTTGAATACACAAAGAGGTGTTATCTGGCAGGTGAGAGCTAAAGAAGACAGTCGAGCAGTAACAAATGATGATAGCATTTGTAGAATTAGTGGGAATTTTCCTCTACTTTTATTTGACTTTAACAAGTCAAAAAAATTCTAAATAATCTTATCTCTTGGGACTGAAGATATCTTGAGGGAATTTTCATTTAAGTTCCTTTGGATATATACTCAGAAGTAGGATAGTTCTATGTTTTTGAGGATCTTTCATATTGTTCTCTATAGTGGCTGTACCAATTCCTGCACTTCCATCTTTTTTCTGGGGCTGGAAGAAGGTGGGGAACTAGAGAGTTGGAAAATCGAAGAGTGAAAAATGTTATTTGTACAGATGTCTAAAAAATTAGATATTAAAGCAAAACACTTTAGATTCTTATAGTTATATATGGGACTTCTGTGGTCAACTTTGCCTAACTTTCCACCAAAGTGACCAAAATTCTACCATCCTGAAGCTGCTTTTGGGGGATATTGATTTTAAGCTGTTTATTAAGAAACAAAAGACTTAGAAAGAAACTTTGACACCCCCCTCCCCCGCCTTCTTCCTGTCCAAGAGATTCAGAAAAACTTGCTTCAGAAAGGAGAATTTAGGGTGTAGCCTTAGCTTAATTTGAATTAAGTATGGTAAACAAGAGGCTTTCAGGCAGGTACCTGTTAACTAGATATCCCTATGTCCCATTGTTTCTGAGTTGCCTGGCAAGGAATTTCCTGCTATGTGGGTTCTACTATTCCTCAACTACCTGTAAATTGCCCATTCTCACTTTTGAAATCTAATAAGCCTGTCCCCACCCCACTTCTTCTTTGTCTAAACATGGCTTATAGTATACCCAATGATGCCTCAGTGTCTTTGGAATTTTCATGGAATAAGCATGTCTATGTGAATTCTCCATGTTCATGTATTAAACTTTGATTTTTTTTAAATGTTAATCCGCCACTGCTAATTCGCCTATTAGCCCAGCCAGAAGAATTTAGGACGTGAGAGGAAAATGTTAATATTATTTTTAGTTCCCATATAACTCAAAATGGAAATATCCTCCCTCTGAAGTATCCTGGCAATAAGTCTACCATCTGACTGGTGAAAGGGCAGAGACTCCATTTTTGTGCTAGGCCCTTCATCCTGTCCCCAGAATAACCTCCCTTCCGAGAAAAACTACATGAAAGCAGCTAGGCCCAAATTGGGCTATACCATAGCATGCTCCTTCACCCATCAGGTGCCAGGGCCAGCCTGACAGGTTGAATCGGGCTGAGGTAGGGAGGTGGGAATTGAGAAAAGAAAGACAGGGGAGCGGGATCGGGAAGACTACAAATCATCGAGAGACTGCAGCAAGTTTATTAACTGCGTAATGCCTTTTGTGCACAAAACACTGAATAGGAGGTCTGTCAAGAGGAATGTATTCTTTGTTCCTCTTAATCTCTAAGGGAGAGACAGAGCAGAAGGACAAATTCTCAGCACAGCAAATCTCAGTAAATAGTTACAGACTTCTTGGTAAGCTATGAAAGGTTGCTCTCATTCTGCTGATAACCGCCATCCAAACAAGCCTGGGAAAACTGTGTGGGTAGGGGACAGCCTTGCTAGTCCCTTCAGGTGACCTGGAACTGACCAATCGGGGTCAGCCAACTCAGGGGACCCTCCCCCTGCCCCAGACCCCTATAAAATCTTTGTCCTGTTGAAGCTCTCTCTCTCTCTCCACCTCGCCACTGCGCCGGTGTGTGTGTGGGACTGAGCTCGAGCTAGCTCGAATAAACACTCTTTGCTTTTGCATTGGACTCGGCTCCCTGGTGGTCTTTGGGGATCACAAAATCTGGGCATAACACTGGAATCTTTTATTTTTTTATTTTATATATAATTGATTTTTATAGAGGAAGGGGGAGAGGGAGAGAGAGAGAGAGAAACATCGATGTGAGAGAAAAACTTTAATTGGCTGCCTCCTACAGGCCCTTTATCAGGCTTTGAGCCTGAAAACTGGGCATGCACCCTGACCTGGAATCAAATGACAACCTTGCCATGCATGGTCGACACCCAACCAACTGAGCCACAACAGCCAGGTCTGCCTGGGCTCTCTTAATGGCAGTGATCTCATTACCTAATCAGGCAGGATCTCCTACATTTACATACCTATTATTGTTATCCATGCTTGGCTAAAATATTATTTATTCTAATATTATTGGTCTAGGCTCTGACCTATAGAAAAACAAGAATCTCTATATATAAAACCTTAATATGCAAATAGACCGAATGGCAGAACAACAGAACAACCGAACACCAGTTGCTATGACATGCGCTTACCACCAGGGGGTGCACACAGAACACGGCAGGCATTGGCAGCAGACAACAGAGCACGGAACATGGTGGGTGTCGGCCGTGGTGTGATGGTAGAGCAGGTGAGCGGGGGTGCCAGACCAAGGCGGGGCACTGGTTGCTGTCATCAGGGTGAGGCTCTGGTGATTACTGAAAATTCTTTGCTCCCATGTACTGTGGTCCTGCCTGGTGCTTGCACCTGCTGCCAGTGCCAGCCCTGCTCGCACCTGCTGCTGGCTCCCAGCACCAGCCCCAATTACTCACTGCCATCAGCAGGTGCAAGCAGCAGCTGCTGGCCTCGATCGCCCATCAGGGCTTCTACACCTCTCCCTGTTCCTGAGGGTTGATTGGAACAGCAGCTTCCCCTCAAACCCGCTGATGGCACTGGCCCTACTCACACCTGCTGCCGGCACCAGCCACAATCTCTTTGTGCCATCAGCAGGTGTGAGTGGGGCCAGCATCATTAGTGCGTGGGAGTGGCAGCAGCGGAAGTGGGGCTACCGGCAGACAGGGGACTGAGGGCTGTGGCGAGAGGGGCCGGGCAGGGGTGCGGAGGATGGGCCGAGACCTGCCCCTGTGCCCACTGCAGCCTCACGGCCCACAGTTCCTTTCAGGGTGCACAAATTTGTGCACTGGGCCACTATATTAATAATAGGAGAAATGGCCCTAACCAGTTTGGCTCAGTGTATAGAGCATCAGCCTGCAGACTCAAGGGTCCCAGGTTTAATTCTGGTCAAGGGCACATGCCCAGGTTGTGGGCTCAGTCCCCAGGAGGGGGCATGCAGGAGGAAGCTAATCAACGATTCCCTTTCATCATTGATATTTCTATCTCTCTCTCCTTCTCCCTTCCTCTCTGAAATCAATAAAAATATATTTAAATAATAATAGGGGAAATAATGTGCATGTATAAATATCTTAATTTCATCATCAAAAGAACTCTTTGCATTAGGCAGAATTATTATTATTCCTATTTAAACAATGACTGTGATTTTTTTTTTACTCTTTCACATAGCCATTTAAATATATAAAAATTGATCATCCCCACTTTCTCTGTTTCTCATGAGATGGTTTCTATTTTTTTTGTCCTATTCTGAATATATTATTGTTTGTTAACATGCTTTAATGTTGTGATTCTTAGAAATAACCATAATCTCATTATAGTTGGAATAGCACATAGTTCATTACAATTAGAATTATTTTCAGATGGTATGTTATATTCCTAGTGGTACAGACTGAGCACAAATGAGTTCTTTTGTTTGTGTTTCTCTTTGTATTGGAAGTCTCAATCATTAATCCTGTTCCAAATCTGATTTGTTCCTTAACCACAGCCCAGGATTTGGGTTATCTAGTCAACTCTTAATATTCAATGACAGATTAAACCAAAATGGATATTACTTAACCTAAGTATTTTTATATATTTTCTATGGTGAAAAGAAAATAGTTTATGCTAATCATCTTCACTTTGAAAAGATGGTATCCTCCTATTTTGAAAATAAAATACCATCAGATGGGATATTCTCAATATCAAACTATATATGTATATATGTATAGTTTGATATTGAGACCCTGATACTGGCTTATATCACTCTTCACAATCTCTCCATGAAGATAATATAGAAGCAACAGGCATAGGCATAGGACATTTAAAAACTCTGGAGGTGGTTCTTGCTCTCCTGATATCATCATATTTTGAGGCATTTCTATACACTTTGATAATGATATATATATACTAGAGGCTCAGTGCATGAAATTCATGCACTGGGGGGGGGTGTTCCTCAGCCCAGCCTGCACCCTCTCCAATCTGGGACCCCTCAGAGGATGTCCGACTGCCAGAATAGGCTGATCCCTGTGGGATCAGGCCTAAACTGGCAGTTGGACATCCCTCTCACAATCCAGGACTCCTGACTCCTAACCACTAACCTGCCTGGCTGCCTAATCACACCTAACCACTCCCCTGCTGGCCTGATTGACACCTAACCACTCCCTGGCCAGCATGATTGAAACCTAACTGCTTCCATGCTGGCCTGATCACCCCCTACTGCCCTCCCTTGCCATCTTATGACAATGTGAGGGCAGCCATCTTGTGATGAAGTGGGGCAGTCATCTTGTGATGACATGGGGTGGCCACCTTGTGACAATGTGGGGGCAGCAATCTTGTGGTGGCCATCTTGTGATGATGTGCGGGCAGCCATCTTGTGATGCAAGGGTGTGAGGGTCAATTTGCATATTACCTCTTTATTATATAGGTAGTTTGATATTGAGACTATCCCATCTGATGCATATATATAGACTAGAGGCCTGATGCATGAAGATTCGTGCAAGAATGGGCCTTCCTTCCCCTGGTTGCCAGCACCGCCTTAGTTCTGACCAGAGCCGCCTTTCTGCCTTCCCATGCTGCCCAGAGGCCCAGAGTGGCCGGGGCCTGGGCTCAACGCCTGTGTCGTCACCATGGTGTCCCGCCCTGTTCCCAGCCGCTCGGTGCCTGCGTATGCAAATTAACCCACCATCTTTGTTGGGTTAATTTGCATACTCCTGATTGGCTGGTAGGTGTGGTCAATTTGCATCTTATGCTTTTATTAGTGTAAATATATATATATATATATATATATATATATACACATATATATATATATATACATATATATACATACACACTAGAGGCCCGGTGCACAAAATTCATGCACGGGGGGGTGTGTCCCTCAGTCCAGCCTGCACCCTCTCCAATCTGGGACCCCTCCAGGGATGTCTGATGGGCAGTCAGACATCCCTCTCACAATCCAGGACTGCTGGCTCCCAACTGCTCACCTGCCTGCCTTCCTGATTGCCCCAAACTGCTTCTGCCTGCCAGCCTGATCACCCCCTAACCCAGGGGTGGGCAAACTTTTTGACCCGAGGGCCACAGTGGGTTCTTAAACTGGACCAGAGGGCTGGAACAAAAGCATGGATGGAGTGTTTGTGTGAACTAATATAAATTCAAAGTAAAGGAGCGGAGGGGAGAGCAAGAGAACCCTCCGCTCTTTTGGCTCCACGGGCCGGATAGAATAGCTGAACTGGCCGGATCCGGCCCACGGGCCGTAGTTTGCCCACGGCTGCCCTAACCACTCCGCTGCCAGCCTGATTGATGCCTAACTGCTCCCCTGCCAGCCTGTTTTCCCCTAACTGCCCTCCCTTGCAGGCCTGGTCCCTCCCAACTGCCCTCCCCTGCTGGCCATCTTGTGGCAGCCATCTTGTGTCCACATGGGGGCAGGATCTTTGACCACATGGGGGCAGCCACCTTGTGTGTTGGAGTGATGGTCAGTTTGCATATTACTCTTTTATTAGATAGGATAGAGGCCTGGTACACAGGTGGGGGCCAGCTGGTTTGCCCTGAAGGGTGTCCTGGATCAGGGTGGAGGTTCCCTTGGGGCGTGGGGCGGCCTGGGCGAGGGGCCTGTGGTGGTTTGCAGGCCGGCCACGCCCCCTGGCGACCCAAGTGGAGGCCCTGGTATCTGGGATTTATTTATCTTCTACAATTGAAACTTTGTAGCCTGGAGTGGAGCCAAGCCTTCTGCTTGCTCCGTGGTGGCAGCCATTTCTATTGGGATTTATGTATCTTCTATATTTGAAACTTTGTAGCCTTAAGCAAGGGCTGGGTCAGCCAGGGTGTGCAGAAAGCTTGGCTTCCTCCATCGCCAGGGGCAACCCTAGCCTCCTGCTCTTTCCAGCTCTGTGGCTGCCACCATTTCAGTTTGAGTTTATGTATCTTCTATCATTGACACTTTGTAGCCTTGAGTGGAGGCCTAGGCCGGCAAGGGCAGGCAGAAAGCTTGGCTTCCTCCATTGCCAGGGAAACCCAAGCCTCCCTCCTGCTCTCTGTGGCTGTAGCCATCTTGGTTGGATTAATTTGCATATTCGCTCCTGATTGGCTTGTGGGCGTAGCTTGTGGGTGTAGCAGAGTGATGGTTAATTTGCATATTACTCTTTTATTAGATAGAATATGTGCACACACTTCCTCTTTTTCTGTTTTCTTTCTTTTTAAAAAATCTTCATTGTTGAAAGTATTACATATGTCCCCTCTTTTTCCCCCATTGACCCTGTCTAGCCCACCTACTGTTTCCTTTTCTTTTTTTAAATTCTTTATTGTTGAAAGTTTCATGTATGTCTACTTTTCCCCCCATTCCACCTACTGTTTTCTTAATGTTAAAATAAAGAAGCTGTCCCACACAACTCAAACTAATCCCTCTGCCAGCACTTGGGTCCAGTCTGTCTCCCCTGAGAACTTTGCATCAATCCATCTTTCTTTTACATTTTATGTATTTATCTTTTTCCCCTCAATTCAATCTTTTTATCAATATGCAAGTCCAAGATACTACCACCTCTTACTTTGACTGTAGCAATAGCCTCCTAAACTAGTATACCCTCATTCACAATAGTCTTGGCTCATTCTATTAAATTTCTCCACATAGGAGCAAAAGTCATATTTTAAAATCATATATCATGTAATGTGACTTTCCTGCTTAAAATCTTCCAATTGTCACATCAACTTAAAATCCACACTCTTTATTGTGACCTATAAGACAATACATGATACAGTCTGGGCTTTCCTCTTTGATTTCTCTATATTAGTTTCTTTTGGCTGCTGTAACAAATTACCACAAACTTGGTGACTTAAAACTACATACATTTATTTTCTTACAGTTCTGGAGGTCAGAAGTCAAAAATAGATTGACAGGGATCCATTCCTTTTGGAGGCTCTAGGAAAGAATCTGTTCCTTGCCTTTGCTAGCTTCTAGAGGCCACCTGCATTTGTTGGCTCATGGCCTCATGTCACTCTTACCTCTGCTTCCATCTTCATATGTCCTCACTTACTCCAATCCTATTGCTTCCCTCTTATAAAGACTATTTTGATTACTTGCACTGGCTGGTTAATCCATGATAATTTTTTCATCTCAAGAGTCTTAAATTAATTGCATCTGCAAAGTCCATTTTTCCAGGTAAGGTAACATATTTGCCAATTTTTGGATTAGGATGTGTACATCTTTCTGAGGCCATTATCTTGCTTACCAGAATTTCCTACAACTAATCTTAATTCTCATTATGCTTCAGTCATACTAACTATAACATTTAGTGTTAAAAGCAACAGAGAATTATGCTGAATAATTAATGATGATCTTATTAAAATAAATTTAAAAATTGTTGGTAGTGTTAGAGAGTCAGGCTACAGGCTAGGCTTCCAGAAATAACAGTCAAAATCATCTTTAGAAGTGATCTCATGAGGAAACTTCCACCATACAGCTATGGAACATTAAATGTGCACCACTCTATGTCAGGGCCAGAAACATAACTTTGAAACATCATTATGACTGTCAAAGAGAAAAAGGTCCCCTTCGTCTCTCTTTTGTGACTCTAAGTTAAAATTTCAAACTATGTGTCTGATTGGTGGAGCTTGGGTCACATTCCTATACCTGATTTGCAAGGAAGGCCAGAAATACTTAGTAATTAATCTATTAGAGAAAGAGACACACTTTGTGTTATATAAGACTCGTTAAAAGAAGAATTCTCAAAACAAAGAAAAGTGTTCAAAATACTGTGTTGCCAAAATAAATTTCAAATGTCTATGTGACCTTAGTTCTGTTTCTAGATTATGCTGTTTGTTATTGAGTCAAGGCCTTTGTACTTGCAATTATAGATGCTCCTTAACTTACAATACACACTGATAAGCCCATTGTAAGTTAAAATGCATTTAATTTACTTAAACTACCAAACATCATAGCTTAGCATAACCTATATTAAACATGTTCAGAACACTTAGAGTTGGTCAAAATCATCTAACAGAGAGGTTATCCTATATAATAAAGAGCTAATATGCAAATGGTCATCACACCCTCATGCCATCATGCTGTAAGGGCTCAGACACTCAACACTGGGGAGAGAGGAATGGGGACAAGCTAGACAGAAGTGAGCTCCTGAGAGAGGAATGGGGACCAGCCAGGCACAAATGAGCTCATGAGAGAGTAATGGGGACCAGCCAGGCTGCAACCCAGGAGAGGGACAAGCGACCTGCCCCACAGTCTCAGGCACCAGCAGCTGTGCCTACACCTGCAGCCTGGTAGAGGGGGAGAGGGACAAGCTGCCTGCCCCATGGTCCTGGGCGCCAGCAGCTGCACCTGCGGCCTGGGAGAGGGACAATCCACATGCCCCATGGTCCCTGCGGTCCCAGGTGCCAGAGGCTATGCCTGAGGCCTGGGAGAGGGACAAGTCACCGGCCCCGTGGTCCCGGGCACCAGCTGCTGCACCTGTGCCTGCGGCCCAGGAGAGGGACAAGCCGCCCACCCCACAGTACCGGGCACCAGCACCTGCAGCTGCAACCCAGGCAAAGCCAAACACCCACGGTCTCCTGTGGCTGTGACCAGCCCTGGTGAAACCAGCCCGGGTCCTGGGTGCCTGTGGCTGGCGAGAGGGAGGGAAGCCCAGGTCCCGGGTTCCTGCAACCAGCCAGAGGAGGGAATCCTCGATCCCAGGTGCAGGGCGAGGCAGAGGCAGTTAGGGGTGATCAGGCCAGCAGGGAGCAGTTAGGGGTGATCAGGGAGGTAGGCAGAGGTGGTTAGGGACGATCAGGCAGACAGGCAGAGGGGTTAGGGGCGATCAGGCAAGCAGGCAGGCAAGAGGTTAGGAGCCAGTGATCCCAGATTGTGAGAGGCAGTCAGACATCCCCCGAGGGGTCCAGGATTGGAGAGGGTGCAGTCCGGGCTGCGGGACCTTCCCCTCCATGCATGAATTTCATGCAACAGGCCTCTAGTTTTATAATAAAGTATTGAATATCTCATGTAATTTATTATGCTTATCACTTTCACACTATCATAAAGTTGCAAAACCATAAATTGAGCCACCATAAGTCTGGGACTGTCTAATTTCCTCTTCCAAAAACATCCTTCCTCTTTCTTCACAGGGCTAACTCATTCTCATTATTCAAGGCTAATCTCAAATCTCAAAGAGTTACATCTGGACACTTTATCTAATGTTCTTTCCCAGTTACTTTTGATCATTAACTATTCTATTTTCTTTATACCACATGTCACTATTTAAATTTATGCTTTTTTGCATGTTGACTTGTTATTGATATGCATTCACATTAGACTATAAGTTCCATGAGAGTGGTGACCACATCAGTTTTATACATCAGTATATCCTCTGTCACAAGAATAGTACCTGGTGCATAGTAGGGGCTCAAAATATACTTTTGGAACTGAAAAACAAATGTAGTATAGTAGAAAATGTACATGCTTTAGAACCAAGCATACCTGAGTTTGAACACTTGATCTACCCATTAAAACTATGTGACCCTAATTAAGTGATTTAACCTCCTTGAGTATCAAGTTTTTCATTTTTAAGTGACAATGATGCTTGTCATATAGAGATGTTATGAGGACTAAAGTAGCAAACAAATGGAGAATGTGAGACAGACAGCTGTCCCTCTTAATTGCATGCCATCTGAAAATGTGATAAGCCAGTCTTTCATGACTTAACTGTGTTCTGAATATTATGTTGAAAGGAAATGTATTAAGATTAAGTCCTAGAGCATGTCACTGGAGAAGTTCCTAGAAATTATCACTGATTCAATAATTAATACTGAAAAGAATACATTAGAGAAATATATTTCTTTAATGTTAAGAAGAATAGAAATGAAGAAGAGGACAGAGAAGAGGAAAGGAAAAAAAAAAACAATTGTAGAACAAAATAACCAGTATTTGGCATGGTGCATAGAACCTGACATTTTCACACACCATGTGTGGTCATGATAAGTGAGGTAACCAATGTCTATCCAAAGTATAAAGTGTGCATAATGATTGAGTCAGACATTCTTCTTCTAGGAATTTATCCTAGAGAAAGGAGAAAAGATATATGCAAAATTTTAACTATAGCAATGCTCATTGAAATAGTGATTATAATATTGAAATATGTCAAGACAACTTAAATATTCAGCAGTAGAAAAGTAATTAAATACATATTATATATGTGTATTATATATAATAGTATTTAATAGGGACACCAAGAAGCCATTAAATTGTGTTTCAAAGAATATCTGATATTAAGAGATGTCTTTATGTATTGTTTTTAACAGCCTTATTTAAATACTAGAGACCCAGCTTATGAAATCGTGCGGGTAGGGTCCCTAGGCTTAGCCTGCGATCAGGACCATCTTTTGTCCATTTGCCAGTCCCCAGGCCGAACACCGCCTCCGCCGCCAGGGCAGGTAGGTCCCGGGTGTGCCCCACAGCTTCTGTCAGTGCCACAAGCCCCAGTATCAGTGGCAGCAGTGGCAGTGGTGCCGGCGTGAGTGGCCCCGCACTGGCAGCACGTTCTATCAGCAGCCGGCCCAGCGCACACGCATGGAGGTAAAGTCTCTGGCGCCCGCTTTCCCACCAGCCTGAGCCCCCGAGCAGCCGGGGATGAGCT